>NC_140966.1:78486124-78531124 GCF_056783735.1 Eptatretus burgeri
GATTTTGCAGGTTTTCCCACTTACAAAACACGGAGAGGTCTGTAATTTTTTTTTTATCATAGGTACACTTGAACTGTAAAAGACGGAATCTAAAACAAAAATCCTGAAAATCACATTGTATGATTTTAAAATAATTAATTTGCATTTTATTGCATGAAATAAGTATTTGATACATCAGAAAAACAGAACTTAATATTTGGTACAGAAACCTTTGTTTGCAATTACAGAGATCAGACGTTTCCTGTAGTTCTTAACCAGGTTTGCACAGACTGCAGCAGGGATTTTGGCCCACTCCTCCATACAGATCTTCTCCAGATCCTTCAGGTTCCGGGGCTGTCGCTGGGCAACATAGACTTTCAGCTCCCTCCAAAGATTTTCCATTGGGTTCAGGTCTGGAGACTGGCTCGGCCACTCCAGGACCTTGAGATGCTTCTTCTGGAGCCACTCCTTAGTTGCCCTGGCTGTGTGTTTCGGGTCGTTGTCATGCTGGAAGACCCAGCCACGCCCCATTTTCAATGCTCTTGTTGAGGGAAGGAGGTTGTTGGCCAAGATCTCACGATACATGGCCCCATCCATCCTCTCCTCAATACGGTGCAGTCGTCCTGTCCCCTTTGCAGAAAAGCATCCCCAAAGAATGACGTTTCCACCTCCATGCTTCACGGTTGGGATGGTGTTCTTGGGGTTGTACTCATCCTTCTTCTTCCTCCAAACACGGCGAGTGGAGTTTAAACCAAAAAGCTCTATTTTGGTCTCATCAGACCACATGAACTTCTCCCATTCCTCCTCTGGATCATCCAGATGGTCATTGGCAAACTTCAGACGGGCCTGGACATGCGCTGGCGTGAGCAGAGGGACCTTGTGTGCGCTGCAGGATTTTAATCCATGACGGCGTAGTGTGTTAATTATGGTTTTCTTTGATACTGTGGTCCCAGCTCTCTTCAGGTCATTGACCAGGTCCTGCCGTGTACTTCTGGGCTGATCCCTCACCTTTCTCATGATCATTGAGGCTCCACGAGGTGAGATCTTGCAAGGAGCCCCAGACCGAGGGAGATTGACTGTTATCTTGAACTTCTTCCATTTTCTAATAATTGCGCCAACAGTTGTTGCCTTCTCACCAAGCTGCTTGCCTATTGTCCTGTAGCCCATCCCAGCCTTGTGCAAGTCTACAATTTTGTCCCTGATGTCCTTCGACAGCTCTCTGGTCTTGCCCATTGTGGAGAGGTTGGAGTCTGAACAGCTGTCTTTTATGCAGATAACGAGTTCAAACAGGTGCAGTTAATACAGGTAATGAGTGGAGAATGGGAGGGATTCTTAAAGACAAAACTAACAGGTCTGTGAGAGCCGGAATTCTTGCTGGTTGGTAGGTGATCAAATACTTATTTCGTGCAATAAAATGCAAATTAATTATTCATAAATCATACAATGTGATTTTCAGGATTTTTGTTCATATAGACATATATATATATATATATATATATATATATATATATATATATATATATATATATATATATATATATATATGTACATATGTTTATGTCTATATATATATATATATATATATATATATATATATATATATATATATATATATATATATATATATATATATATATGTACATATGTTTATGTCTATATATATATATATATATATATATATATATATATATATATATATATATATATATATATATATGTACATATGTTTATGTCTATATATATATATATATATATATATATATATATATATATATATATATGTCTATATATATATATATATATATATGTACATATGTTTATGTCTATATATATATATATATATATATATATATATATATATATATATATATATGTATATGCTTATGTATATATATGAATATATATGTATATATATATATATATATATATATATATATCTTCTTCTTTCGGCTGCTACGACACAGGGATATGGTACACCTATTTTAACCAGGGTATACACCGGCCCAGTATACTGGTACTCATTTCGCCGACCTCGGAAGGATGACAGGCTGAGTCAACCCCCTGGTGTATTAATTCAGTGGCCCAACGGGGCTTGAACTCAGGACCTTTTGGATCCCAAGCCGCTGCCCTAACCACTGCGCCAACACACCAGGCTATAGATATATATGTATATATATATATATATATATATATATATATATATATATATATATATATATATATATATATATATTTACGTACATATATATTTATGTAAATATATATATATATATATATATATATATATATATATATATATATATATATTTGTATGTCTATATTCTACATATTATATTTATGTATATATGTATTTATATATGTGTATATATATGTATATCCAAATAATGTCGTTAAGCTGATCAACCTGTATTTATGAGTACCGTTGTTTAAAATAAATGAACAGATGGTTGGTACTACACAATTTTAAAATACAGTGCATGAAAACAAACACCAAATAATGAAGATAACACCAAAGATTTTCGTGCTGTACTTCTCAAGGTGATACACGGCAAAGAAACCAGAAACAATGATCACACGTGCTTTGTTTGCATGTGCAAATAAAAGCGACACCGATTGGTTCTGCGTCCGTAACGTCAATCAGATTCCGACCTCCCATTGGTTGATTCTGTTTCCGCTATCTTGGCTCCGATTGGCTAGAGCAGAGTTTCCCGAGATCACGTACCATTCGAGTGACAAGCGCTATTTCTCCGCTACTTATCCGACAGTTCTGGGCTGATTACATTCAAACTTGCTACATTGGATCAGCATGGATCAGGATCCCAATTAATGTGTCAGAGTGTTTTTATCTTTGGCGGTGGTCTTGGGGCGGGGGATGCAAATTCTCTATGTAAATGTGTATCGTGTAGCACCACCTCAAGGTGGGGGAGTTAATTACAAGTTTCCACCATTTACAGTGTACAGTGTTTCTGTCCCCACTTTTTCCATCACAGTGAGCTGTTTTGGATTACAAGCAATCGGTACATTGTTGCTTCATGCACGTATCCGAGATTATTATTATTTTTTACTCATACAAAGCTGTCAGTTTCTCATACACTGCCCAAATAAAGTATGCGTCAGAAGAACGTGTTGCATGCTTGGGACAAGATCACCAGTAGGGCGGGCACTCTGCTCATAAATAAAAAGGAACTGAGCACAAATTTATATTTATTTTTAATTATCAGTGAGAGATGGATGGCAAAGATAACACAATATCAAAAAATGGATGGGAAGGTCGAACTGCCAGCCGTACAGAGCAGACGTGTCCCCAATACACCACTTTGCTTGCTCTTCCGGTGAGTGTTTACTTTATATATTTCCTCTTTCCCATATCTCGATCTCAACCTCAATTTATCAAGTCAAGGTAACAAAAAACATTGGCGTTGATTAATTCAGGTAAGTCACAAAAGTGTTTACAAGAATATATATATATATATATATATATATATATATATATATATATATATATATATATATGTTGTTGTGGGCCGGGGGTCGGTGGCGATAAGCGACCGCTTGGTGGAGCAGTGGAGTCGTCTCCCACCGAACACCCGGAATTTAGGTCGTGACTCTCGGATAAGTCCGAGAGTTCATGGGTCCCTTAGCGGACCGTGGTCGCCAATATTTTGACCGCGTGGACTAGGGTTAATTCTCCAGTCTCCGAGACTAGACTAGTCTCGATCTCCAATATACCTAAATAACCACGCAGTCTAGCTACCAGGGAAACCACACCCTCGGCCTTCTCTGTCCGATCCGAGTCGCAGGTAACGACTCGGATCCGGCGTAACCGAGCGGCGTTACCAGTGCCGCGCTGGTCCCAATGACAACGTACGGCACCAACGGCCTTACTATTTCTCAATACGCACCTTGCTAGGCCAACAAAAGAAAACACGAACAACGAACTGGAACATTTAACAGGGGTTTATTACAAATAATAATCGGGAAGGGAGACACAGAGCAGAGTTATCACGAATAAATAAATGTAATGTACAATGAACAAGGGACTTAACGATTGCACTTACAGACAGGGCCCACGGGGACACACACACACACACACACACACACACACACACACACACACACACACACACACACACACACACACACACCCAAAAGAAACTGGACCCCGTGGGTCTTTAGTCGGTCGAGCCGGGCTGGGTACCTGTCCCGCCTCGTGCGGTCACACATTCCCGAACCACCACGGTGGGACTCGAACCCACGACCTTGGCGTTGTCAGCACCAAGACTGCAGACTGCTCAACCACGACCACATACCGTGCCGCAATCGCCACCAAGACCGCAGACTGCTCAACCACGACCACAGACCGCGCCGCATTCACCACCAAGACTCTTGTCTGTCGTCCTCTCATCTCTTTTTTCTCTCTTGAGGTGGGAGGGGTTTCTTTCCTACCACTCGCCTCCTAATTGGACGAGGGGTTATCGGACAACTCGTGGTCAGCCTCCCGATTGGGTGGGGCACGCGTGTGGTGCTCGCCCTTCACTCATTGGCTGGAGGAAATGGTCCATGCCCTTCCTTGGAGCAGAGCCTCGATCCAAAGCGACAGAGGCTCCGCCCACGCCCTCAGCCAAAAACACGTGGGCAATGGCGACTGGGTCGAGTGAGGGACGGTGGCGTTGTTGTTGTTGTTGTTGTTGTTGTTGTTGTTGTTGTTGTTGTTGTTGTTGTTGTTGTTGTCGTTGTTGTAAAAACCTAACTAAAAAATAACTCGTAGCACACACACGACATTCCCATGAGACAGAAGGAGGGATTCTAACTATAAACACATACTTATCAAAATAACAAAGCTATGGGGACTCTGGCTGTTTGTGTGCACAAGGTTTCCAAATCCATAACAATATTACATATATAAACAAGATGGTGGAATTTGTTAAAGAAAATTTGAAGAAGTAGACGTTTTAGTCACAAATCTACATACATAATGTGGGGGAAAAATTTATATTAATGTATTTTAAATTGTAACAAATGGAGTTTCAGAAATGTAACTTTTATGCTGCAAGTTGATTTGGCTGTCATTTTTGGCCAAAAGACTTTTGCCCTAAATGATAAGAAATGTGTTGTTCTGGAGCAGAATGACCGAGCTGATAAATGAACTTTTGCTTAGAAAATGTATGAAGTGGCTTTTTGTCTAAAGGACACGTCTACAGTCTGGGTGAATATCCCCCAACCTCTCTCTCTTGGAAGTATAAAATGTTTTGAAAGGCACATTGTTTTCAGTACAAGCACGTGAGGAAGTATAGTTTCTCAGTGGCTTGTACTCCTTGGAAATGACCAAGTACCAAGGTAGAATAAAACTCTGATGTAATGTCGAAGTGAATTGAATCGGGTTGGTCTAACTGTTAACTAAAGTAAGAATAAATGAAATAGAACCAAATAATATTGCAATCAATGGGGATTCTTTAGTTCATTGTCCAAGGGTGAGAAGTGTATGGTGTATAATTAGGAAATAAATTGTTTCACAAGGAAGGACTTGTTTGGACATCAGTTTTATTAGTGTCGATAGGGTTTTTGTAGGATTTTATAATCAAATCGGACAAACGTTAAACTCTGTCTGAAGTCAAATAGGATTCCACAATCGGCCAGTTAGAATCCTTCAGGAGGACAATGATCACAACAAGGTGGGTTTAAAAATCCACATCAATAACCATATAAGTTTGCTCCATTATAAGATGCTTTTACCATCTTGGCACTTCATTTAAACCACATGATGCCATGAACCCTACAATAGCCGGATGCTCTCTTGATCATCCAGGAGCAGATCCAACTTGACCAGCATTACCATTATCAATTTATGAGGGGCCCGCCAAAACATTGGCAAGCTGCGGTCAATGCTGGGTGGGGGAGAAGGGAGGATTTGGTGAGGGGAGTGCATGCTCAAATTGACTTCATAATTCCAGTGGAACGAACATCTCACCAACAAACTTTTGCAGGTTTTGAAACTTAGTTTGTTAGTAGTCAAAGTTGATGTCAGGATTTGCTGATTTTGTGTTTCGTTTTACCAGAGGGCATCACCTGCCTGTGGGCAGAACACAAGGAGGAGAATCACTTGTTGATGTCCCAATTAATCAGATTTCGGTTTTGACCACGACCTTTGTTGAAATAGATCGCACATTATCCATGATATATTTCTCCAGGTGCAATTATTACTCTGATTGCAAAGCTGTGTTACAACACATTATCTGGTGCTCCATTGTTTCAATAGACAAATGAAATAGCCATGGCAATGGAATTAGCTTTTCAGAGCATTTCTTTCCAAGGTTTTTTTTAGGGTATAGACCATGTGCAAAAGCTTTGCCGAAGCACTTTTTAAACGATTGTTCTCCGCAATGAGATAAAGGCTGTTGCACCACCCCAATTCAGCGTGTGTGAAGTACAATTAATATAATAATAATAATAATAATAATAATACAATATAATATACCAGTAGGGACCCATGGAACATCCACATATTGTAAAATGTGACAAGTCCTCAACTCCCCCCTCCCCCCTCAACCACCCCACACAAACCCCAAGTCATCACCCCCTCCCCTTCCCAAACCTCAACCCCAGCCCCTCAACCTTTGGCTTCCAAACCAAGAGTCAGCTCCCCCACCACAATTCCTTAACCCCCTCCACCCCTCACCTGAAAGTACTCAACCCCCCCCTAAAGCCTCAACCTCTCCCTCCCAAATTTATGCTCTCCACCCTCCCAACCCCCAAATCTGTCCTCCCCTCCTCACCCTCCTCCCACTCATAAAAGCAAATGGGAATTCCCACATCGATCATTTCATATTTCTTCATTACCTCATTAAAATAGCAGAATATTTGATGCTTTCCCCTCCCGTGAAAGCGGAGGGACAGTACAAGGGGACAGAATATAATGCTCTCACTGACTTCAAAGAAACAGCAATCGAAACAGTTCCTACATGTCATGGTTCATAATGGTTGCCGGTCCAACTCACAATCCCATGAGATATGTGGAAACCCTGTGGAATTGCAGCACAAATGACCCAAAACCAATTATCTTCTTCCTATTATACGTCGTTTAAAAGTACGTAATGACGGATGTTTCCTTTCACTGTGTCGTGAGTTTCCCAGAAGTCCTCGGACAAAGACCTTTATAATGACATGGGTTTCATGGTCCCAGGCCGAGTCATTTTAAGCAAAAATAGTTGGAAATAATAGCGAGGGCCCACTTAACCTCTGTGATAAAAGCCCTGCTTGTGAGAATACCAAATAGTTATTTGGGTGGTGTATAGACAACAGACTGCTGCCTCAATCACCGAGACCTACACATACTGTGATCTTCAATGTTTTGATATTTTATTGTCCCTTTAAACAGTCGCTGTGGTCATTTTACACTGAGGGGAAAACTTATAGGGAGGGCATGCCAATTGTGAATATGACAGCTTTCAAAGATTGCAGAGGAGAGGTAGCACAAACATGGTGGCCGTATGATTTTTTTTTTTAGTTGAATATTTGTGGGTGGAGTCAGGCCAGCTGTCCAACCAATGGGTGGTATGGAATGTTACACACAGACAGACGGACAAACAAGCATATTATTATCTCGATGTGATATTGGGAGTTATATGAATGTTGACGAGGCGGAACCGAGAGTGACGTCAGCTTGGCTGTCAAGGAGTGGAGGAGGGAGAGCTGCCATTAAACGATTGAGCCAAAGGACTTACGTGTTGGCTGATTTTACTACACAACATATTGGCGACGAGGATGGCTCACCTTGCTCTTACACCACCTGCTGCATTCTCACCAAGTCCGGGTGAGTCTCCGATACCTTTCACGTCATGGATGCGCATATTTGAGAACTTCATGCTGGCGGTAAATGACGACGCACTTTCTGATGCGAGGAAGCATGTTCATTGCTTCGACACTGCCTAAGAACTGAAGGGCAGCATTATTCTATACCGGTGTTTCTCAACCTTTTTTGTCCCACGCCGCACTTTGATTTTCAAAAGAAGTCGTACGCCCCACCATGATTGGAGACTACAGTATATACTACATATGTATTCAAAAGGCTTTATTAAAACTTTATTGCAAATTTTATTCAATTGCTACTCACTTCAATGGGAGCCTTACCCTTGACGCTGGCTGTAGATTTGTTTGATTCAAGGAACCAATTTTGTCAGTTTCAGTTTTGTCAACTTTGTCAGTTGAAAATTTGAAAGTGCAAAGCTATGAAAGCAATCATATATTGATTCATTAATTCTGAATTCTCATGCCCCACCAAAATATTGCCACGCCCCACCTTGAGAAGCACTGTTCGATACCCTCCCAGTTGATGGGGACACGTACTCTGCTGCTGTCGGTGCATTATCAGCCTTTTTCATGCCGAAGGTGAACGTTGTTTTCGAACAATACAAGTTTCGTCAACGAGCACAGAGGCCGGGTGAATCGACTGCCCAGTTCGTTGCTGCTGTACGTGAGATTGCGGTTAATTGCGAGTTTATTGACCTCTCTGATGAAATGATATGAGATCAGCTCATGGGAAAAAACCCTTATAGCTCATGTACGTAAACGGTTGCTTTTGGAACCTGAGCTTTCGCTGCAGAAAGCCCTCGTAATGGCGGGACAAATCAAATCAGCCATGGTGGAAGCAAAAGTGATTACAGGCGGCACGTCGACGTCCTTTCAGGATGTAAATACAATACTAGCGCGTACTAGTGCGGGGAAATACAGACATGACCCCATCCACAGGGACACATCAAATGAACCTGCAAACTCAAAATTTTCACAAGCTCAACAGGTACACCAAGAGAGTACTTGTTATCATTGTGGATCTGCAATGTACTAAGCCAATTACCCCAGATGCCCTGCAAAAGATGTAAATTGCAGGCAGTGCGGAAAAAGAGGATATTTTGCGAAAGTATGTCGCAGTAAAGACCACAAATACCAAGTATGGGAAGTGACTGTGCCAGATGTGACGAATTTGTTCAGAGGCTTGTGTGTTTATACTTAAAACAGAGGGAACCTAATTTGTGATGTTGGTATTTGCACATCTGATGGACAGGCATGCTCAGCTAAATAGCTGGTGGACACAGGTTCAGTCGTTTCCATACTTCCAGAGTCAACCTACTTGGAGCATTTCAGGAATGCACTTCTTACAGAACCAAAATTACACTTGGTGACTCACCTAAAACAAACCCCGATCTCTGTGGTTAGTTGACTTCAAGTACAGGTGTGACACAACCATGTTTCTGTGCCTGCTGATTTCTTCATTGTGCCTTCTGGAACACTGTCACTCGGCATGGACCTCTTCACTCCTCTCAGACTGAATATTGTTCATGGATGTGTTACTCCTGCATCAGTACTAAGGACCTCTGTGCATCAAACATCGGTTTGGCAGACATCTAATCCTAACATCACTGCAACTCTAGGCTATGCAAAAGGATTTATACACAGAGTGAAGATAAGGCCCAATGTGGTGCCAATCCAGGAAAAGCTTCGCCGTTTACCTTTTGCTGTCCGTGATGTTGACTCACAAGAAGTGAAAACGCCAGAAGAAGCGGGTATCATTGAGAGAATTGACTCTTCCGAAAGGGTTTCACCTATTGTCGTTACGCAGAAGAAAACAGGAGGTATACGACTGTGCGTGGATCTTCATGAACCCAATACGGCGATCGTAATAGACAGTCATCCACTTCCACATATTGAGGAGGTATTCGCAGAACTTCGGGGAGCGAGGGTGTTCTGCACTCTTGATCTTCAGAGTGTAGGCCTATACCATCAAGTGCCCTCGCATGAGGAAAGCAGAGACCTTGTGGCTTTCATAACACACGAGGGACTTTTTCATTTTTTCCGTGTTCCTTATGGTCTTGCTTCTGTTCCCAGTGCATTTCAGCGAATTATGTCACCGATCTTAGCTAGCCAGGTGGGTGTCCAGTGTTACCTAAATGACATAATTGTGTGTGCTTCGTCTCCTGAAAAACACAGGGAACGTCTTCAAGCTGTTTTGAATCGTATTGATCAAGCAGGCTGAAAACTGCATAATGACGAATGTCATTTCAGGAAGACTGAACTTTCTTTTCTGGGTCACGTGATCTGAGAAAAGTGTACGAGCCCAAACACAGAACGTGTGGTGGCAGTAACACAAGCACAACCCCCAAATGATGCATCTGCTCTGCGTTCCTTTCTGGGTTTGACTTCTTGGTACCCCAAATTCATTCCAAATTATGCAACAGATCTGGAGCCACTTCGTGCCTTACTGCGCAAGGATGCTGACTTTGCCTGGATTGAGGCTTGCCACACTCAATTTGAAAGGGTATAAAAATGATTGCTAACAGCCCTGCACTTGCTTTGTTTGAACCTACTCTGACCACCATTGTGACCACAGACACGTCTGATTTTGGACTTGGAGCAGTGCTCACTCAACTTCATGAGGACTCTACAGAGGAAACTAGCATTTGCCTCATGAACACTCACAGAATGCGAATGCAAGCACTCTACAGTAGACAAGGAAGCACTCGCCTTCATCTGGGCAATTGAGAAATGGCATACGTACCTGTGGGGTCGGAGATTTGTCCTGCGTACAGATCATAGTCAACTGACCACACTACAGTCTTCAAAAGGTTTTGGTCGAGCTGAAATGAGAATTGAATGTTGGTCTGCATGCTTACTGTCGTTTAACTATGAAATTGTGAACAAACCTGGCCATCAAAATGTGACTGCAGACTGTTTATCTCGATTACCACCCCACATGACAGAGCCTTACCACAAACTGGATGTAGAAATGGTGGCTTTAGTGTCCGGTGACTGCGCTGCTGTACCTGTGGAACAATTCAAGGAAACTTGCAAGAGATGCCCTATTATACAGAATGTGTGAGGATATGTCTCCAGATGATGGCCTTGCAATGCGAAGGGCATTGACCCAAATGTACTTCCCCACTTTCGTATTCGGAATGAACTGGCAGTATAGAAGGTTTACTTGATTTGGGGCACTCACCGTGTGATAGTGCCAACAGAACTTCAACCCAGGTTCATCCAGCTTGCCCATGATATGCATCAAGGTATTGTAAGGACTTAAAAAAGGCTGCATGACCTCTACTGGTGACCAGGGATGGACTCCCAAGTGGAAGTTGCCATCAAGTTGTGCATTACTTGCCAAATGCATGATAAAACAGCTGTCACTTGGGTTCCACCTTTACAACCAGTTCCGCTCCCTAATGCTGCTTGGGAAAAGCTTGCCATCGATATGGTGGGACCACTTGATAACGGCCAAATGGACGGTCACAAGCCATTACCTTAATTCATTACTTCAGCAAACGGCCAGAAGTAGCCTTTACGTCACAAATAACATCTGCTACAGTTATCAAGTTCCTGACTACAGTATTCAGTCGTGAAGGAAATCTGTGGGAAATTATCTCTGACAATGGATCTCAGTTTGTTTCAACTGACTTTGAAGTATTCCTGCAGGAAAGAAACAACAAACACTGCCACAGTTCTATCTATTACCCACAAGCCAACTGGGAAATAGAATGCTTCAACAGAATGTTTAAGGGTTGTTTACATACTGCAAATCTCGAAGGGAAGCTCTGGAAATCATTCGTACCCAACTTCTTGCAAACATATTAAGCTTCAAGACATGCAACAACTCATCAGACCCCTGCTGAACTTCTACATGGATGTACATTTCACACCAAGTTGCACATTGGGGATCGTCAAACCAGTGTACCTGCTGTAAAACTCAAGGATGTGAGATGCGGTGTTCATCAGAAACAAGAGAAGTCTAAGCGATACACAGACGAGCATCGGGGAGTGAAACCTTCCACCTTCCAATCTGGTTCTTTCGTGCGAGTTCGGAAACCTGGACTTCACCAGAAAGGACAAAACGTGTTTACCCAACCCCTCAAGATCAGTGAACGGAGAGGTCCTGCTACCTTCAGACTCTCTGATGGGAAAGTGTGGAATGAAATTCATCTAGCACCTGCAGTTGAGACCTCAAATGGACTTTCTGCTGGAAGTACGACAGGTTCTGAGGACGATAGGGCACATAGCCCTGTCCAACAAATGCCTCCACAAGTTTTTACCCCAGGTGTTCGTCGTGGGATGAGATATTGTCGAGCCCCTGAATGGACCAAGGACTTTGTCTTGTGACATGCTTGCCTTTTTTTGAAGGGGGGGGGTGGGGGAGGGTTTCATCACGAGTTGTTATTTTCACGAAAAAGGAATATGTGGTATTGGGAGTTGCATGAATATTAATGTATGTATGATGAGCTGGAACTGATGAGGTGGAACCGAGAGTGACGTCAGCAGGCTGTCGAGGAATGGAGGAGAGAGAGCCACCATTAAACGATTGAGCCAAAGGACTTATGTGTTGGCCGAGTTGACTACACAACAGATGTTCCCTTCCAAGGAACTGAAATGCAGGAGGAGGAGGCCTTTAGGTCCATCAAAGCTTGTGCTATGATTTTCAACTTATGGTTGTTTATCTATGTTCTTTCCTTTTAAATGCTCAGCATCTAGCAAGGAAGCAGCACAAACCATTTTAAAAGTTTTTGGTTTGACTCGACGAGGGTTTGATCCGCCAACCTCCCAGACTCAGAGCAGAGGCTCTAACCATGATGTCAATGAGTGGTTAAACAACTACTTGATCTTCGAAACATGTTTTCTTTTATCTCAATGTCAGCAGCTACTTGGAGGTGAAGCATATCTATACTCCAAGTGTATCCAGAGAAATAGCATCGGCGACGACGACGGCAATGATGATAGCAACACTAAATATCAGTTAGGAAAGACAGTAAAGGGAAGGGAGAAGTGGAGAATGTATTTTATACTTCTGTGAAAACTGTTCAAAGAAGACGAATAATAATATCAAAAGTGCCAATTTATAAGGCAGTTGTCTTCAATGTGGTTACTCTGTCGTTTCCGGCTGAAATTAACATCAATTTTTTTTCTGAGATTTATAAGAAACTAGACGACCCGTGAACCCGTTGGGTTCCCGTTGTGACAGCGGTCGATGAAAAAAATCATTAAAAAAAAAATAGCTCCAGCGAACTACAGCGCTGAGGTTGTTTGCTTTGATCAAATACTCCCGAAGAGTACTTCACTGAATTGGGAATTTACTTTTTAATAATTTTTTTCGTTGTCCGATTTGAACGAAACTTGATATTGCACATCAATGTGAAAAAAAAAAAACAGAAAAGAAAGTCGAAGAAATTATTGTGCATAATCTTCTAAACACAATTTTATTTATTAATGAACACGGAAGTATTAGATCAAAATGGTGGTTTATTTTATGCTGAAAAATAAATCATTCTTTGTGTATATTAAATGTTTGAGATTTTAAAATAAATCATTTCAAGAAATAACCATTTCTATATCCCCCGCCAACTTCGTTGGTTGGCAGGGGATAATAAAAAGAAAGACAATGGCGCAACTGGTGGAAGGGAAGGACCGGACAAGAAAAGGGAGGTGAAGGGGACAGGACAGGTGCACAAAGATGAACCACATTGTGACCAGCCGACGAGGTGCGTTTCCGTTATGCAATGCTTCCTCATGTACAATATGTACGACAAAGCTTACCACCTCTAACCTCATGGCTTTCACCTTTCCTGTGCCACCAAGCCAATACAAAATAATAATAACTAGCATCCGTTGAAGACAAAGTCTTCGATATCCCCCGCCATAGGAAATGAGGACAAGTAGCAAAAGGCACCAGTTCAATTTATTCTTGATGTGTGTACCAAATTTCATAAAGAAATAGTTAATAGTTTTGCAACTATGCTCTGGAAACAAAGGTTAACCTCACTTATTTCTTAATACCCAACTTGTTTCCATGGAAAGTGACAGAACATTTTTGGGGGAAATCTCTAAATATCAAAAGGCACCAGTTCACCACTTGCTTGATATGTGTACCAAATTTCGTAAATATATCTTGAGGGGATTTGTAGTTAAGCTCTGGAAACGAAATGTGATGGACGGACGGACGTACGGACGGACGGAACCCATTTCTATATCCCCTGCCAACTTCGTTGGTTGGCGGGGGATAAAAAAGATAGCTTCAGCAAACTATACCGCTGAGGTTGTTTGCATTGATCAAATACTCCCAAAGAGGATTTGACTAAATTGGGAATTGATTATTTAATAATTTTTTCATTGCCCAATTTTAACGAAACTTGATACTGCACACCACAGGAGAATGGTGAGTAAGGTGGGCTGAATTTATTTTGCACTATCCTGTACCGTTTTAGCTGTATTTTGAGAACATACATACATACATACATACATACAAGATGAGAGTTTAGTAATATATAGATGTCAAATCTATTCAATTGTACATTAATGCCAAAAAGGCTTATTTTTCTTCTTCTTCTTCTTCTTCTTCTTCTTCTTCTTCTTCTTCTTCTTCTTCTTCTTCTTCTTACTATAATTTATTTTCTACCTTCCTTTCCAATCAAAAAATTTGAATTCCATTGAATTGAAAAAATTCCAAAAAATACAATTTTAATCATGCTATCGACGATTACCTTGAATTCCAGCTCGAGTCCTGTAACGTTTTCCCCCGGCACCCGCTGCTGCAGCCGCTGGAGCCTGGTGTGAAGGAGGCGCACCAGGATCTCTGTGGCTGCTCCAGCTGTGGTCTCACCAATGGCCTCACGTACCGCAGAGTACACAAACCCATAGAGCTCTTGGCTTTGCACAGTGCCAGGGCGTGAGCTCCGCAGACAGGTCACATGGCCATACACGTCCACACAGCGCTCCGCACGCAGGCGATGCAGAGCTGTATCCAGTGCAATAATGCAACCTGTTCGACCAATCCCAGCACTGAGATAGAAAGAAAGAATGACATATTTTGAAGTGTAATTTCATATTTTTCATTTTTTCCTTGGGTCTGAAACTAGCTGACAACTAACTGACAGGAATATGGTTCATGTGGTTGCAGATGGAATTATGACTTCGGTGGTAATAGTACCTGCAGTGAACCACCAGAGGCCCAGTCTCTGTAGAGGTGCATGCCCAAACACGTTTCAGGAAGGCAAGAATAGGGGCTGGGTGGTTGGGAACTCCATGATCTGGCCAGGCCAAGAATTGGAAATGCTTCACTTCCCGCCTTTCCCTGCCTCCCACCTGCAAAATACAAACCTCTTCACCACATTTTCCATATATTTTTTTATTAATCAAAACGCTACCCCATAGATCTTCCTGAGTTAATGAATATACCTATACCTTGGCAAGAGGTGACTGTTATTATTACTCACTCACACTACAAACGTAGGCCAAGTGTGAGAATTGCGATCACGCAGTCTTTGTTTGTTTGTCTGTGTGTCAGCAGAATAACTGGACAACAAGGGAAGTTAGAATTGCAAGATTTGGCACAGAGCTTCATATGGTGAATCTCTCAAATGAGTTCAACTTTGAGTTGACAAGGAAAAATATAAAATGTGTGCTGTCTGTGAAAGGGTCTCATCAAAAAGTAAATGTACTGTCAGTGTTTGTTCATCCATAATCACAGAGCTATCCTTATCCACAACCACTCCAACCTCCCCTCAAAAAGCAATCTGATGATGTACCAGGTTCTCCTACCATCTCTCCCTTCGAGGTGAATGGATTTTTCTCATCGATGAGGAATAGACAGGAATTGAATGTCTGGGGTATAATTGTAGCACGAGCATGATGGGCCAAATGACCTCCTTTTTTCAAAACTCTTTGTATCATGTCATATGTAGTTCGGCTTGTGGATGTGCTTGTTTGTTTATTTGACTTGCATGTACTCCTAAACCACTGGACGGAGCGAGTTTAAATTTGGTGGTTATACTTGGGGTGTTCCCAGGAAGGTTTTAGGCATTAAGAAAAATTGATACACGCAGAGGCTCTGGAAGCGATGTAAACGTGTATTGTGTAGTGCTGCTCCCGGTGGGGGGAGTGCATGACTAGCAGTTTCTTCTTCGTCTTCTTCCTAAGTCGTCTCTCTGGGAAAACCCATACGACATTGATTCTTAACTTCCATTCCTCTTGATGAAGCATTGCTCTCTGCAGTTCCTCTGTCTCCGGGCTTGTATCCTTAATCAACATGTTGATGTAGTTGAGAGCTGGTCTGGCCTGCTTCGGCCTTCCATGTCTATGTGTCCAGAGTACAAGAATGGAAATAGGTTCGTTTTTGTGGTGTTAGCAATGCCAAGCAATCAAAAAATATCTTATTCTAATTTTAACCGACAGCCTTGGAAGAGAACCATGCAGCTCTATTTGTCCTATGTTCAGACCAATGGACATTGAAAGCTGATTAAAGTAGTCAAGTATAGCATCCATCAAGTCCCTTCTCGTGGGTCATGGAGAGGGCCCATGCTTCACTTCCACAAAGCAGGACAGACTCAACTGTTGCCAGGAACAGTCGTCGTTCATTGATATGCTAAGAGTGTCAACTTCCATAGTCTTGAAGATCTGTTTCAAGCTCTCCATGCGAAAGCTTTCCTTGATTTGATATCCTGAGCAGTTGTGTTAACTCAGGAACCAAGATACTTGAAGCCATTGATTGTCTCAAGTTTTATTTGCATCAATTGTTAACCCTGTCTTACCTGTGCTTGTTTAGATGCTCTTGAGAAGTTCTTTTGCTTGCTCAATTTCTTCTGACAATAAGGCTTTGTCAGAAACAAAGTCGAGATCAGTAAGAACCTCTAGTTTGACTCTTCTACTTTTTATTTGTTCTTGTTGGAATCCCAATTCCTTCTCCTTGCATGTGATAGCATTACAAAGTGCATAATCAAGCACAATTCCAAACAGGTAAGGGGAAAGGGTGTCTCCTGTTTTACTCCAGGAAGAATTTTGAAAAGCTGCCTTTCTTCATCGGGTGCGAGTATCTTGGCATTTGTATCGCCAGCAGTTTACAGTACCGTATTCTAATAGCATCTCTGTATGAAAACCTTATACAATTGAAAACAACTTGGCCGATTTTGCATGTGTGCTCTGCATTTCAATGCACTCCCAAACTGCCAGAAAAAATAATTTGAAAAGTGCTGGTTGTACTCTGGACATGCACAGGAACATTACACCAAGTTGGGATAGTCACCTCCAACTTAGATTTTGCTTTTATGGCAAAGTAGGGAATTATCACAAGAAGTGGGTGAACCATCATACCTGCTAATGCATCCCTGTACCACTGGACAGAATAACTTGAAAACTGGATGTCATCACAAAAAAAATAATGAAACACCTTGAAGTTGTATAAGTCATTCTAAAATATACCAATTCTCTATGTTATAGTATAATAACAAGGACAAATGTGTCCAAGAGCAGCGTCCTAAAGGTTTTGTCGGCTAAAAAATAATAATAATATAAATAATAAAAACAAAAACAACAACTTCCGATATTTCGTCAGGTGCCTTGATTAAGCCAATAACGAGACCCGTCATAATGTATTTACGTATTTACGATATACAGTAAAACTCTTTTAAATCGCGGCCGTTGGGGTCCATAAAATAAAAATCCGCGGTTTAGACGATCCGCGGATCCATCAATAATATAAAGAAAACCGCGAATTATATTGATAAAATATAATCTTGTACCAACGGACCGCGGATAGGGAGTCCAAGTGAACCAGTCAGACTGATTTTTTTTTTAATGTAAAACTAACAAAAGTTTTTTCGGAAACAGTTCTGGATGTGTGCTTCCTCTTCCCCCCCCCTCCGGGCATGTTGACCGATGACGTCACAGCAATGTCGGAGGGAGATGAAGAAGAAGCTAGCTTCGATGTTTGAAACGGCTGTAGAATGGTCGTAGAATTGCGGATAATCAATGTATGGTCTGTAGTAAGTAGTCTAAGGTTATGATTGAGATGGATTTGGCCTGAGGTTTTATACAGAAGAGGTGAGAGCGAGTTTATGACACCCCGCCACATCAGATTCGCTCACCGCGTGTCAAAAAGGACTCAATTGTTGGGTAAAATGGCAGATTAAGGGCTTAAACCGCGGATTATAGCAGGTGTTGGCGGTTAGCGAACATATGTCAATGATTTGACAAGCCATTGTGTGTTTTACACCAACATCCGCGCATTCACACTTGTCCAACGGTTCAGACCGCGGTTGAGATCAAAGACCCACATTCCACCCAAAAAATACTACTATTTCATATTTAAATTTTGGGGTCCATGGTGGGCCCGCGGATTAGCCGATTTCGCGGTTAAAACGACCGCCAATTAAGAGGGTTTTTACTGTATAGTGTATTTACTAAATAAATAGTGTATTTACGAAATTACAATACGATAAATGGAATAATCTTTAAATAGTAACGTGAACTTTTCGAAACTTTAAAGCAAATGTCCGAATATATTTAAAAGTTCATGATAGACGCTCTCAAAGGGCACCGTCAATGTGAGGATGTGTACATGTGCTTAGTATTTAAGGAGATCCGGATCTTGTATATACAAGAGCCGAGTCCTCGAGTTTAAGGTTTTGTCTTCACAAGAAGAAGAACAAGGAAGAAGAAGAACAAGGAAGAAGAAGAACAAGAAGAAGAAGAACAAGAAGAAGAAGAACAAGAAGAAGAAGAACAAGAAGAAGAAGAACAAGAAGAAGAAGAACAAGAAGAAGAAGAACGCCGGGCTCTCTATGAGCAGCGTTCGCTACTCGAGATGCTGCTAAAAACAATAGTCATCATATATGTGGGGGTAATGCATTGAAACATACGTGTCTGTCTGTTTGTATGCAGGAAGGAATGCATTGAAACTTGCCGGTTGTACTCAGGGTGTGCATGGGAACGTTCTATAAAGTTGGGATGGCCACCTCTGAGTTGAAGTAAACCCCTCACCTGCTTGACGCTTCTGTCAGAAGCATGTGTTCCTAATAAAATGAAACTTAAAACAGGACTATATTTACTCGTGCCATGGCCACACGACAGTATAAGTTAGTGTCCTTTGGGGTGGTATTGCACGATGAGAGAACAACGGTGTGAGTGAGCATCTCCATTGAGTGCATTCTAATTGCAAGAAACACCCACTCCCTACAGAAGCAGCAAGTGGAAAAGGAGGGTGGGTGGGGGGGGGCGACAACATGCACACGCTGAGTACAACACGTTTCAACGTATTTCGTCCCACAAACAGACATGCATGTTTCAATGCTCCCCACATCAAATATGACTGTTGTTTTCATTATACTACAACACAGATAATTGGTATATTGTATTTTAGATTGATTTGTACAACTTGTGGGAGATGAATTTACGTTATTAGCGATGATAGTCAGTTTTCAAGTTATTCTGTCCAGTGGTGCAGGAGTGCATTAGCAGGTATGATAATTCCCCACTTTCACATAAAAGTAAAAACCAAAGTTGGAGATGACCACCCAAACTTAGGAGAATGTTTTCATGTAGCCCAAGAGTGCAACCATCACTTTTCAACATATTTCCTTCAGCAGTTTAGAAGTATATCAAACACATAGCATGTATGTAAGTTATGCCTGGTGTTGGCTTAATGGTTCGGGTGGTGGGCTTGGGATCCTCGGGCCCTGAGTACAAATCCTGCTTGATTGTTGAATCAATACCAGGTGGGGTTGACTCAGCCTGTCATCCATCGAATGTCGGCAAAATGAGTAACAGCTTGCTGGGATGATTGAGCCATTCGAGTATCCTGTGTCGGAGTGGTGACATGTCCAGGATTGTGCCCAATAGCCCAAGGAGACTGCTTTGGTAGCAATGAAGCTCTGTACAGTGTGTGGTCGCAATGGAATTGGATGTAAATTGGCCAAGTACTTTTCAAATAGAAAAGCTTTTCATACAGAGATAATACGATAAACTGCTGGGACTTGGAATACACTCCACCACATTGAGTGGTGCTACACCATACATATTAACACAGGGAATTTGCATCGGATTCCCCCTCCCAAATTCCTGCTATGAAATTGTAATGCCTAAAACCTTCCATGGCACACCACATGTACAACCACCAAATTTCAACTCATTCTGTCTGACAGTTTCAGAGTGCATACAAGTCAAGCACGCATGCATGCGTGAACACACACACACACACACACACACACACACACACACACACACACACACACACACACACACACACACACACACACACACACACACACACATATACACACACACACACACACACACACACACACACACACACACACACACACACAATTATCTATAATACTTTAATTAATGTCAATATCATCACGACCTTACCTGTTGTAAATCAGAAGTATATTGTTGATAACATTCCTACTCTCTAAGCATGAACATAGGAAGTAGGATCAACTTTGGGATTGTAACCACAGGCCTTCTGACCTGTGTGCACGGACTGCAAGCACGGACCTTACACAAGGTGAGGGATCGAAGACAATAACTCGCCACCTCTGTGGTATCCAACAGAGTCACAGATACCAAGCCATATGTCTCCACACCACGAAGAGGCCAGTACCGGTCACATTTCACCTGGAAGGGTGGGGGAAGAGTCAAAGGTCATTGGTTCAGAAGGAAAGCTGAGTGAATCTCATCTGTGGAGGCCAATTGGTGAGCATATTTCTGGACATGAATGCGATTTTGAACATCGCAAAGATTATGCGATAAATATAGCAAGAAAATGTGACCTAAAAACATGTCATTTTATTCTTTACATTCATTATATTGAAGTGCTCCAATGAATCTTGTCCAAGTTAGTAAAGGTCTTCAAAATACAGGGTGTTCAACTTCATGCAATAAAACAGTTTTGCACATTATGAAACGTACTTTCCCTTTTTAAAATATTTTTTTGCATAAAAAGTCGAGGCTCATGTAAAAGCAAACACACAGAAACATATAATAAGGCAGTAGACAGGAGGGGCAAGAGGGGGATGCACAATACAATGGAGAACAAAGACAATAGGAGATCTGTGGAGGGGAGAGGGATGTGTCGGGGTACGCAGGGTAAACAAGATGGACACTACAGGGACTTTTAGGAAGGAAAACAGGGAATTTGAAGGAGATGGGTTTGTGGTGGATGAACACTGAACAGGGGTAGAAAAGATCAAGAGTTTGAATGGGGGAAGATGGCAGAAACCAGAAGGGGGTTTCTGTCAGACCTTGAGCGCCCTGAGGAAATATGGAGGGGACAGATCACAGACAGAGCAAAAGGGGGGGGGGGCAAGGCCAGAGAGGAGACAGTAGAAGACAGAAAGACACCAACCTGCTTCTGGTGAGAGAGTGAGAGACCAAAAGACTCACCTTCATTGCGGCAGATACCAATGATCCTAAAAGCCTTGGTTTCTACAGCGTGAATTCGAGCGAGGTGTATGGAAGAAGCATGACTCCAGAGGAGGGGAGCAGTACTCCATTAGACTGTGGACGAAAGCTTTGTAAGTGGTTAGAAGCTCAGGTGTGCCAAGGAAGGACTTTGCACGACGAAGGATGCCCAGTCGCCAACTGGCTGTGGAAACCAGGTTGGAGATGTGGGTTTCCCAGGAAAGATCGTGGCAGATAGTGAGACCTAAAAGCTTGAATGAAAGTACTTCTTCGAGGATTGTTGAGAAAGTATATGGGAGGGTTTTTCAGATGGTCTTTTCGGAGAGACATGGTGAGAGTGTGAGATTTGTCAGGATTGAAAGACATGTTCCATGTGTTTGACCAATTTGTGATTTTATCCAGATCTGCAGAGTGAAGAGGCTGCTGTCTGCCTTTCAGAAGGATGACAGATAGTTGAGCAGAGGGTAGAGTCATCAGCAAAGAGAGTCATTTTGCTCATTCATTTTCAAAAAGAGTAATTTTGCTGGAATGTTATTGTTCCATCTACTTTTAACTACCATGACCACTACTACTATCGGTGTATCGTAAATGTATACCACTGTTACTACTACTTCCCAAATTACTCTGACATTGTTGTCGGGTTGACGAGGGAAAGTTTTTGGCCCAAGTTTGGCACAAACCAGCTGGCTGGCCTGACTTTCAACCAAAGCTGGCAGGAATTTATGATTTTGGTGGTATAAAAGTCCACCATATTTGTGATCAAAGTTCAACCCCAGGGACAGAATGGTGGGGAGGAATCGGTGTTGGGGTTTGGAAAGGTGTAGAGCTTGGGAAGGCCACTTTATACACTCACCTTATCACAAAAGGCTCAAAGGGTAGGTGGCAGAATCCTTTTCAAGATAGTTAACATGATAAACAGGGATTGAAGACACTTTTATGCACTTATAAAATCATGAACATTGCAATCCTTTTCATGTCTTCCCCTCATTCAATGCCTGAAAAAAAATCTTTATCAATGTTTTGCTTAAGTAACTTATACAGGCATTAGTTATAAGCAAGGGAAAGTGGGTGGGGGGGGGGGGTAATGGATATATTATGTGAGTGATTTGATAAATATATAGAATTTGCTTAATCAATTTTGCTGTTAAAGAATGTCACCTGTTAACTAATGTAAGGTGTTAGATAGGGTGATGTAATAGACACTGGCTAAAATGGAGGTAAAACCCGGAATTAATTAATTAATTATTTAAACCTTTATTTAAATCGAATTAAATACTTGAACACAGTGTAACACAAATCACCTTCATAATACTTCCACGAACCATATTGACGTATAGCATGACAGGGCTTGGTAGGTGAGCGGGTCGGAGTGAAGATGATGCCGATTGACGCTGCGCTCGATGGTGATCGATAAAGCCTCAATCTCCCAAACCGCAACTTAACGTCGTCTTATCACAGTGTATGTGTGTGATTTTATTTGTATACATAATTGAGGCTTGTATAAGAGCTAGTACGAGAACAGTGAATTGAACAGGACAATGGGAACAGTTGAGAGGGGGGGGACACCAACAGCAGAGTTTAAGGCTAAGATAAAGGGAGACTTGGACAAACAATGGGTGTGGGGAGGAATGGGGGGGGGGCAGGAGAGGATGCATGGGATGGACAAGATGGATACAGAAGGAAACTGTGAGGAGAGAAAACTTGAAATTTGGAAGGAGGGGGGATTGCTGTGGGGGTTAATGAGGGTAGAAAAGTGATGGCTTTTAGACTGCGGCCGTAGTGCTAAATTTACGGATTTTTTTGATCATCGTTTAAATCATTATTTAATTACAATTTAAGTATTACGCTTGAAAGCTGTGCAGGGTATCATATTCTATGAACTCTTTTGTTTTCCATGGATTTTACCAAACAATAGCTGAACTGGTAGTTAACTATAACAATGAACTGCTGAAAGAATTTCCACTCTTTACCATGGGGGCGGCTCGACCAGCTTTTCCCTGGCATGTTGTGTGGAAACGATGAAGCCATGCAATGCCCGGAGCAGCAGTTATTGTCTTGGTGCCTGCTATATAAATTATCAATACAGCAAAGATAAAAGCACAGTTAAATTACCTTTCCAATGGAGCAACAAAGACCATTCTGGTTTGGGGCAATGTCTCAGAGGAGTGGCGGGGCAGTGAGGCTGGATTGGAGCACTCTTCAATGACTAAATGACCAGCTTTTGCCAGATTCTGGTTTGATCATCCGAGGCTGGAGTGATGCCTGGCCGAGACCAGGATGACACTCAAACCAGCCTGAACCTCATTAGCAGCATTTCCACTGTGTCAGTTTAAGTGAGCACAGCGATACGAAGTGCCCTATGTGCTGTGACCAAGATCAATGAAACTATGTTTCATCAGATGAATTGTGATCTCTGCCTTATATACTGCCTTATATACTCCCAACACAAACAAAATGATTTTTTTTAAAAACATAGAACCTCACTGATTTCCAATTTGGTCAAAGTACGAGTCGATAACTGAAAGGAGCTCCTGACGTTGATTTTTGACTTTGTTCATCCTCCCTGCCTTTCATGTTTTATGCTTAGAGTTCTCTGTGCAGAGACCTAAGAGCAATGAATGGTACATCAATTATTTATCTCGGTGAATGATTTCAGATGTCTTTGTAGTTTACCATTTTATTGAGTTTAACGGATTATGATGGTCTGTATTTGCTTGTGTAATTCTTTAATTCACAGTAATGATAAAGCTAATGCAAATACGGTTTGTGTGCAGTAATTAAGTAAATGAGTTTTTTTTTTTTTAAATGTGCAGTTTCTGTCTTTCATTCTGCATATTTCCACAGGATCGATGAGCTTATGTTAAGCATATTTTCGTTCACAATTTGAAGGTTTCATTGCTCGACTTTTGCTTGTGATCAAATTGTACCAAGGTAATTTGAAACCATAGGGGTTACAACATAATACCTTTGGGATAGTTCATTCGACCTCTGGGATAGTACTGTGGCCCAACTCACAAAAGTACACATATTAGCTGTAGATCTGACTGTTGTGGAGTTATGCTTCCTCCATCAACATCCACATGAATAATGGATGGCACTCCCTCTTTTATGAGCAATCTTTGTTGGCAGAGAAAGTGGGCATTCTAAGGGTTCCTCAAAATATCATCGATAAATGGAGTGGAGGCAGTGATTGGCTGCAGACTTGTACATGAGGTTGAGAAGGAAACAAGTAAATTTCCCATTTGTACACAATCAGATTAGCCTGCAGATTTTGTCTAAATAATACTATTTGTAATATTAACATGAAAAATAATACTATTTCTACTATTTGTAATCATAATACTGTTTTTGTAATAATCTCAATAATACTTTTTGTTATAATAATACCAATACCACTTCTATTTGTAACAATCCATATGATAAGGCAGGTGTGTGTGTGTGTGTGTGTGTGTGTGTGTGTGTGTGTGTGTGTGTGTGTGTGTGTGTGTGTGTGTGTGTGTGTGTGTGTGTGTGTGTGTGTGTGTGTGTGTGTGTGTGCGCGCGCGCGTCACCAACTTTCTCAGAGATGGCAAAACAAATCTTCGTCAAACTTTCAAAGGTTCATCATTGATTGCCAGTGAATGCTTTGGGCAAATAAAATTTATCGAAAATTTTGAAGAAAATGTTTGATTTCTATTTTTAATCGCTCTTGCATAAGCCTTTATATCTGTTTGCATAAGCCTTTATATCTGTGTAAGGTAATATTAAATGTTCCCCGACTCCATTCCTCAGTGGGTGTAGGAAAGTATTTTAGCCCCCTCTCCCCCACAAAAAACTACAAAAAACAAAACAAAAAGTAGTGGTACATTCAAAGTACACCGTCCCCATGCCAAATAAATAAATAACAAATCCTCCAGCGTGCAACATCGCCGGGGCACCGATGTCGCCGTGCAGCACATGGAGTCGGAATTGTGAAAAAGCACTGTACAATAATTGATTGATGAATTAATCAATTGCAGAATTAAAATAAATAAATAGTAATCGTAAAATAATTGATTTCTTAATTAATTGGCTTATAGCACAGACACGAAAATCGAGACCAAATTCATAAGCCACTGTTTTGGACGAAGTCAAACGGGGGCTAAAAATGCAAAACTTTTACAGCCCAGGCCCGGATGAAATTCCAAACTTCTAGCTAAAGCAACCAGATGCTCCACACAATCAAAATACTCAAGCATTCAATAAACTTTTCCTCGGGGAGGAGACTTTGGATGAGTGGCTAATAGTAGGTAACACTGTCCTCATCTGAAAATCTGAAGACACCCAACTACCTCACAGGTATAGATCAATAACCTGTCTACCAACAGTGTATAAATGTCTGATGGGAATCCTCACAGAAATTATATACAATCATCCAACACAAGGAGGCCTTCTTAAGGCAGAACAGAAGGGATGCAAGAGAGGATACTACGGAACAATAGACCAGCTACTACTAAACAAGGCTACTCAAAAATTGCAACACAAGAAGAAAAAAAGGTATTAAATGAAAAAAATAAAAAGAGTTGGACAGATTGGGAATAGACACAGAAGGCTCTTTGGAATGGCTAATAAGAGGTCAGCTTTACAAGAATAGAGACCAAATTATTATAAATGCCCAGAACCAAGGACACTACACCAAAGGCTTTTAGAAAATGGTGGGACTGAATCAATCGGACAAGTGTCGGTTCTACAAGGTATAAACGGAAAGTATGAGCCACCTCCTATCGGGATGTAAAAAACTCATATCAGAGTAGATGTACACCCAACGGCACAACAAGGTATGTAGAGTAATCACCTGGTACATCTGCAAAGGTCTCAATATCCGGTTCCAGTTAGACTTCCAGTTCTGGGTTTGGAGCGATGGCAGGTTCTCTCAGGGGTCTCTGCCGACTTTCTCAAAGTTAAGTTTCTGGTCGTTATTTGTCTCGTTTTAACTGTTTATTTTCTCATCTACATGTTTCCTGTGTGTTCCTAGTTCGGTTTTGTTTCAAAAATCATGCTATTTTGTGAGTTTTCGTCGACCTATCTTACTGGGTTCCTTGAGACCTACCCGTCCTTCCCCTCGAGGTGTTCAATCGTTTTTATTTGTACTCTCCCTATTACTTTCAATTCCTATTTTCCCTACTTTCCCAATGCCCCCATCTATTCCCTCCCAATGAAGCACTCTGTTTCTTGTCTTGAAAAAAAAAAAAACAACAACAACCTTTCTCCCTCCATACCCAGGAGTCCCGATCCTTCTTCTTCTTCTTCTTCTTCTTCTTCTCCTTCTTCTTCTTCTTCTTCTTCTTCGTATTCCTACTTCTGCTGGCACACCATCTTTCTTCAACTTGAGCTGACCTACTCTCACAATTAACTTCATGATTTGTTCCAACAACCTTCCATTCCCGAATCTTACCTGTTCTTCAAAAATCCATCAAAAAATTTTTTTCCTTGTATCCTTCTGAACTATGCACCTCCTGAAACCATGTGTCTCTTTCTACCCTCTTCCTGATACTTTTCATCGATCCATCAGCTTCACTCCACGTTTACCGTTCCAAATTCACCATGCACCTCCACGATTTCACTGCAACCTTTCCTTTTCCGAATCTTACGCAATCCTTATTATAAATAGATAAATAAATAAATAAAATTCACTTTTGACTATCCACATCCCACAACCACGTGCTTCTCCCGGAACCACGTAATCTGTTGCCACCCTCTGCATTTACCGATCCAAATTTACCATTCACCTCACAATTTTTTCTTCAACCTTTCCATTATCTAATCCAATGAAAACTTTCTCTCAAAAAATAAGAATAATAATAACAAAAACAATCTCTGATAATGCTTCATCTTCCTCTTTCTCACGTGTGGTTCTCATTACTGTATCATAATTCACTACTCTTTTTCCACTTCAACAGACTGCTCTCAATTCGACCTCTGCTTCATTCCTCGTCGAAAAAATCCAACTGTTGAAACGTATTTTTCTCTCCATTCTCTTAATTCACCTTCATTGCATCCATCAAGAAATGTCGTTAATCGCATTTCTGAACTAAAAACTTAAAACACCAGTTGGCTATGCTTGTTTGCTTTCCTTCAACCATTCTTTTTTTCCAACTTCAGTGCCATTTTACCCCCTCTCACCCCTCCCTCTCAAAGCAACCATCACACTCTTCTCCATCAAAGCTTCCCCCTCACCTTTCTCAAAAACTCCCCCCTCACCTTTCTCCATCAACAATCTCAACTTAACCCTCTCCCACCATTCACCCCTCACTCACCCTTCTCAAAGTTTCCCCCCTCTCATCCACAAAGCTGCCTCATTCAATTGCCCTCTCTCCTCTTCCATCTTATTGATCGACCTCCTCAAATCCTCAACTGCCTTCTGCCCCCTCTCTTATTACTCCCCACTGTACCTCAACCCAGCACCACAGAGCCTTTTCTCTTACTCATCTGGCTCCCTCCCCTCGCTCTTCTGCAATTCCACATACTCTTTCAACAACTCTCCTTACCCCCCCCCCCTCTTTCCTTGTCCTACCCTCCCCTCCCATCCCCTGCAGCCAAAGTCTCCTCTCCTCCCTCTTCATTAACAGTGTGGACCTCAAATATCCAGGGCCTTCGCTCAAACCTTTCAGATCTTTCCATACAGGTTGCCACTGACAAACCAGACATAATCTGCCTAACAGAAACTTTCCTCCGTCAAGACATCTCTGACTCCCAAGTAGATCTCCCTGGTTACTCCCTCCTCTGGTATGACAGACCTGAGCCTCGTCCTGGTGGAGGAATTGCTCTCTTCATCAAAGACTCTATTCCTCAATCTCCATGCACTGCTCTCACTCCCCCACACCCCAGGAACACCTCTGGCTTCAGCTTCCTCTCCACTCCCACCTCATGTTTATATGTGTACTGTATTGTCCACTCTCCGGTCTCGCCCCTCCTGCTCTGTCTGCGATTTTCCTCCTTAAAATTCCCTGCTTTCCTTCCTGAAAGTCCCTTTGGTGTCCATCTTGTATACTCCGTGTTCCCCGCCCCATCCCTCTCCATTTGACAGATCTCATTGTCTCTGTTCCCCACTATTTTGTCCTTCCCTCTCCTGCCCCTCGTCTCATGCCCACCTTGCTATGCATTGTGCGTTAGCTCTCATATGAGCCTCGACAATGTAGTATACAAATTAAAAATTAAAAATCCCAGTTCCAGAAAACTGATGGAAACATGAACCAAAAGCAATCATTGAAAATAAGGAAGTCATGCTCACATACAATCTAATGATCCCATCAAACGTGACCATAGAAAACAAAGCATTGCTACCAGATATCACATTTAGGTACAAAAAAAGAAAATAAGGGATTGCTATTTGAGGTGTCAGTACCCTGCGAGTTTGGCTTGAACAATGCAGAGATGAAGAAAATGACCAAATACCAAGATCTCAAAAATGAAGTGAAAAGATCCTGGAAGTTGAAGTGTGCTGAAATTGTACCAGTGATCATTGGAGCAATGAGAATGATAAAAATGAACTTTCCAGAGATCTTAAGAACCATCCCTGGGACTATTACTACAACCGAACTACAGTGGGAAGCTCTCCGGGCTCGGTGACAATCCTCAAAAGAGTCCTCGGAAGAAAACTTTGAGAACAAAACTTCACACCTTGGTCCATGAATCATGATCCCTTACTGAAACAGAGGTGGATATTTCGAGACTGAGGAGGACTCCATTCCACCTTCTGAAACAACAACCGACGACACATGTGTACACACACACACACACACACACACACACACACACACACACACACACACACACACACACACACACACACACACACACACACACACACACACACACACACACACGACCTCCAAACTGCCAAATTCAGATTCCCTTGTAATCTGGAGCATCCTGTGTTGAGGTGGCGACCTGCCCAAGGTTGGTTTTCAGCTGGAAACGTTCACGACAATGCACGAGTTCGTCAATCCTCCTTAACGAGAACGGGCATATGTTTCCCTTGACAAACACATCATTAAGCAATTGACAAATAAACACAGTAAAGAACAAGGAAAGGACATTCAGTTCAACAAAGGAGGTTACATGGAAGATTCAGCAACAGGACTATTCACTCGGGAGAGGACTGTGGTGACCACATAATGTTTTGCAAGAGACTTCTTTCTTCTTTTTCTTCTTTCATATGCAGCACATGGCTGTGGGTAGCATCATTTGTTGGTGGCGTAGCTGTGCCACTGATGCAGTGCCCCTATTGGTTAGTGCAGGGAATTTTAATTTGGCCAAGGAGGACACCATGGGGTCTTTAACGTCCACCAACTAATGCTGAGAGAAGGGATGCCCAGTTTAACATCCATCCAAGGGATGGCATACATATTGATGAATTGTCCTGCCTGCAAACATCAGAAATATTGACAATAGATGGAACGTCCTGTTTAAACGTTCTTCTGATGGACAGGGCGCATAATGATGTGTGACAGTTTGCAAAACACAAGTGTAACAATTTATAGCTGGGTCGACATTCGAACACAGGCGAGACAGCTCAGAGGCTAGTGTTTGCACGTCAAGGCTTTTTCAAGGGTATATCGTAGATATTGTGGCAAGACCTTTCTCGATCAAGCTTGAACACATTTAATGCCCACGAGTACATGGAAATATCAGCAATGGCCTGAGGATGCTCGTACCAAACTGCATGCCAAATTAACAGTCACAGAAAATTATGAATAGTTGACATTGCTATTTGTATGTGCTGCTTTATTCCTTGTTAGTTTTGGCTTTGGCTTAGATCAGTTGCCTATGTCAAGCTACTGATGTATCAGAGTGTGTGTCATTTGATTTAGCATGCATGATCATCCAGCATTTTGTCTAAGCCTGCAATAAATGTTCGAGAGAGATGCAGGAACGAGACAACTCTCCCAATAAATTTGTTCAAATCGACAGCCGTTTGGCAGCAGAGGGAAAATGAAGGCATATTTCACAGGAAAAGAGGAGAGTAAGCCAAGTGAAGGGGAGGTAAAGGAAGAGAAGGGGAGAACTCCTTTTTTTTTTCTCCTACAAGAGCTTATTTTCCTTTCCTCATGGAAAAGCAAGAAAGAGAGAGAAAATATAGCTTGGGATCTCTCCAAGCCATTAAAAACTGACCATCCACAAATATCTTGTGCAGTTTAAATTAAAGGATTTCAAACTGACATTATTCACATTGAATTTGTTTCATATTTACCATGACAAAGGAAAATTGCTTATTTTAAAATAACACACTTTAATTATTAACAAGCCGGTAGGCGACGAGGGATCCGCTAAGATTGAAGCGCTGGATACGATACTTTTCATTCTGACCGATCCACCGCCGAAGATTCATTGCCAAGACGTATTGGTTCACATACAATTGTTCCTCTGCCTGGCAAGATTTTTCCTATTGTGTATTTTGCCAACTGGCACTCCTCACAGGACTACCATTTGAAAAATAAAACCTAAATCAAAAATCGGCTCGAGTAAAATTTTCTAAATATCTCGAAGTGTTTAATTCCGAAGTCTCGTTTCTCCACATTCAAAACTGTAGGACAAGTATTGAAAATAGTGAACGAAGGTCGAGAAAAAGTATTTTTTCGAATTTTGCGTATTTCAGCCCCGAGACCCTTGGTGATCGAATGTGGAAAAATGCTGCGGTTCAATTTTGTAGTGGTGATTAAACTTTATCCATACACCGAATTTGAACGTTCCGCCGTTGACGGTTTCCGAGGTCAAGGTCACTTAGCATATTCCCTGGTTCACCACCTTTCCGCATTCGGAGGGCTGCCATTCGGAAACTATGAGAGATAGAGGAACGTTATGCTGTCGTGATAACTAGATGGGGATCGAAGGAATAGGCAGGAGTTGGTCCGGTCGCTCTACCTATCATAGAAGCCGCGCTGCATCAGTTACCGTTTGGGTTCTTAAAACGCGGTTTTTCGGCCGCTGAATAGCAACGGGTGGTTGCTTAGCAACGAAACTCAAATGCGCACACTCCCAGCCCATATGGCACTTGTTCGCCAAGTTTCATCGAAATCGGTTTGCTGGTTTGTGCCGTGGAGCCTCACGTTGCACGCACACGCGCGCACACGCGCACACACGCACGCACGCACGCACACACACACACACACACACACACACACACACACACACACGGAAAACCCGACAATAACAGATATCTAGCGAATCCCAATTAATTGACACTTTGGGAATGTATGTAATTCAGCTTAAAATCCAATCATTAAAATACCATCTTCAATGAAAACTTACTCAACTGGAGTTCATAGAATACGATACCATGCACAGTGTTCAAATCTATACAGGAGGGTTTTGCCTCTCATTGGGGTTACATTCTTGAAAGTCCCCATGAACCGCAAACCCGCAAACAAAGGGCTACTGGGGAAAATAGGGTTAGGGACTTCAATTTTTAAAATTTGTCCAAAATGTACCTTCAATTAACATTATGCATTATTCTTGTGATATTTATCTTCATGAATAAAAGGGTTATTAAGAACATCAAATAAAGTTTATTTTCTTCAGTTATTAGGGTACCCTGTGAGTACAGGGTACCCTATTGTTTTTCTTCTGTTTATTTATTCTTTTTCTTTTTCCGCCGGCATTTTGCACCCTTTTTCGCTTTAAAAATCATTTTCTCTGGGACACTAAGTCCGATCGACAGGAAATTTTCACCATAGTTTGTATCTTTTTTGATAGCACAATCACGTTATAATTATGACGTCAATGGTCACGTGGTGCGGGCGCCATCTTGAAAAAAGCGATAAACTTTGGACATCTGTATCTCGGAAACCGTGCTATGGAAATTTTTTTCGTTTAATACATTTTAATAAGCTCACTATGGGGAATACGTGTGATTTTTTCGTGACGTCATGGGTGAAGCGATATACCGGTGAAAATTCGTCAAGTAGAATGCCATATAGGAAAAATCTGAAAAATTTTGAGCGTCATCTACGACAAAATTCATCGTCAAAAATGTTATTTTTGACGTCATCGATGACGTAATTCGGCCGCCATCTTGTTTTTTTAGTGTTTTTAAAAAAAAATCTTCTTCTCCAGAAGGGCTGGACAGATTAAGGCGAAACTTTTTTTTTTTTTTTTTTTTTTTTTGTATACCTTGGTCGAGGCTCGTATGAGAGCTAACACACAACTCACAGCAAGGAGGCATGAGACAAGAGGGGTGGGAGTGGAAGGGACAAAACAGTGGGGAACAGACACATTAGGTGAACTGTGGAAGGGAGAGGGATGGGGATGGGACGGGGAACATGGCGAAGAGAAGATGGACATTTCAGGGACTTTCAGGAAGGAAAGTAGGAGAAATGAAGGAAGTGGGCTTGGGTGGATTATCGGGGGTAGAAAAGATCGAGGATTTGGATGGGGGAAGATAAGAGGTGGTGGTGAACAGCTGTTTTGAAAGCCTGGAGGGAAGAATGGGAAAGAATAGAGTGAGGAAGTTTATTCCAAAGGCGGGAAAAAAGAGGAATGAAAGAGTGAAGATGAGCAGTGATTCGTGATTTTGGTAGTTTTACCAGAAGGGGGTTGTTGGCGGACCTTGAGCGCCCTGTGGAAATGTGGTGGGGACAAATCGCAGAGAGAGCAGGGGGGGCAAGGCTGGAGAGGAGTCGGTAGAAGACAGAAAGACCACCGACCAACCTGCGGTGATTGAGTGAGAGGCCCAAAGACTCAGCTTCATTGCAGGAGATGCCGATGATCTTAAATGCCCTGGTTTCGACAGCGTGAAGCCGAGAAAGGTGGGAGGCAGGAGCACCAGCCCAGAGGGGAGAGCAGTACTCCATCAGTCAACGGACAAAAGCTTTGTAAGTGGTCAGGAGCTCAAGAGGGCCGAGGAAGGACTTAGCACGACGGAGGATTCCCAGTCGGCGACTGGCTTTTGAGGCGAGGTTGGAAATGTGACTTTCCCAGGAAAGGTCATGGCAGATAGTGAGACCTAGAAGCTTGAAAGAAAAGACTTCTTCCAGAGGATTGTTGAGAAAGTGGATGGGGGGGTTTTGTAAACGGTCCTTTCGAAGAGACATAGTGAGAGCGTGAGATTTGTCTGGATTGAAAGACATGTTCCACGTGTTGGACCAGTTTGTGATTTTATCCAGATCTGCAGTGAGTGAAGAAGCTGCTGCTTGCCGGTCTGAGGGATGACAGATGGTACGGCAGAGGGTGGAGTCGTCGGCAAAGAGAAATAGAGGATTTTCCAGAGAGTCCGAGAGATCATTGATGAAAACCAGAAAAAGAACAGGGCCCAGAACGCTACCTTGAGGAACTCCAGCCTGCACAGGAAGAGGGGATGAAAGAACTCCATTTAGGGCCACACGTTGACTGCGACAGGAGAGGAAGTCTGCGAGCCATGAGTGGAGATGGCCTTGAATACCATGGGAAGAGAGTTTGGTGAGTAGGGCAGGGTGCCAGACTGTGTCAAAAGCACGTGATATGTCCAGGGATACGGCTCGGATTTCCTGTCTGGCATTGAGGACCTCCATCCATTGATGGGAGAGCAGAAGCAGCATATCCAGGGTAGAGTGACCTGGTCTGAAACCAAATTGATGATTTGGAAATCAAGCCATTGGAGAAGAGGAAGGATTTCATATCTGAGGCGATGATGGATTCCATCACCTTGCTGATGATTGGGAGAAGGCTGATTGGTCTGTAGTTATAGGGATCTGTTTTTGCACCTTTTTTATGCAGGGCAGTGATGTTAGCAGATTTCCAAGCAGATGGCAGATGACCTTGGGCAAATGAGAGGGTGAATAGAACAGAGAGAGGGTGACTTTACTTTACAGGTACATTCCCCCTGAGGTCCTCTTTCAAGTTTGTTAATTTGTTGTTGATACGTCACATGGTTTGGTGGCCATCTTGAAAAAACCCTAAAACATCTTCTTCTCCAGAAGCGCTGGTCCAATCAAGGCGAGATTTCAGAACTATATTCGTGACATGTATGCGATGCAAGTTTGTTAATTTTGAAGTGATAGGTCACATGGTTTGGCCGCCATGTTGGATTTAAGAAAAATATTAAATAATGTTTTCTCTGGAATTTCAAAAGCCATCGAAGCGAAAATTTGCAAGTGCCTTCGTCCCTCAAGTCTGCATACATGGTAAAAAAATTTTTACCTCAGAAGTCACATGGTTTGCCAGCCATCTTGGATAGAAAATGAATAAATTTTAAAAATCTTCTTCTCCAGAAGGGCAAGACAGATTAAGACGAAACTTCACACGTATATTCCTCATGAGGTCCTTTCTCAAGTTTGTTAATGTCTTCTTGATCGGTCACATGGTTTGGCGGCCATCTTGAAAAAACCCTAAAACCTTCAAACATCTTCTTCTCCAGAAGTGCTGGTCCAATGAAGGAGAGATTTCAGGACTATATTCGGGACAGGAAGGCGATATAAGTTTGTTAATTTCGAATTCATAAGTCACATGGTTTGGCCGCCATCTTGGATTTAAGAAAAATATTAAATAATGTTTTCTCTGGAACCGCTTAACCTAACGAATCGAAAATTTGCAATTATCATCTATCATCATCTATACACGCAAGGTAAAAATTATGACATCACACGTCACATGGTTTGGCAGCCATATTGGATAGAAAAACGCACCTTTACCGATTAACACGAAACTTCACATACGTGTTCCAATACCCAGTTGGAAGCAGAATATAAATTTCTGATGTCATAGGTCACATGGTTCGTCAGCCATCTTGGATTGAAAAACAATATCTTTAAACGCCTTTTTCTCTGAAACGGCTGAACAGATCCAGGCGAAACTCCATCACTATGACCGCCTCTCCATGACGAATAAAAAGTTCTCACCCCTTTTGAGGTATGACGCAACGTTTGGCAGCCATAGTGGATTGAAGGAAAAATATTAATTAATGTTTACTCTGGAATTATTGCATCAATAAATGTGAAACATCACCTTTATGGTGGAACAGTCATGCGGAATGAGGGTTTGAAATTTCAACAGAATCGGGCCCAGGGTTTGGTAGCCATGTTGGTTTTAAGAAAAATATTAAATAATGTTTTCTCTGGAACTGTTTAACCTGGAGAAGCAAAAATTTGCAGTTATCATCCACCATCGTGTTTGCATACGTGGTGCAAATTATGACATCATTAGTCACATGGTTTGTTCGCCATCTTGGATTGAAGGATAAATATTAATTAATGTTTACTCTGGAACCTCTGCTTCTATATATGCGAACCTTCAAATTTATAATTCAGGTGACATGCGAAACAAAAGTTTAAAATTTCAACCTGATCGGTCACACGGTTTGGGAGCCAGAATTATTTAATTATTTGAATCTGGAAGCCAGTAATAACGAAATTGAACGCTTTGTGCTGCCCGGTTCGTAACTCGCCTGTTCCGCGCCGTCTCAAAGCATGCCTGTGTTTGTATCACCATTAAATTATGTTTTCTCTGGCACCGCTTATCCTTTCAATGCGAAAATTGCGACTATGATTTAAGTCTCACGTTGTGTCAAAGGCGGACGGACTGGGTACCCGGTCATCACTGCCAGCAGTAATAAAGTGGCAGTTCTAGTTTCAATTAGATCGGACCAACCGTATCATAAATGGCCATAACTTGGGAAACACCTGGGAAACATATTCAGGTCTCCAGCGTCAATTGTGACGTCAAATCAAATGAAGAAGAATTGTGACGCCCCCTCTCTCTCGCCCCCTCGCCCCCCTTAGTCTTGCCCCTCCTCTCTCCCCCTCTCTCTCACCCCCATCTCTCGCCCCCTCTCTTTAATTGTGACGCCCCCTCTCTCTCACCCCCTCTTTCCCTCCTCTCTCCCTCCCCTCTCTCGCACCCCTCTCTTTCCCCCCTCTCTCTCTCCCCTCTCTCCTCCCTCTCTCACCCCTCCTCTCTCGCCCCCACTCTCATCCCCCGCTCTCCCATCCCCCCTCTCTCGCAGATATTGGTGGACAGATAAATGGCCGTAACTTGGAAACTGCTCGTCCGATTAATATCAAACCTCGAAAAGGCACATCCGCGGGTCCCCGGCAATATTCCTGGCAAGTTTCAATCCGATCGGACCGGTGGTCGTCCGGTTATTAATAATTTGGGAAAAAAATTGGCATGATAATGTGAGAAGGTGGAACGACACCTTCAGCTGCCATATATACACCTTTTCAACACTGAAAAAGCATTAAAATAGCCATAACTTGGGAACCGCTCGTCTGATCGATATCAAACCTCAAAAAGGCACATCTGCGGGTCCCCGGCAATATTTCTGACAAGTTTCAATGAGATCGGACCGGCGGTCATCGAGAAATGGCGGTCGCAGACAGACAGAGAGACAGACAGACAGACACAGAGATTGCTGGAATTATAGATAGATTATGTTGTATGACGACTATGGCTGCTGGTTGCATCATTGCTGGTAGTGTGGCTGCGCTGCTGATGCAGTGCCCCCTATTTCCAGGAAGCTGGTAATCATTTTGCCAACCTCAGAAGGATGACAGGCTGAGTCAACCCATCTGGTGTTGTTTAACAGAACGACAGGGGCAGAACTCAAGACTCTAAGATTTTATTCCAGAAACTTCAACCATTAAGCCAACACCAGGCTCGTTTTCCTGTGTGAATCGAACATACAATAAAGTTTCTTTTATTGAGTTATTAAGATCATGAATATTAACCTTTAATAATAATGATGTCAAACTTGATACAATAATGCAATTGCAATGTTGATGATTGCTACGAGAGAGAGGAGTTGATGGAGATGATGGAGAAGATCGATACTAATGGCGGCCTCTTCTTTACCCCCCAAAAACATGCAATGACCTGTAATGCTATATATCGATATATTGCATGTTTTTTTGGAACTATGATCGAGGTGATTTGTTTGATATGGTCTTCAAGCATATAATTCAATTTAAATAAAGGTTTAATGGTGTATAAATAAATTAATTCTGGGTTTTACCGCCATTTTCCCAGGAGCTATTGCACCCCCTATATCGAACATGTTACATCAGTTATTGCTGTTATATAGCCTTCAATAGTTCTCATGAACAAGCCCGTGGCACGGAGACAGCCGATCATATCCCAGGAGCAACCCAGAGGCCCCCCGCATTCACAAAGTCAGAGCCATGAGAGAGAGAGAGAGAGAGAGAGAGAGAGAGAGAGAGAGAGAGAGAGAGAGAGAGAGAGAGAGAGAGAGAGAGAGAGAGAGAGAGAGAGAGACAGAGACAGAGACAGAGACAGAGACAGAGACAGAGACAGAGACAGAGACAGAGACAGAGACAGAGACAGAGAGAGAGAGAGAGAGAGAGAGAGAGAGAGAGAGAGAGAGAGAGAGAGAGAGACAGAGAGACAGAGAGACAGAGACAGAGACAGAGACAGAGACAGACACAGAGGAGAGAGAGAGACAGACAGACAGACAGAGACAGACAAATGAGAGAGAGGGACAAGAGAGGAAGGGCCTGTCAATGGTGATGGATCAGCACTGACCATGACTGCGCTGCCCTGGCGAATCCAGGCAGCAGAGAAGAATGGAGAATATTTGGCATCCGATTTGTGTTGGTGGGTCGGGGATACAACCACCAGGAAGAGGCATCCATGATAGTTGCCTTACATTCGTTATTCTTGCCTATTATTTGTGTCCCTTATAACACCCTTGAAAAAACACCAAGTCTCCTGTTTGAAATTATTTTCCATTTTGTTTGACTGCCAGGCAGAAAGACGGAGTAAAAATATTATCTCACTCCTCTCTGTGCAAGTGCGGTGAGGTTGAATTTTAAGCCAAGGTACGTTAAAATGACAGACACCATTTTATCGATGTTCCGATTCGTGTTCAATATATAAGATTTGATTTAAATACGTTGTTCCTCGATCATAAACTGACAATCATAAAGTGATAAGACGGATGTTCTGGCATGAACCAATTCCTTATCCCCACTTTTTGCTTCATGTGCGTGCAGTAACTACACCGGCACTCTGTAGAGCGCTTCCTCCATCAGGCTGAACAGTTTACGTTTTGTATCCCACTGATAGGCCAGATCTGAATCCGGATCTGAACCAAAATCTAACTGGCTTGTTCTTGTCACCTCACCAACTCATCCACCGAGTGTTGTCATAACATGCAAACAACGTTTCGAAATATCATGCAATACAGTGCTGTATCATTTTTAGCCCTTTCTCTCAATGGTTAAGAAACACTTAAACAAATTCTCTGATCAGTATCTGGATCCAGATGTTCACCAAACTCTAATCAATTCGTCCTTGTCACACACCTAACCTGTCCACCAAGTTCAGTCAAAATCCGTCCATACCTTTTTGAGATACCCTGCTCACAGACAAAACAGACTGACAGACAAACCAGGGGTGAAAACATAACTTCCATCCATCTTTGGTGGCAGAGATAATGAAAAGCACTCTACCCTTTTTCGATTTGTTTGGGATTATTATGAGCAGCCCTACCTTTTCATAAGCAGCATTTGATTGACAATTCAGAATATCCGAGAAGTGTGTACACTCGCATCTGAGATGTTTAGCCTGGATTTGAATCTGGACCCAGCTATGAACTGTCATCCAGGTGTTTCGCAGGCAGGGCTATTGATTGATGTGTGTGCCATCTGCTGGCCTTTGAGATGGACGTGAGATCCGATGGTATCCTTTGCGAGGAAGAGGTGAGCTATCGCTGCACCATGAACAAATTCCAAAATTCCTGCTCTAACTTTCAGGGAGCACTGCATCAAGTGTGCAGCAGTGGTTTCACCCCCCCCCCTCCCCCACTTTCACTCCCCAGCCAATGATGTAACTCACAGACTTTGTTGCATTTGAAAGACAAAGAAGAATTTCCACCATGTGTTTTCCTTATTGCATAAAGAGTGAACCAGAATGTGTGGAATGGCATCAAACATAGGTTACGCCAGGTGGTACCAGATAGATTGCCCCCTTGCCTGAAGGTCATGAATAAATAAACCATCTGTTTTAACCAACAATCTGATAGTAATGTAGTGACTCTCCTGAGAATAGGTTGGATAAGAGAAGCTACATGCTCCATACTGCCTTGAGGTCTTTTTAAACCTGAGAACCACTGGGATACTAATCGGGTGTCATCACCACTACTCGGTCACCATCATATACATTTATCATCAGTCACAAGTCTTACATATATATATATATATATATATATATATATATATATATATATATATATATATATATATATATATATATATATATATATATACTTTGATGGCATGGCCAATCTTTTATTAGTCGTAAGTTTAAAAAAAATGTAACATTACGTTTTGTTGTATGAGTTCAGGAAGGTATAACACCTTCAATGGAAATTCTCAAAATAAGGTCCATTTCTGCTTAATCTATTTTTCCTGCTCAGTTTTATTGGATTGCACTTAAAGGCAGGGATGGCAGAGTGGTAAAGGGCAAGGGGGCAGAATTTCTTTGAAGGAAGTAAATAAATGAATAAATAAATAAATAAATAAACACATCCTTCCCTTTCTTGATTTAGGGTGGAAGACAAATATCTGGAGATAAACAGCGAGTTACAATTTGAAGAAGAAATTGAGGCTGCAAATTGAACTAAAACGCGGCATAGGAATTGACTGTAGACCACGATCAAAACGGAAGCGCTCCAGCTGCTGTTGCACACTCACACCAAAAGGTCCCAAAAAGTGATCACGTACACATGCGGTAAGATTATTTGAATTAATTGTGATACTGAGAATTATCAAAGCACTATTACTCTTCTATGTAATTCTATGGCAGAACAAGGCGCGTCAGCTAGCCTCAATTGCTGCCAGGATACGTGCTGCGGTGTATTATCACAGTGAAAATTGACTACATACAAGATAAATTGAAATTGGCAAATCTTTGAGGAAATTTGAGGTGTGCCTCTTAAAGGCTCCACAGGACTTGTGATGACAAAATTATTGGCAGTCAAATGAGATGATGCATCATCTTAGAAACATCTCACACTGTGTTAGTTCAGCAATGTCATCAGACTCTTTCGGGAAGGAAATTTCTGCCAACCTCTCCATTTGGCAAAAGGCAGGAGGGGCAATTCCCCCCCCCCCGCAACCCCCTTACCCCTCCCACTCCTGCGTCTCTGCTTATAGGTCCAAAAAGTCCCCATGTCGGTTTGAAAATAGACATTACCACAAGAGTGGTAGTTTCAATTCCCAATGAAAGTTGGCATCTTAATCATGCAATTATTTCATACAAGTTGGGTTATCTGATCAAGATTGGTTATTTCGACTTCAGTAAAGCATCAAGAAACTGTTGTTAGCGAAGATCCATGTGTGAAGCAGGCAGAGTTTGAGGTTTTGACCATCCAAACGCACATGCACAGTTCAAACTCCACGCCTCTCCTGGCTAAGAGAGTGAGGTGCCACCAAACTGAGTCAATGTGAGATGATGGGCAGGAAAACATTGGTGCCCGACCCTTATCTGACACGAGATGCGCAGTAGCTGAAGCCGTTAATTATTTATTTTTTTTACATTACTTTGATTCAGAATTGAAAATTTTTATAGTGAAATTGACCATCTGTCTAAGCAGTCCAACAAATTTTGGAGAAATTGGCCCGGAAGTTGAGAAATATACAAGGAACAAAATAAACAAACGGACAGATTCGCTCTTACATGTAGATTCCATTTCAGATGTAAAATGTATTCAAGAAATGTGAGAGCACAAGTTTTCCTTGTACATCCACCATTCAAGTGGAGCGATGCTCTCAACATTTGGACCAACTGGACTTAAAAGCTAAGTTTATAAGCTGCACTCTGTGATTCCCCACAATTGCTACACAAGCAAAAATAGAGTGGAAAAATATATCCACCTGGCTTTTGCAAATAAGAATTAACATCCTCTTAATGCGATTACATGGATGCATCAAATATAGCTCAATAGATCATACGAGTCTTTTCTTTTTGGAATCAAAATACCGATACATAACTCGATTATCCACTGGCTGCTCCAGACCAAAAGTTTTCTGAACTTGAAAATTACTTGAGCACTGAATCAATACATCGGCCAAAAATCGCCCAAAAAACAGTTGGGAATTGGTAAAAGGAGCCATCTGTTTATTCCACACCTAAGGGGGGAAGTGCTGGGAATTACGACCAGAGGGAGTCTTCCTATTAATCCTTTTAAAGGGTTGCAGTTTTATTCCTGAATTTTTTCAACTTCTATAATTTTATCTTTTCCTTCCTAAATATAGTGCAGCACATTGAAGTGGGGGTTTTGGGAAAGGTAGAAAGAAAGTGAAAGGCACAAATGACAAGCCAAAGAGTTGGGTTTGATATCACTTCAATATTTGCAACTTCGAAGCGTTTTCAACATGCAGAAAACGAGGAGGCTAAGAGGAGGATGCGGGTCCACGGCATGTTCATGAGGGTGTGCTGGGGAGTGTTGAGGTCAAAAAAGTCCACCATGTTCATGTGCATGATAAGTAGATGCTCCAATGGTTGAAAGAATGCTAGTAAAGAAGTTACAAGTACACAGTAAGAGAGAAAAAGAGAAACCCATGAGCAGAGAGTGAGCAAAACAGGATAAACTAGAGGGCACTCGGTGGAGCGCATACTTCCACTACGTAATGCCTGATCCACGAGAACATATCGGACCCAATACATTTTTGAAATATCATGCTATACAGTACTATATCATTGTTGGCCCTGTCGCTCAATGGTGAAGAATCATTTTAAAAATTAAATAACTCTCGTATCCATATCCGGATTCAGATCTTCACCAAAATCGAACCAATTCTTCGTTATCACACACCCAACCTGTCCACCAAGTTTCGTCCGAATCCGTCTACAAGTTTTTGAGATATTGTGCTATATATTTTTTGGCCCAATCTCTAAATGGTGAAGAATCACATAAAAAAATATTAAATCTGGATCCGGATCTTCACCAAAATCGAATCAGTTCATCCTTGTCACACTCCCAACCTGTCCAAAAAATTTCATCTGGATCTGTCTGCAACTTTTTTGAGATATCCTGTGCACAAACAAACAGACAAACAGACAGAAAGTGGTGAAAACATAACCTCCTTCACCTTCGGTGGTGGAGATAATTTTATTTCGGAGCAAGGAGAGGCTCTGAATGTTATTGAAAGTGAGAAAACGTTTGAGGAAAATTGGATAATCAGTTGGGAAATAGCGGATGATCGGAGTCTCTACTCTTTATGAAGAGCACATGCAAGATAACTCAGACAAAAACAGTTCTGTTTTAGGCAGTTTAACTTTTCAAAGATTAATGAAAATGGGGATTAAAAAACAAAAATGAGAGGTTGGCATTCCTTGATGTCGATTTCATCCATCGTTCTACATATCCACTGACGTAGATCGACACTAGCCTTCCCCAGCAAGACTTGTTCTTCATTCTACATAAAGCTGAAATAAACTTCAACATCCATAATATTCAGGTTATATCTGGAAATGTGGGTTTATCCTTTTGACTCATTTATAGCCCCTGTAAGTGAGATTCTTTGGGATGGGTGTGACGGATCTTAAATATGGTTGAGAGAGGTCGATGATTGCTGATTGTGATAAAATCCCATCTTTTGTGCTTTATTAATGGTTAAAATGGTTGTTAGTTGAGCTCTGTCCAACAATTATAATTTTCAGCATGAAACTTGGACTCACATTTCTGCCTTCAGACTTGATCAGGAAAACAAAAGCAGCTTAAAATGCAGAGCTTACAAGAAACCTGCATGTTGATTAAGATCACTTGGCATGGAGGACAGCAGAGGGCCTCATTTGAAAACCCGAAAGGGAAAGGGAAACGGAAAGGCAGAGACAGAGACAGAGACAGAGACAGAGACAGAGACAGAGACAGAGAGAGAGAGAGAGAGAGAGAGAGAGAGAGAGAGAGAGAGAGAGAGAGAGAGAGAGAGAGAGAGAGAGAGAGAAATAAATATATAGATGGAGATATGGAGAGAGAGACAGATTATTTTTAATGAATCATGAGCAATACACAATAACCATAGAAATCGGAAGAGCCAAATTAAATAGAGAGATGAGCTACAAACAGTCCATCATCAAGGTTTCAACCATTCAATTCTAGGACTCTGAACACCGAGCAGAACCACAACCTTGGTCATGTCTGATGGTCATGCAATGAAAGAGAGAGATGGGGAAATATTTGGAGGATAGGAAGGTGACACAAGATAGAAGAGAGATACTCAAGGATAAGGGAGATACAGAGGGATATGGAGTGATACAGTGGGATACAGAGGGAAATTGGAGATATAGAGAGATATGAAGAGATATGGAAAAAAGAATGCAACGAAATGGAAAGATGTGAGATATCTCACCCTTCCTCTCTCCTCAAGCCTGGTCATCATGATGATGGTACTGCAATGCTGTTCCCAGACCATACGCCAGAAATCGCCAAACGTCTCTGGAAGTGGTGCTTGGGTGGCTATATAAGCCCTGGCCTTACGGTATCCATCCATGAAGTTACCATTGAGGTAATCACTGCCTGGAACACCTGCAAATAAATCATGGCTTATTTAATTGAACTGCTGTATAACAACTCAAAGTTTCCATTTGTTTGTGCAGTAAAAGTTAAGCTGTCAGGGTGCTCACATTCCAGGTTATGGAAATCTCACATTACTTTTTTTAAAGTTCGTGCCGAAAACCTTTTGTTTACCTTCAATGGATTCCAATATGACTCGTGAATGGTCATAAGAGACGACATTGGCAAAACGATTTTTGGTCTTGTTGACGTCAAGATTTGAATTCTCCCAACTGAACTGCTGTCCTGGGTCGATTGACTGAGGGAGTGGGATGAGGTGAGAGATAGAAAAGTTAGGTGTACTATCATTTTTGTGCATTCATCTTGGGCTCATTGTTGAGCTTGTACATAAATCACATGCAAGACAAGTACAGTAGAACACACCAGTGCACTTGAATGTGAATTTCAAGGACAAAAGTAGACAATGAGAAAATATAGACATTAAATAAAATTCAAACATGGGTTTCAAGCATTGGGAACAAGCGATAGCTTCAGATGGGAACACAACAACAAAGCAACCCAGATATTTACACAGTGTATGTAAATACAGTTTATATGTATATATATATATATATATATATATATATATATATATATATATATATATATATATATATATATATATATACATATAAACTGTATTTACATACACTACTGGTCAAAAGGTTGAGAACACCCACATTTTTCCAGTTTTTACTGAAATGTAATCAGTTTAATGTTTCAATGTACTCTGAAATTAAAGCATAGAACAAATAAATAATTTCAGATCAAAAATAAATCGTGGAATAGTTTTGTTGAACAAAATTTAATCTAAATTTTTGACTCATCAAAGTAGCCACCTTCTGCAGAGATAACAGCCGAACATACTCGTGGCATTCGTTCCACAATGGAAATCAAATATTGTTCAGAAAGTTCTTCCCAACACTGTTGCAGAAGTTCCCACAAATGTGTTGCACTTGTAGGTTGGTTTGCTTTCACCCTTCTGTCCAGTTCATCCCAAACCAGCTCGAAGGGGTTCAGTCTGGAGACTGTGTTGGCCATTCCATGATTTGAAGCCTTGCGTCTTGTTCTTTTCTTCCAAGATAGTTCTGACATAGCCTGGAGGTGTGTTTTGGGTCGTTATTTTGTTGCAGGATGAACCCCTGACCAACTTGGCGTAGACCAGAGGGTATTGCATGGCGCTGCAAAATGCTGTGGTAGCCCTTTTGGTACAGGGTGCCAGTCACTCTGTGAAAGTCGGAGACTCTGGATCAGCAAAAGAGCCCCAGATCATCACGCTTCCTCCTCCATGTTTGACAGTTGGTGTC
>NC_140966.1:78538624-78546124 GCF_056783735.1 Eptatretus burgeri
TGGAGGGCGGTCGCAATATGCAAATTCATGGATCAAAAAGCATTCACGCCCACTTTTCCTCGGGCCAATGGGGAGCCAGCAAGAGAGGTGATAGGTCGGAGGCAGAGGGTCAAAGATGAAGGAGCGAGGCCACGGGGGATATAAACGACTGCGTTCGTCAGTCGAGTGGAAGTTGAGTGCAGTTCAGTTCGCAGGAGGAAGAGTTGAGTTGGAAGCAGAGGAAGAGTTCAGTGCAGTTGGAAGTTCGCGGAGTCGGAGTGAAGAGGACGGAGCTGTGGAGAGGCGGCGAAGGCGGACGAGGGGGTGCTCGCGTCGGATTCGGGGAACTGCGGAGAGAAAGGCCGGCGGCGCGACCGAGGGTGGTGGAGACGCTCGTCGCGGGACCCAAGAGTTTGTGAAATCCTCCTTTCCCCGAGCATCAGCAACCCCCTCCTGTTTCCCCCCGCGCTGAGATAATGTGACAAAAGGGGGCCCCCTTCCCACCCCCTACCAGACACTGTCCGCGAGGCCCGCGGAGTTGAGGCACCACCGCCGCTCCGCGTCTCATCATCAGACGGGTAGGCCCGACACGGTCTCGGCCCCAGGCCCGCCTACCCCCTCATCCTGGAGGGTGGTTCTCTTTTCTTTTGCTTTGGGAATATGTGTTGTCGGCGCCGTCTGTGAAGTAAAATTGTATAAGTGTTTCCGTGTGCTCGCGTAGTCGGTATTAGATCTGCATTGTTGCATTTGCTTTTTGTCTTCTTCTTTTCTATGTGCTTTTGGTGGAATTGTATATGTGTGCTTCCCGTGTGCCGCGAAATAAATGTGCTTATTATTGAACTGTCTTCCCGCTTCGCTTCGTCATTTCTTTCATTGAATCCTCATCTTGCTTCACGTAAAGGGTTGGTCCTGGGCTAAGACGCCCGATAATTAATCGAACCGTCGAGGCCGACGAATAACACCGCTCGGTTATCCCGATAGTACGGAACGGGTCGCTTAAGTGGCCCGTGTCCGAAGTCGACCTGCGGCGAGGTGCGATCGCCCGGTCTACCCTCCGTGTGGGTACTTAGGTAGGTCGAATTTGGCGAGCAACCCTATCCCACGCGGGGGCCGATTGGCTCGATCGCGGTGAGACCGAAAGGTCCACCCGTGACTGGTTCCCAGCATTAGTCCGAGAGGGTCACGACTGGATTGTCCATCCGGTGGGCGACGTGCCGCGATTCGAGTTACGTGGCCGTTCGCACGCCGGCGGGCGCGAATCCGCGACACTGGTGTCAGGTCGTGCGATATAAACCCATCGCCCTCCTCGCGGCACTGGTATTGGAGAACGGGAAAACGGGCTCTCCTGTCTCCAATTAAATTCACGGGAATCGGTCCAGGGGTGAGAGAAGCGACCCCCGATTCCCTCCAAATTACGAGCGATTTAAATTAACCCTTTAAGAGAAGCAAGATGGCGTCTCAAGGCAAGCGGGTGCCGGGTGGATTAGGTATGTGTAATAGTAATGTAGAATCCATGGCTCAGGATGAGATCACCGTGCAAGAGAAACCCGTACCAGAAGGTTGGGAAAGGCATCGATGCCGTTCATCTGGTCGGTTTTTTATTATAACTCCACCACTAAATGTAGTCAGTGGGAGTGGCCAGGGCAGGTGACAATGCGGCATGTTATGGAACTCGCGCAGAGCATAATTGACGAAATGAAAGAAAGGAACAACGAAATGAAGAGAAATACGCAACAAATGGAAAATAAAAAAATGGATGGAAACGCACTCGAAGCGAAAAACCAAATGAAAGAAATGCGGGGTGAGATGCAGAGCATGGGCATAGGCCTGCAGGCAGGCATTATGGCAATGGCGAGGAGCGAAACGCGGACCACGGGCGAGAAAATGGCGCTGCCACGTGCTGGGACGAACGAGCTGGGGGGGAGTGCAACGGCTGTCAGGCCCGCGGTCGGGCGGGCGAGAAAATAATTCGGGAGACGTGTAAGACGAGACACGAGGTAAAGAAGGTATTAGAAAAATTAAAAGAAAGCCAGGAGGAGACAGAGGAGGGATTGAAGGTCGAAACGGTGGAGTGTGAGAAAAGACTTCAAGACATGACGAAGAGAGTTGATAAGCTGGGACTGGAGGGAAAAACGGAGACAGAGGAACTGGGAAGACGGGTAGAAAACCACAAGCGCAAGCCGGAAGAACAGTTAGAAGCCAAAGCAAAGTCTGAGTGTGCGGAGATGAGAAAGGAATTGGAAAAGAAAGTTTCTGAGTTACAGAAACACCAAAACAAAGAGAGGGAACTACAAAACGAACTGAGAGTGTTAAAAGAGGAAAGGAAGAGAACGGAAAATGAAACTTTAAGAAACCACACTGTACAGATCGAACAGCTGGAAGCGAAGGCCAGACTAAAGAATGAGGAACAAGAAAGAGTAATGAAGGAAGAACGAATGAGACAGGAGAAAGAAATCAGTCAGTTGAAAGAAATGACGAGATTGCAGAAGGAGGAACAAGAAAGACAGTGGAATAGAAAACTGAAAGAGTATGAATTTGAAACTGAACGACAAAAGGAAAAAATAGGTTTGAATACGAGGAGAAAGTAAAGGAGCAAGGAATGAAGCAGGAAGGAGAAATCAGGAGATTGAAGGACACAACGAGATTGGAGAGGGAAGAACGAGAGGAACAATGGAATAGAAAACAAAAAGAACATGAATCTGAGGTTGACCAATTGAAAGAAAGGCTGGAGTACGAGGAGATAGACAAAGAACAGCAAATGAAACACAAAAAGGAGATTAACCAAATGAAGAAAACCATGAAACTGGATAAGGAAAGACAGGAGAGGAAACTAGGAAGAGTAATGAGACAGCAGCAAATGAAACACAAAAAGGAGATTAACCAAATGAAGCAAACCATGAAACTGGAGAAGGAAGGACAGGAGAGGAAACGAGGAAGAGTAGTGAGAGAACAGCAAATGAAACACAGGAAGGAAATGAGCCAATTGAAAGAAACTATGAGATTGGAAAACAAAGAGCAGGAGGAACAGTGGGAGAGAAAACAACAACTATATGAGTGTGAAATTGAACAACTAAAACGGAGAGCGAGATTGGAGTCAACGGAGATTGAGGAGCCACGGAGGGAGAACGAACAGCTACTGGGGCTCAGAGAGAAAGAACGACTCAGATGGGAAGGAAAAAGGAACCAGGAAGAGACAGAAAAAAGGAACCAGGAGAGAAAATGTATGGAGACACGGGAGACAGAAAAAATAGAGGAGAGACTGCACGATGAAGACGGGGTAAGTGACGCACACACACACACACAGAGGTAGTGGAGGACCATGAGGGGGAGCTGGCGGACTGGGTGGAGGCCCAGTGCGAGCAGCTGGATGGCCTCCTCCAGGAACGAGGGGAGCGAGTATGCCCCCTTGAGGCGAGTCACGACCAGGTGGGTTCGGTCGTGCTTTGCGAGGTTGAGGGGACGGGTGCTGTGGACAGGTGCACGGAGAGCTTGGGGGGTATAGAGGCCCCGGAGACCCTTGTGGGGACACAAATCCCCAGTGTGGTTGTCCCGGTGTGTGTGGTGCAAGGTGTGAGTGCGTCCCCGTGTGTGGAAGCGACCCCGTGTGGGAGTGGTGTGGTGGCGATGGTGCCGGAGTACGTGCTTCCCAGCACGCCGTGTGTGGATGAGGCACCGTGTGTGGAAGAGGCCGTGTGTGTGAGTGAAACGGCCAGTGTGGATGAGGAACCGCGGTTGAGTGCCCCCGCGTGTGTGAGTGAGGCACCGCGGGTGAGTGCCCCCGCATGCGTGAGTGAACGGCCGTGTGCAAGGTCGCTGTGTGCAAGGGAGACCGTGTGTGTGAGAGAGCGGTATGTGAGGGAGATGTCGGTTGGCATGCGGGAGCACGCAGCCGCGTCTCCCGGTGTGAATTTAATGGAATGGAGTGTGAGCGTCGTAACACGCAGGTGTGAGTGGGTCGAACGACGACGACGGAGACATGTGAGGAAAGAAAGCCGGGTAGCGGCTGTAGTTGTTTCGGGAACCGTGCCGGGTTCACCCAGCAGTGAGCACGAGGTCCGTGCTGTGCAACGCACGAGGCCCCCACGTGCTCGCTTGCGAGAGTGAAGTCCCGGTCCGGAAACGCACGCGGTGGATTTGCCGATCCCGCGGACGGACAAAGTTTAGGCAGGACTACGGATTTGGACCGGACGGGTTCTCCACGCGATCGTGTGTGTTAAGCTCCAACGGGCAAAGCACATGTGTTCGCGTGGGGAACCCCTCGAGACGTGGGGCTTGTGTTTTTTTTTTTTGCGCACGGTGACGTCATGGCTGCACGTGGGGTTGGAATCCGGCAGGAGGGGTATCCCTGCCGGATGGTACCGTCCAAGGAGGGACGAGGAACACGTGCAGCTGCATGACGTCACGGGCAGGTGTAAAGTGCGCGAGCTCTGAGTTTCCGCGCTGGTGCTGCGCATGTAAGGAAAAAAAACAAAAAAAAAACAGCAGGCCTCACTTTCGGGTGCACAGGATTCCTGGGCAAGGGGTGGAATACCCCCTTGGCTAGGGCACAGGATGGAAACTAGTTAGGGGGAAGGGTTAGCTTAGCTAGACCGACTCCATGGGGCAGGGGTAAGTCCTCATGGAGTCCGTGGAATGGATTAGTTAGAGGGATTGTAGCGAGATTTAGGTTGGGAAATTGATTAATGGGATTATTTGGAGACAGTGACAGACTTGTGAATGTGTAGTGGGGACGTAGCTTAGCTACGTAGTGTTAAAAGGAACGTGCTATAGTTTAAGGGACGACGTGGGAGCACGAGTTAGTTAGGGGATGTAGTTAGGAGGATGGCAGAGTTCAGCGGTGTGTGTGTTGAAGAGTTGTGAGGTGAGTATATGATGAGTGAGTGAGGCCAGCGGGTCTGTGTGTATGGAGCGAATGGGGAATGCATGGTGCGATGAGTGATTGGGGGGAGGAGTGACTCCCGCCCAAGGGACCCCGGGGTCAGAGTAAAGTGAGTTAGCTGGGTTAGTCAAATTGAAAAATGGAGGTCGTTTTGTTGTTGGTGGGAGTGTAGGCTCGAAACCCGTTTGGAGGGGTGCAGGAGCCCTGTTGACGGGCTTGGGAGCGTGGCTGCGAAAGGTGAGTATCGCTGAGTGGGTACCCCGGGCACCAGGCTAGTCGGCCGTGGTAGGCCAAGGGCCCATGGGGGGCCGGGATAGAGTAGTGGGCACGGGTGCGCCTGCTTGGTGCGGGGGCCCGGGGCGCCATTAGCTGCGTGGGCAGTGTTGTGGGCATGGGTGACCCTCGGAAAGGGGCCCGGGAAGCCAGCCTGCCACGTGTGCGTTTCAGGGGAGGTGCCATGGGGGGCACTCCCCGGTGTTAGGGAGCTGGTAGGCTTGGAGGCAGTGTAGTGCCCGGGGGTGCCATAGTGGGAGATTCAGCAGAGGGTTGTGCCTGCCAAAGGGAGCCACGTGTCCCAGCCAGGAGACCGTGAGGGCACGGAGAGAAAATTGGGGGGCGAGGCCCGAAATTGTAAGGACACAAACACAGGCGACGGGAATCTGGGTTGTTAGAACCAATAGTTTAAGCGAGAGGCGCTTGTTGAAAGCCCCGGGGTAGTTTAACAGTTAAATGGATAGGGTAGATTAGGAAGTGTACCCCTCCGCACCATCCATCCCCTCGCTCTCATTGTGGGCCGCTGGACCCACTTTGGTTATAGATCGCTGAACTCTGGGGAGGCCATTCTGAGACTTCGTTGGGCCTCGACAAAGGACGCTAGCTCTCCCTTATTCCCCTCCGGGAAGGGAACGTAGGGGTGGGGAGTAGGCTGGGTGACAGGATAGGTTAGCCGAACAAAGACGATAAAGGGGGTTAGGGGACGATTTATAGAGGGGAAGTAAACATAAAAATAAAAATAAAAAATAAGTTGGGGCGAAATTGGGGTTTGACAAATTAAGGGAGTGGGTATGTACAGTGACAGGCAAAGGCGATAGGTGGGAGGGAGACAGGTAGGTAGGTCCGAGCCCGCCTTCCAAGTGGCCAGCACCACCGCACTCCCTCCACCAACCTCCACTGAACGGCAAAGGCTGGCCAGCTTCATCTGCTGGCTGCGTTGCTGCAAGGCAAAGGCCGGCCCACTTCATCGGCAGCTGTTGTTTTGCTGCAAGGCCAGTGCCGGCTGGATCGTCTGCAGCTGCTGTGCTGCAAGGCCTGTGCCGGCCGGATCGTCTGCAGCTGCTGTACTTCAAGGCCTGTGCCGGCCAGTTCATCTGCCGGCTATGTTTGCCTGCAACGGCCTTCTTCTGCGGGCTGTGTTGGCCTGCTGCCTTTGCCTTTGCCATGCCCACTGCCCCTGTTCACCAGCCCAGTTCAATTTTTGCTTTGCCCCCCCCCCCCCGTTCATTTCCATGTGCGCCAGGATCCGCAAGGCAACAGTTTGCAAGCTGCAAGAACTGCCCTGTTGGCAGCTACAACACGGGCCTGCAGTGGCGGCCCGTGCACCGTGTTTGCATTCATCCATCCACTCGTTGTGTTCATTGCGTGTGCCACTTGAGCTGGCACGGAGACTACGTTTGTGCAGCCCATGCACCGTTGTGGTTCACGGCGTTCAGTTCAAACCATTCATCCATCCATTCGTTGTGTTCATTGCGTGTGCCACTTGAGCTGGCACGGAGACTGCGTTTGTGCAGCCCATGCACCGTTGTGGTTCACTGCGTTCAGTTCAAAAAGGAAGGCCTTGGACTGCGTGTGAGCAGCCAGCCACGTTCCCTGTCACCTGCATTGTTTTGAGCCAGAGACTGCATGCGAGCAGCCTGGCTCCCTGCTAACTGCTTTCTTTTTGCAGAGTTCAGTGATCCTGGGCCATGGTTTAGTGTAAAATTTGCAAGTTAAGGTTAAGATGTACTGTACATATGAGTGCGCCCCCGGCATGTCTGTCTTAGCGCCGGCAATTTTATTTAAGTAGTCCGTGTGAGTGAGTTTGTTTAGGTAGTTACGCAGCCCTCAGGTTATTTATTTTGGGGACACGAATACCATGAATGTCGCACACAGGGATCCGTAGGTAAAATGTACTAGGGGAAAACTACACATGCTGGCACACGAAAATTTGACGACTCGGGACGAGTCTGTAAAAAGGGAAGGGGGTAGTGTTGTGGTTGACCAAATTCGCAAACCACCATTCAGGTCCCTTAGGTGAGATATCTCGGTAAGTATATGTGTAGTTAGGCCCAAACCCGTTGTCTAGAGGGAATAAATGTCATTCATGAGGGCTGCGACTTCAGGATAGCCGTTTTTCTTTTACTATCTTTATTTTGGACCAACCGCCATTATTACCACCACCAACCACGTCTCAACAGCCATCACAACAACAACCACCAACCACAACGCCGCTTCACCACAACCGCCATGACCTTTACCGTCACAACTCGCCACCATCGCATCACCGTCATCTCGCGCCACTCGTGGGCACCGATGCTGGACTCGTGTAAGGCGCGCACCGTGCAGCGTGTTCAAAAGCATCGCGGACTTTCCGCAGAAAAACGGAT
>NC_140966.1:78551124-78576124 GCF_056783735.1 Eptatretus burgeri
TTTTATTGTACTAGCTTTGTCTGTCCTTTGCCTCGTTGTCTGTGCTTCCTTGTCTCCATGTTCCTCTCTGCTTCATTGTCAGTGCATTTGCCTCTTACCCTGTGTTGTCTCGGTTTTCCATGAGCCTTTTCCTCTGGAGTCAAAATTAAAAAGTAAGATATTATTCTGTGAAACATCCTACTTGCCCATAGCTAACATTCTAAATCCCTCGATGGCTCTCTCTCTTTCTCAAAACTAGAAGGGCACTCAGTACAGCGCATACCTCTGCCCTGTCATGCCTGATGCATAAGAACATATTGAGCCCAATACATTTTGGAAATATCGGGCCATATATCGTTTTTGGCCCCATCTCTCAATGGTGAAGAATCACTTTAAAAATTCTAGTAGCTGGATCAGGATCTGGATCTTCAGCAAAATATAATCAGTTCATCCTTCCTTGTCACACACCCAACCTGTCCCCAAAATTTCATCTGAATCCATCCACAACTTTTTGAGATATCCTGCACACAAACAAACAAACAGAAAAACAGACAGACAGACAGACAGACAGAAAGGGCTGAAAACATTACCTCTTACCTCCTTCCCCTTTGGTGGTGGAGGTAATAATATGACCAAACCTGCAGGACGTATTATGCTAGCTTCAACCCGATTGATCATGTTCTACACAATTATTATATTCGGACAGTACATCAAAAGAATGATGCATGATCCGCCTGTTTATGCATCTTAATATCCTGTTCCATTTACAAGTTATTTCTGAAAATTGATCACACCGTTTAAATGACCTTTGAACAATCACTGCTAAGTCCTTCTGTGTATTTCATAATCACTTACCTCGTACTCTTTTGTGAGAAGTAACCCATCATTGGCCATCAGTCGATCATAATAAGCATTGAAGTCTGCCATTTGGATTGGTGGATGGTTGACAAGTCCTAAAATGAAAAGAAACATGACCTTCTTTAAATTAATTGGAACCTCTCAATCACATGACTATCTACACCAATACAATGACCAACCAAGCATCTACAACCTTCGTTCCAAAAGCAATTCCCTACCTTTTTTTCAGGAAACGAGGTACATGGAGGTGGTGCTACTTTGTGTGCATGAAGAATCAACCATTCCATGCCTCAGTATGAATTTTCACCATATGCTTCAAGGTTGGGCAGCAGTAGGCAGTATCCAAAATGGTATCTTCCCAGCGAAAAACATCATAAGCAAAGAGCTGTAATTGAGTTATCGACGGCAGAGAAGCAATCAGTGGGGGAAATTCAGACACGTCTGAAAAACGTCTATAGTAATGACACAGTGGAGTGATGTCCTGTCGGTCACTAGGTGAAGTGGGTAAAGACATTGGAGGAAGGAAAAACCAACCTCTCTGACCAGCCATGTAGTGGTCGGCCATACACAGTGATGACACCAGACATCATCTAAAGTGTTGACGACATGACTCAGCAGGTTCAACATGTCACCTCTCGCCAACTATCGCAGGATTTAGAAATTGGTGCAGCCAGTGTGAGCAGAACAATTGACAGTATGGGGTATTCAAAGGTTTGTTCAAAATGGGCCTCAACAACCAACACAAGATTCAATGAAAGGACATTTTCTCTGAGTTGCTTGGACACTGAAGCAGAGTGGGAGGCATTTTATCGCACATTGTCACAGGTGATGAAACCTGGATTCATCACTTTGAACCAGAGAGGAAGTGACAATCTGAATCTGAACTCTCTAGAGTGGCACCACCTGACCAACCCACAGAGAAAGAAGTTTAAGGCTGTTCCTTCTGCGGGCAAAGCAATGGCTAATGTCTTGTGGAATATGAAGTTATCCTGGTGGACATCATGCCTAAAATACAGACAACTAGAGGGGGAGCACTCGGGAGAGTGCAAAACCTCCGCCGCCAATACTGCTGGGTCACTCAAGTGAACCTTATATCTTATTCATTAAATATGATGTCAACAGTGCTGACAGTTATAGTTCTTTTCTCCAACATTTTTTTTTTTGGGGGGGGGGGGTGGTTGGAAATCACTTAAAACATGTAGAAATGCAAAAAAAACCTTTCTTTTTCTCTAACAATTTTTTTTGGGGGGGTTGGAAATCACTTAAAACATGTAGAAATGCAAAAAATATATATTTTTCTTTTTTGGGGGGGGTAACAATTTCTTGGGGGGTGGAAATCACTTAAAACATGGAGAAATGCAAAAAAAAATTTCTCAATTTATTTGGGGGGGTAACAATTTTTTTTTGGGGGGGGGAGTTGTAAATCACTTAAAACATGCAGAAATGCAAAAAAAAAATTCTCTAACAATTTTTTTTTGGGGGGGGAGGGGGACCAAGTCCAAAATTTAATGGCATGATTCTTGGACCATACCTAACCCCCCCCCCCCCCCCCAAGTTTCGTCGAAATCCGTCGAGGAGTTTTTTCGTAATACTGTTCACAAACAAACAAACAAACAGAAAGGGGTGAAAAAGTAACCTCCATCCATCTTCGAAGATGGCGGAGGTTAATAAACTCGGAGGGCCACTTTGAAACTCTGAAGAAACAAAAGATGCATTTGCTCTGAGGCCGACCTGACATGCACAAGAAAGACATGTTTCTTCAACATGATGATACACATTTCCACACCACTGTGGACCAGAGGGACCAACCTGGAACTGTCTGTACTACCACATGGCCCACACCCATCATACAGCCAGAATTCAGTGCCATCAGACTATCATCGCGTTTTGGAGCATGGAAGGCCACCTTGCATGGACGAAAATTTGAGAACAATGACAGTGTTGTGTGAAGTGAAGAAGTAGTTCCGCAACAAGATTTTTTTTTTAAACCAACAAGGAATGCTAGCACTTATTTCCTGGTGGTGAAAAGCCATTAATAATGGGATGGAGATTTTGTACAAAATTGGGTCGATTAATATCACATTATGTAAGGGCATTTTAATGAGGTTTCATGCTCTTACATAAAAATTTGGTTGAGAAAAAAATTATTGGGACATTACTTTTGGAACGATCTCATATATTTGGCCATTGGCATCCCATCATAACACTGACTTATCGGTCATCAGGTACCTGTTGTCTGGCATTGCAGCCTCCGAAGCTGAACTGGATCAGTGCAGCTGTGACTGCTGTTACTGCTGCTACTTCCAGGAAGTCCTCCTTTCAGCATCTCCCCCTCTCCATGCTGCCTGATGGGAATGGCAAAGAAGTACAGACTGGAAGAGAGATAATCAGTTGGAAAGTGGCCGTTTTAAGGCCTCGTACTCAAAAAGCAACTTTCTTTGGAATATAAAAATGTCACGTGGTTGTTGCATGGCAAACACAAATTATAATGGAAAGACTCTCCATTACAAATGAAAAAATGTCCTTGAGGCTTTGCCGTGAACATTCCTGCAGACTGTAATTGTTCAACAAAAATCCAACCTGCCCTAAACGATTTGCATTACAATGACACAAATTGCCTTTGGGGCTCTTTAATGCTCAAAGCCAAATTGCTCCAGGGGCTTTTTCAAGAACGATCTCAACATAATTTATGGATCTTCCATGATTAAACCCAAAATCGCCAAGCTAAGAAAATAAAGGTTTCACTGTAGGCTTGGAGGCTCACCTGCTGGGTTTGCTGGTAGGAAAAGCCAAGGTGTCAAAGACAGATAGAGTGGAGAAAATCAGGATGCAATGAGATAAATATGGATAACGGAAGTGCAGGGTGGGTTAAAAAAAAGTATAACATTAAAAATAAAAACAATGAACAGATAGGAAAAATGTAAGAGAAGGGCAAAATAAAGAACAAGATTGATGAGGTGGAAAAGAGAAAACACCCATGTCGATGGAAAATGAAAGGAAAATAATGAAAGATGTATTTGAAAACAGGATTTGGACAAGGAAAGGGCGAGAGAGATGTGTAAGTATATTAGCATTTGGAGTGAGTTTTTGTGAAAAACAACGGAAGAAACAAATTATACATGAGTTTCTCATGAGATTTCACCATACATTTCTAGCATTCATCAGCACACCAATGCATGCCTGTATTGTTGACAATATCATATGAACACGCCCAGAATCAGATAAAAACAGATAGGTGGAGTCATATAGGGTATAATCGGTCTTACGTGCAATTGATACAACAAAACATTATTAATAATAAAGCACATGTACACAAAAACATGAGAATATAAGAGGATTGTGACCATCCATTCATTCATTGGGACCATACTCTGCACAAAGCATTCATGCAGTCAAGGCAGTCTCCTGGGCTGTTGGGCACAATCCTGGGCGATTGGGCACAATCCTGGACAGGTCAGCACTCCAACACAGGAAACTCAAATGACTCAATCATACCAGCAAGCTGGTACTCATTTTGCCAACCTCAGAAGGATGACAGGCAAAGTCAACCCCACCTGGTATCAACTCAACAGCAAAGCAGGATTTGAAATCAGGACCCTAAGACCCCCAAAACACAACTAGGCCATTAAGCCAACACCAGGCATACATATATGTATGTGAATGTACATATATATATATATATATATATATATATATATATATATATATATATATATACATACATACACACATATACATATACACATACATATATGTATGCCTGGTGGTGGCCTTATGGTTAGGGTTGTGTTGTGGTGGTCTTAGGGTCCTGATTTCAAATCCCCATTGGCTGTTTGGTTTAGATGAGGTTAGGTTGACTCTGCCTGTCATCCTTCTGAGGTTGGCAAAATGAGTGTCGGCCTGCTGGTATCCTGTGTTGGAGTGGCGACCCGTCCAGGATTGTGCCCAATGGCGAAGGAGACTGCTTAGGCAGCACAAATGCTCTGAACAGAGTATGGTCCCAATGGATGAACAGATATATATATATATATATATACACATATACATATACATATACATATACATATACATATACATATACATATACATATACATATACATATACATATACATATACATATACACATACACATACACATACACATACACATACACATACACATACACATACACATACACATACACATACACATACACATACACATACACATACACATACACATACACATACACATACACATACACATACACATACACATACACATACACATACACATACACATACACATACACATACACATACACATACACATACATATACATATACATATACATATACATATACATATACATATACATATACATATACATATACATACACATACACATACACATACACATACATATACATATACATATACATATACATATACATATACATATACATACACACACACACACACACACACACACACACACACACACACACACACACACACACACACACACACACACACACACACACACACACACACACACACACACACACACACACACACACACACACACACAGTGTCCCCAAGAAATGTACTCACTCTTTAAATGATAATAAATGCGTTGTTTATTGACTTAGAAACAAGATTAATGGTTAAATGTATAAATGGATAAATGCATGTTTACAAATGTTCAAACTGATGACCATCACGTTCCAAACACAGCCGATAACATGGACCAATGGATTCAACAGCGTTACGAATATGGTTAGGGTTGTGTTGTGCATTATATATATATAAGTATATATATAATGTAGAAATATAAGTAGAAAATAACTCCCACCCTCGGCCCCTGGAAAATGCAGTGCCAATAGTAAAATGCAGTGCCAATAGAAAATGCGTATACCATTTGGAACTACAAGACTGTCTTTCAATTTCCTCTTTCAGTTCATCGACTGTTGCTGGTTTTGAGCCGTAAACCTTATCTTTGAGATATCCCCAAAAAAATAAGTCCATTGGAGTGAGGTCTGGGGAATGTGCAGGGAATTCAACACTACCTCTTCGCCCAATCCCTCTGTTCGGATAAATTGCTTCGAGATTGGCCCTTACATCACGGTGGTAGTGGGAAGGTGCTCCATCTTGCTGAAAGTAAATCTCTTCGTGACCAAATATCTCTTTGACACGTGGACCGACGGATTCCTGCAGCAAGTTTAAGTAAACATCCCCAGTGACAGTTTGGTCAAAAAAGAATGGCCCTAGGATGCCCAATGCTGATATCCCACACCACATAGTAACCCCTCGTAAGTTTAAATGGTGTTCCATAGTAACATGCGGATTTTCAGGAGCCCAGTAGGTGCAATTGTGTCGGTTAATTGAGCCATTTAAGTTGAAGCTGGCCTTATCGTTCCAAACAATTTTGGATGGAAATGCTGCATCTTCTTCGCATTTGCCCAGGTACCACTCACAAAATTCAGCTCTCCGGTCAGGATAATTTTCATTTAGAGCGTGGATTAATTTTGGAATGTAACTTTTCCAATTAATTCGCTTCAAAATGCGATGGGTGCTTGATTTTGGGATTTCTGTCTCATGAGCCATTTGTCGCACAGATTTCCGTGGGGATCGGTGGAGGGTTTCCAGGAATGGATTTTCCTTTGCGGGGGTGGTTGATGACCGTGGTCTTCCTGAACGCTCCTTATGGACGTCATGCACAGTTCCATCTGTTTCAAACTTATCTCGGATGCGAGCAATGGTGCGTCGCGTTGGCGGATCTTAGTGAAAATGTCTTCTAAATTGTCCTTGCACTTCCATGATGTTTTCGTGCTTCCAGTAGCACTTTATGATAAATTTTCTTTCTTCAAAACCTAGTCGTACTTCTGCCATTATTCGGGTCAATTTGATCTGAAAATAAATTAAAAATTCAATGACTTATGAGGAGCCAAAATGTGAGTACATTTTTTTGGGACACCCTGTATATATATATATATATATATATATATATATATATATATATATATATATATATATATATATATATATATATATATATATATATATATATATATATATATATATATATATATATATATATATATATATCACTGGTGTCAGCAGTGGGATATTTAGACCTGTGCTGTGCTTCATGCACCTCAAAATTCAGACCTGTTTAGACAAGATATTATTGAAATTTATTGGTGCAGACAATGGCGGACCAACAAGGGCAGGTCCCGGTGGACCGTGGAGGTGATGTAAATATGAATAAGAAATTGATCCAGGACCCACATTACGTCGCAATGGAGGATGAAGAGGAAGCAATGGGAGAGGTAGAAAATAACTCCCACCCTCGGCCCCTGGAAAATGCAGTGCCAATAGTAAAGAATGGTGGATTATCGCCACCAATGCAGCCCGATAATAACACTATATTGTTCATGAAGCAGTTCATGGCAAAAATGGAGATGATGAGCAAAGAAAACAAGGCGCAAATAAAAATGATTGACGCGATGAGCAGAAAAATGGATGAAAACAGCAGAAAAATGGACGTGGTGGGTGATTAAATTTTTAAAAAGGAGATGAGAAGTGAGGGGCAGAGAAATGGCGGCAGTGTGAGAGAAGGGAAGGGAGTGCAGGATCGGTGTCCGTGAGGAGATGAGGGAGAGCGAGGCCAGACTGATGGGAAAGATTGGGAAAATAACAAAGGAGGTAGAAGGACCGACGAGAGCCTGGTGTTGGCGCAGTGGTTAGGGCAGCGGCTTGGGATCCAAAAGGTCCTGAGTTCAAGCCCCGTTCGGCCACTGAATTAATGCACCAGGGGGTTGACTCAGCCTGTCATCCTTCAGAGGTCGGCGAAATGAGTACCAGTAAACTGGGCCGGTGTATACCCCGGTTAAAATAGGTGTACCATATCCCTGTGTCGTTAGAGGCGACCAGGGTTGCGTAAGGGAAGGGCATCCGGCGTAAAACATGTGCCAAATCACTATGCGGATCATACGGATGATCCGCTGTGGCGACCCCTAACGGGAGCAGCCGACAGAAGAAGAAGTAGAAGGACCGACGACAGGACAGAATGAATTGAAAGAACAAATGGAGAACACAGGGGCGATAAAGGAGTGAAGAGCCACCCAGAAGGAATCAAAAAGAGAGATGACTGCAATTAAAAAAGAATGTAAAATCGTGCATGAGGAAAGGACGAAGAGAGTAGAGGAGGTGACACAGACGACAGGGAAAAGGAACAGGAAATGAAAACACAAATAGAAACAATGAAGGGGTGATGTTGGAGGGGGAAATACAGGAGGCACATTGGGAATGAACGAAGGTAAAAGAGGAGGTGGATGAGGTCAAAATGGATTGTTGAAATCAAAGTAAAACAGGTAGGAAATAGTAGAGTGAAGGAGGAGACGATAGAATGCATGAACATGTTATATTTACAGCGTGACAAAGTGCTCAAAGATCAAGCGAAGTGGATACAGGTCCTTGAGATGAACCGGGAGGAGTTGAGTACAGTGAAGGTGAGTCATGGCAAGTCTAGGCATGTGCATTTTTCTACTGGGTGTGTGTCGTGCTTTGGGGGGGGGGGATAAAGGACCTTGGAGTGATGAGAGGCATGGAATGTGTGCCGCGTGTGCAGAGCAAGTGTGACAGAGAGGATGCCAGGAATGAGTGGTGTGGAGTGCATGAGCGAGTGTCAGAGTGCAGGCTATGCACCGGCACAGATGGGGGTAGCTGTTAGATTAACTGAAGGGAGGAGTGAGCCCTCCGTGAGCAACAAATTAAAAACGCAGATGTGTTCTGGTCTCGAGCGTTGGAAAATTATCATGAATTTGGGTTCCACGACGGTCTGCGAGGTTCGTTCGCTTGCATGGCACGTCCAGGAGCGAGCATGACCTATGCCTCGTAAACCGCCCAAGCAGGGACGATTGCTTGGTTTGGTGACAAATGTTGAGGGGCCGGCGTGTAAATGCTCCATGAGAGATAAAACACTGGAGCACAGACGGCGAAACGAAAGGAAGTTGGCTTTAAATTTTTTTCCACAGGAACCAGGTGTGCAATATGCACAGTGTGCCCAGCATGAACAGTGGGCATGGTGAGCATGGCTTGGTTCCCCATGCGAAAGCCCTAATGCCCGGTGGCAAAAATTTAAAAACAAATTGGTGGGCGAAAGACATATGCCTGAGCACCTCTGCGGATGCAGGGGGCTCATTATAGTTGGGTTGAGAGTTTTGCACCCATGTAGGGAGTGCGGTTGTGTAACCGCCCCACATTGGGGGCCCAGGAGCAGTTGCCTTAGAGGGATGATAGTTAGGCCCACATGGGGGTACCAGCGGTGGTAGCCTCTATCTGGATACCGAAGCAGTGACCATGAGGGAGGGCTCGGATAAATTTAGGGATCTCGAGTGACAATAGGGACAATGTTAAGTCGAGACAATAAACACGAAGTGGGGACTTAGAGAGGTATAGAGGGTAGAGTTAAAAGGGAGCGTGCAGAGTACAAGGGAAGACAAGGGTGCACAAATTAATTCGGGGAAATTAGTTAGCTGATGCTGTGTTGGTGAGTGGAAATGCGTTTGTGTGAAGTTGATGAATTATGAGTGTGAGGGCAGGGCAACGGCCTGGTATGAGTGTGAATAATGAAGTGCATGGTGCAAAGGATTGATTTGGGGGAGTGGGTCCCACCCAAGGAAACTCAGGGGTTCGTTTAAAGTTAGATAGAGGGAAAGTCAAATTCACACATGGATGTCGTTCTGCGATTGGTGCTGTTGCGGAAAGATTAATTTAAATTTTTTTGTGGGGTGCAGAAGATAATGGACCAGCTGGGGGTGTGGCTTGTGAGCATAGTGTTCTAATGAAGTAAGCACCCCAGGCACTGGGGGCTCGTCGGTCAGGTGAGGCCGTAAGTAGGTCCAGGGGGGCAGTAGTTTATTCGTGGGTGCAGATACCCGAGGAGAGGGGCCTGGCACGCCAGTGTTGTGTTCAGTGCAGAGTTCAATGGGCCTGGGTGCCGAAGCAGCAGGGCCCGGGGCACCAAAATGCCATGAGGGCATCCCACATGTTAGGGTGAGGAGCAGGCAAGCTTGGAGGTTGCTCCAGTGTCCCGGCGGTGCTACGGTAAATATGTAGGTGGGCAGACCTGCCAGTGGAGCCACACTACCCAGCCACAAAATTGTGTGATGGCACAGAAAGAAAATTTGGTGGGCAAGGCCCAAAATTGGAAGAGCATCAACACATGGGCGATAGGAATTTGGGTTTTTAGAACCCCATTGTTTAACAAAGGACTCTTGGCAGGGTATAACCCCAGGGACAGTTTAAAAGTGTAACAATATTAGCGTAGTTAGGATCGATGAAGACCCCCTTTGCATCATCCACCATCGGGATGATCGCAGGCCGCTGGACTTTCCTTCCTGACGGAGTTGAGAATGAGATGTGTCACGACATAAATGTAAGACTGCATGTAGTTCTGCTCCTTTCCTTTTCCAGGGGAACCTTGGGGGGATTGGGTATGAATTTGGCAATGGGGATAGCAGGATATAGGAGACAAGACGTAGCAATGAATTGCAAAAAGAGGGGGGCTAGGGTAATGTACAGGAAGGAAAAGATGTTGGATGGGTGCAGACGAGTAGGGCCAACCTCAAGCTCTCTCTACCAGCACCACCACCACTGTTCCAGGTATGTGCACACCAGGGACCGCCTGACCATGTTGGTCGGACCTGGTGTTTGTTGATGGCTTTACCTGGTTTACCTTTTTCCTTTCGTCTTGTTTGCTTTGCCATTTACTTTGTCTTGCCATCCCCAGGACCATCAAAAGCATCACTCACCATGCTGGATCACTTGATGTGTGTCCATTGCATCACTCACCTCACTGCACCATTTGCTCCATAGCATGTGATCCACCTCCACCTGTTCTGTGGATTGCCCTTCACTGCAGCCCCATACTTCAGGGTGATACCTTTCCTGTATATTTTATGGACTGCCTTCACTGCAGCCCTGTGTTTCACTATTCCACGATGCTAATGAACTGCCTTTGTTGCAGCTCTGCTCCTGCTCTTTAGTAGTCACTTCAAAGACACTTTGAGATGGTGTATGGCCAGCTGTGTCCAGTGGGCATGCCTCCAGCAAGCTGTCCACTCCTTCATTGTGCTCTTTCTTTTTTTTTGTCCTAAAACCAGTTCCTGGATCAGAAATTGTATATAGTTGTATGGAGTTGTGTCGAGTTGTGTCGATTATTAAAGCCCACTGGTTATATGTTTTAGTTTCGAAAATTCCGACAATTTTGGTGTAGCATAAGGTTGTTTGTGTGAGTCAGTTAGGTAGTTTCCAATGCATCAGGTGGGACATATCTAGTTTAAATTGTCACACACAATAAAGGGTAGAGTTAAAGTGTATTAGGTAGGGGGCAACTTCACCTGCATGTCACATGGTTATGCTAACTTTTAATGGCAATGATGTAACATTTAACTGATGTCTCCAGCTGTTGAACAACTCAAGGTGAGTCTGGGATAGGGGAAAGGGTAGTGCTGTGGATTTCAGAATCGGCTCTGAGTAATGCACACAACATCCAGGTTTTCAGACAGTTATTTCCATAAATGCATGTTAAGAATAGACCCATCCCCTTGTCTGGTGGGATTCTAACTCTTTGATGCGTTGGAGAAAGGTAGAGAACAGGTTCCCTTCCTTTCTTATGGGATAATCTTTTTCTTTTTGCGATACGTTCATGACATATGATTTTAGGTCAGTTTTCATTTCTGCATGAGTGATATTCACCGTTCATGAATGCGATAAGATAGCCGTTAGCTAAATGGATACTCGTTCTATTCCCTTTCCATCAAGACACATTGGCTTGGAAATACACGATTTATTGACACATTTTATTTTGGTTATCATTTTCACATTGGATTTATAGGGCATTTGAGACAGGCCGACAGCAGCAGCAATGGCAGTTGGTGACAGTTGGACTGTTCCTGCTGGTTCTGCTCAGTCTGACTGGTTCCTGGCATACCTAGTTCTTGGCATACCTGGTTCTTGGCATTCCTGGTTCTTGGCATTCCTGGTTCCTGGGAATGACGACATGACGGCGATTGGTTTTTGAGCCTGTTTGGGGTGGGTGCATGGCAAGGCAGAGCACTGGCAGCAGAAACAAGCCAAGCTATAGAGAGCTCATTTGGAGAGGTAGACCAAGCCACATTCACAGATTTTGGGTTATTTTCGGAGACGCACAATGACTTCTGCCTTGGTAAGCCGAGACCGGATTTATTTTCCCCCTGAATGGTCTGATGCGTACCCATGTCTCATGTTTCATTGTTAAGGAAGGCATAGTGATAAGCATCTGCTCTTTGCCATTTTCTATAAATGCTTTGTGAATTCTTCATTTGATTGTGATTATTTTGTTGATTGAACACTTGATTTGAATTAATCCATTTGATCAACAAGGAAATAAAAAGCGTACCTTGGCCTTAGGCCAAACGTTATCTTGCCAAAAGACCTTGATTTGAGAGTTTCATTTTTTATGAAAAATCAGTTTTTTCGTCATGACGTCATCAAATGATATCATAACGATGAAATTTTTATATATCTGAGAAACACTCTTCTAGGGCTTCAATTTGAGGTGCTACTCGATATTGTTAGTCAAAGATTTAAAAATAACCTTCATGAAGGTCAACTTCGACCTTCGGCGCTAACCATGAAGGTCAAGGCCGATCGCCACCAAAAACTAATCAGCTGAGCGCCTATCGATATGCTATATATCCACCAAGTTAGGAGATTATCCGATAAAATTTACTCAAAAGCTAAGCGTCTCGTTGATTTTGATGTTTGACCTTCTGGTGACCTTGACCTTTGACCTTGACCTTCGAAATTTTGGGCGTCGAAAGGTATTGCGCTCACGCGTATACATGTCAAGTTTGAGAGGCATTGCTTTAGAACTCTGACTTAGAGAGCAAGTTGAAAGTTGAAAATCAATTGTAACAGACAAATATTTAAATATATAAACAAAAAAAAACAAACAAACTGATCGAGTAACATATCTTGCTTTGGCAAGATAATAAAACGTCTTCCAGTTTCTGTATTTTTCTTAAAATAAATTCCTTGTTGACGTTTCAACCTGTCCGTGATTGTCATTTCCTTCCATTGATCCAGCATTGTCCAAACTTAGATAGACTGGGAGATTATAATTGCCAAACTAATTAACCTGTCATCGTTGGCATGCACCAGCGGTAAACGCTCGGCCGCATGACTTAAGATCTAATCAAGATAAGATTGGTGCATCGCCAAGGGCACGTTCCCTAGGCAGGAGGCCACGTGATCTCTAGTTAAACGGCAGATTAGACAGTGGACACTGGACCGCGTGATTAACTGATTGGCGTTTGTGGTTGTTAAGCAACCCACTGTACGATGAAGTTAATTGTGAGCGGTGGCCCCAGGTCCAGTTCTTCCAAGGAGAAACGAGGATTAACCCCCTCATAATACACTTCGTACCCATGGCCGTAATAACTGGTGTCAGGAGTGGGATATTTGGACCTGTGGTTTTATTAAGTTGTATCGAGAAAATAGAATCTTATGTTAATTAGATATTCCGACATATCATTTTCAATACATTTGTAAAAATTTCTAAAAACATGTTTTCAGTTTGCATTATGGGTATTTTTGTAGATCGGTTCTAAATTTTTTTAAATATAATCCTTTTAAAATTCATGCTGTAACACAACAAAATGTGAAAAGGTCAAGGGGTGTGAACACTTTCTGAAGGCACTATATACATATATGTGTACATATTCCAGACTCGTGTTTTAGGAGTGCGATCGCCCTCGCGCATCATCGCGCTCATCAAATTTTGTCAAGGGGTGTTGATCGTGCGCCTGGAAAAAAAAAAGAAAGGCGGAAGAAAAAATAAAGAGAAAAAAGAAATAGAACAGGGAGTACACAACAGTACACTACAAAGGAATGATGAATGTAACTCTTGCAACAACCAAAGTTAAAGCACTGAAATCAGACGTTTTACCACCACTTCAACAGTGTTGAGAAGAGAGATTCAGCTCTGATCAAGCGTTGTACAAGCATATGAAGTGGCTTGACTCAGCTAACTGGGGTGATATAGAGTCCAATTTCCAGTCAGTTGAATTTCTGGCCTCCCACTTTGAAATTACACTAAGCCACTGTGACTTAGAAAAGTCCAAACTGAAAAGGGAGTGTAAAGACCTCAGGTACACAATGAACCACTACTTTAGCAAATTGAAAGCCAAGTCTATGTGGAAAAATATCTTTTAGTACTGCAAGCATGAGTTTCGAAATGTGTTTGCTGGCAGAAATACGTGTATGTATAAGCATCATTAATAGCAGTGTGGAGGGGGTATTTAGCCATCTCACTCACATGTTGTCAGACAGGAGGCTAAATCTTAAGCACGGCACCATGGAAGATCTTCTTCTTGTTAAAGTCAACAATTTGGTCTGGACAGAAAAAGAGAGGGAAGAAGTGATGGAAGCTGTCCTTGACAACTACATGAAGCAACAGTGGAATGTCAAACTGGACGTCACTGACTACGCATCAGGTAGCCTTGGAGCCTCAGTAACACGGTGCAAAATCAGAGAGAATGACTGAAAAATCAAGCAGCAGCAGTGACGGTATTGCTGGCATCAGCAGTGATGACATTTGTTCTGAGGGTGGAAGTGGCTTTGATCGGAATGATTCAGACACATCAGAATGGAGGATGATGCCCAATGATTCCGACATGGAAGTGTTTTTGGAGGTTCTTGTTGGCAGCTCTGAGAATGAGAACATTACATTGGTTGTGTTAAACATTGGATGTGTTTTTGTGTTGAACCTAGGCTGGTGTTGGATGACTTAACATAATGAATATTTTCTAGTTGGAGGTATGCTAAATAATTGTATCAGAGACAATTTGTATGAAAATGACATTGCATTGCAAGTGCTCCAAGGGTTTTCTCTATATTTTTTGAAATTATCACACTAAATTGCAATGTGCAACACTTGTTCTTTTCTCTAGTCTCCACTTATTTGAGAAAATACAATCACTCTCACAAAAACAAAAATCGAGAGTGATATTCACGTTAACAAAAATCCAGGAGAGTGATTTACAGCTCTCGCAGATTTTACAAACACGAGTCTCTGCATATATACATATACAGATGTAGTGTGCATATATGTATACAGATATACACATAACATACATAAACTGACGACTCCCATGCTCTTCCAGCCGAAGAAGCTGCATAAAGCAACCATGAAAGGCTACCCAAGGTGAGCCCTTTTTTTTTGTATACCTTGGTCGAGGCTCGTATGAGAGCTAACACACAACTCACAGCAAGGAGGCATGAGACAAGAGGGGTGGGAGTGGAAGGGACAAAACAGTGGGGAACAGACACATTAGGTGAACTGTGGAAGGGAGAGGGATGGGGATGGAATGGGGAACATGGCGAAGAGAAGATGGACATTGCAGGGACTTTCAGGAAGGAAAGCAGGAGAATTGAAGGAAGTGGGCTTGGGTGGATTATTGGGGGTAGAAAAGATCGAAGATTTGGATGGGGGAAGATAAGAGGTGGTGGTGAACAGCTGTTTTGAAAGCCTGGAGGGAAGAATGGGAAAGAATAGAGTGAGGAAGTTTATTCCAAAGGCGGGAAAAAAGAGGAATGAAAGAGTGAAGATGGGCAGTGATTCGTGATTTTGGTAGTTTTACCAGAAGGGGGTTGTTGGCGGATCTTGAGCGCCCTGTGGAAATGTGGTGGGGACAAATCGCAGAGAGAGCAGGGGGGGCAAGGCTGGAGAGGAGTCGGTAGAAGACAGAAAGACCACCGACCAACCTGCGGTGATTGAGTGAGAGGCCCAAAGACTCAGCTTCATTGCGGGAGATGCTGATGGTCTTAAATGCCCTGGTTTCGACAGCGTGAAGCCGAGAAAGGTGGGAGGCAGGAGCACCAGCCCAGAGGGGAGAGCAGTACTCCATCAGGCTACGGACAAAAGCTTTGTAAGTGGTCAGGAGCTCAAGAAGGCTGAGGAAGGACTTTGCACGACGGAGGATTCCCAGTCGGCGACTGGCTTTTGAGGCGAGGTTGGAAATGTGACTTTCCCAGGAAAGGTCATGGCAGATAGTGAGACCCAGAAGCTTGAAAGAAAAGACTTCTTCCAGAGGATTGTTGAGAAAGTGGATGGGGGGGTTTTGTAAACGGTTCTTTCGAAGAGACATAGTGAGAGTGTGAGATTTGTTTGGATTGAAAGACATGTTCCACGTGTTGGACCAGTTTGTGATTTTATCCAGATCTGCAGTGAGCGAAGAAGCTGCTGCTTGCCGGTCTGAGGGATGACAGATGGTACGGCAGAGGGTGGAGTCGTCGGCAAAGAGAAATAGAGGATTTTCCAGAGAGTCCGAGAGATCATTGATGAAAACCAGAAAAAGAACAGGGCCCAGAACGCTACCTTGAGTAACTCCAGCCTGCACAGGAAGAGGGGATGAAAGAACTCCATTTAGGGCCACATGTTGACTGCGACAGGAGAGGAAGTCTGCGAGCCATGAGTGGAGATGGCCTTGAATACCATGGGAAGAGAGTTTGGTGAGTAGGGCAGGGTGCCAGACTGTGTCAAAAGCACGTGATATGTCCAGGGATACGGCTCGGATTTCCTGTCTGGCATTGAGGACCTCTATCCATTGATGGGAGAGCAGAAGCAGCATATCCAGGGTAGAGTGACCTGGTCTGAAACCAAATTGATGATTGGAAATCAAGCCATTGGAGAAGAGGAAGGATTTCATGTCTGAAGCGATGATGGATTCCATCACCTTGCTGATGATTGGGAGAAGGCTGATTGGTCTGTAGTTACAGGGATCTGTTTTTGCACCTTTTTTATGCAGGGCAGTGATGTTAGCAGATTTCCCAGCAGATGGCAGATGACCTTGGGCAAATGAGAGGGTGAATAGAACAGAGAGAGGGTGAGCAAGAGCAGAAGAGCAGGCTTTGAGGACACGTGGGCGGATGCCGTCTGGACCGGTTGCAGAATCTGACTCGAGGTTTGAAAGCAAGCTCTCCACCTTGTCAGGAGAAAAGGATACAGAGTCCAGGGACAGTTGGGTGCGACTGGGTAAAGTGGGTAGAGATAGTGATGGGTTTAGGACAAGATTTAGCTGCAAACACCGAGTTTAGACATTCAGCTTTATCACGTGTGGAATCAGCAGTGCGGCCATTTGAGGTAAGGGAGGGGATGGAGGGGGAACATACACCAGAAACAGATTTGATTAAACACCACCAGGATTTTGAGGAGGGAGAGAGGTTTGAGAGTTCAGACTTGAGATGAGAAAGATGTTGCTTTCTGGCTCTCCTGAGGGTAGATACACACTTGTTCCGAGCTTTGTGGAAAGAACTGAGATTGCCCTCAGTTGGGTTTGCTTTCCATGAGGCAAAGGCAAGTTGTTTCAGGACAACTGCCTCGCCACAAGCTTCAGTAAACCAAGGGCGGGAGGAAGGGTAAGACAACTGAACACGAGAGGGGATAAATCTGTGCATGAGGGAGAGCAAGTTTCTTTGAAAGAATTCCCAGGATGAGTTGATGTTTGAGAAAGTAGTGATAGGAGACCAGTCTGTAAGTTTGATGGCTGCTCGGAGACCCTGCCAGTCGGCTTGAGTGAAATGCCAGACTCGACGGAGGTGAGGTGGTTCTCTGATAACAGCCAGAGAGATGTCCACTTTGACAAGGACGTGGTCAGAAGAACCAATTGGAGCGAAGGAAGAGCAGCAGATATTGTCAGGGAAATTTGTCAAAATCAGATCCAGAAGAGATGGAGTACCATTGGTTGAGATCCGGGTCGGGAAGTTGACCGATTGAGTCAGTCCCAATGAGTCGCAGAAAGCTTTTGCTGAGGTGCCATGGCAGGTGAGAGAGGTACCCACACCTAGCCAACTAGCGTGATGACAATTGAAGTCACCACATAAGAGGAAGAGAGAGTTTGCATGAGAAGATAGAAGATGGTCCATGTTTTTGGATAGTGAGGTGTAGATGGAGTCATTTAAACCTGTCCCAGAGTTCTTCCACAGCTGTAAAGACGTTCACAAAGAGTACACACATGAAAATGCCAATGCTACACACACCCTCAGCTGCAGGACCAGTTTCATCGCTTTTTGGCGAATCATCAGTGACAGCACAGACAGCAATGCATACGAATGAGACTCCCAAGCATGCACCACATGTAAACATCAAAAGCAGTCAACATACAAATGAAAAATGAAGAACCACCCACATCTCTCACCAAGGAATAGAGGGAATAACCAATTAGCTCTCACCAAATCAATTCCTCCATTCACATTCACAGATTAGAAATGTGGGTGGGTCTTTGTTCCGTGGGCCTTATGGTCTCCAAAAAAAAAATATGTATGTGTATGTGTATGTAAATATGTGTATGTATATGTATATGTATATATATATATATATATATATATAAGTATATTTATATATATATATATATATATATATATATATATATATATATGTGTTTATATACATATATATATATATATATATATATATATATATATATATATAGATATATATATATGTATATGTGTATGTATGTGTATATATGTGTATGTACATGTATATGTATATATGAATATGTGTATATATATATATATATATATATATATATATATATATATATATATATATATATATATATATATATATATGTTTATGTATGTATATATGTGTATGTATATATATGTGTATGTATATGTATATATGTGTATGTGTATGTGAATGTGTATATGTGTATGTATATGCATATGTATATATAAGTATGTGTTTGTATGTGTGTGTATATATGTGTTTGTATGTGTGTGTATATATGTATATGTATATGTGTGTGTATGTATGTGTATATATATATATATATATATATATATATATATATATATATATATATATATATATATATATATATATATATATATATATATATATATATATATATATATATATATATATATATACAGTAGACGAGGCGTAAGTCGTCACCATCGGGACCGAGAAAAAAGTGACGACTAAGACATGTGACGACTTCCGCGTATGCGAACATTCATGATGACTGTGGGGTGAAGGACGAAGTGCCATGTGGCCTGGACACACGTGTGAGAGGGCGCAACAATCTCTAAGCCGGATATTGTACCATAAGGGAAACACAATCCTCGGGGCAGAGGTGGGGGTTCATTGGTTAGTTGGAAAGTGATCAAGCAAAGATGGAATTCATGAATCAGTTTATCAAAAGTAAATATAATGAACAACTGTAAGACAACTCGTATACCATCGGTGATGGTATATGACCATCAACAAATGTGGAATGAATGGCTGTTAGAATTCATTCATTGAAATGAATGTAGAATGAGTTTTCATATGGAAAGAAAACTCAAATACCATCGACAAATACATGACACACAGTCATCATGATGACTACCACTCAATACCTATGTGAAAGTGAGTGTGGTGATGTACAAAACAAGCCAATATAAAACCATGATGGGACTTCAACACGAAGCTCAATCGATCCTTTACTCCTTCGCCAGAAACTGCATTGCGCAGCTTGTCTACCTCTTCTGATGCATGTGGGACGGCGCGCTGACTGAGCTGAACGCAGCGCAGTTATAAATAGCCCGTGCATCACGATTCCATGAAATAGGGCTTCTCACGAGGTGGAAGTTCCGTGTGATGAGTTCGACATGGTAATTTACTTGAGTTTCCATTACGCGGGAACGGACAACATCTGACGACTTAGACGAAGTGACGACTTCGAGATGACGACTTACAGACTTTATTCAAAGTCTGTAAGTCGATTTAACATTAGATAAATTCGGGACGTTTTGATTCGGGACGTTAAAACCCTAACAGCTTAGGCGAAGTGACGAGTTACACGCTGCCGACTTACGCCCAGTCATCTGTGTATATATATATATATATATATATATATATATATATATATATATATATATATATATATATATATATATATATATATATATATATATGTATATATGTATATATGTATATATGTATATATGTATATATACATATATATATATAAATATATATAAATATATATATACATATATATATATAAATATATATATACATATATATATACATATACATATATATATACATACATATATATATATACATATATATATATATAAATATATATATATATAAATATATATACATATATATATATACATATATATATATATATATATATATACATACATATATACATATATATATATATATATATACATACATATATATACATATATATATATATATATATATATATATATATATATATATATATATATATATATATATATATATATATATATACAGACACACACACATACATATATACATATTCATGCACATACATATACATACACACACATACACACATACATACATATACACACACACATACACACATAAATATACATATACAGTGGGGAGAACAAGTATTTGATACACTGCCGATTTTGCAGGTTTCCCTACTTGCAAAGCACGTAGAGGTCTGTAATTTTTATCATAGGTACACTTCAACTGTGAAAGACGGAATCAAAAACAAAAATCCTGAAAATCACATTGTATGATTTTAAAATAATTAATTTGCATTTTATTGCATGAAATAAGTATTTGATACATCAGAAAAACAGAACTTAATATTTGGTACAGAAACCTTTGTTTGCAATTACAGAGATCAGACATTTCCTGTAGTTCTTAACCAGGTTTGCACAGACTGCAGCAGGAATTTTGGCCCACTCCTCCATACAGATCTTCTCCAGGTCCTTCAGGTTTCGGGGCTGTCGCTGGGCAACACAGACTTTCAGCTCCCTCAAAGATTTTCTATTGGGTTCAGGTCTGGAGACTGGCGAGGCCACTCCAGGACCTTGAAATGCTTCTTACGGAGCCACTCCGAAGTTGCCCTGGCTGTGTTTCGGGTCGTTGTCATGCTGGAGGACCCAGCCACGCCCCATATTCAATGCTCTTGTTGAGGGAAGGAGGTTGTTGGCCAAGATCTCACAATACATGGCTCCATCCATCCTTCCCTCAATACGGTGCAGTCATCCTGTCCCCTTTGCAGAAAAGCATCCCCAAAGAATGATGTTTCCACCTCCATGCTTCACAGTCGGGATGGTGTTCTTGGGGTTGGACTCATCCTTCTTCTTCCTCCAAACACGGCGAGGGGAGTTTAAACTAAAAAGCTCTATTTTGGTCTCATCAGACCACATGACCTTCTCCCATTCCTCCTCTGGATCATCCAGATGGTCATTGGCAAACTTCAGACGGGCCTGGACATGTGCTGGCTTGAGCAGAGGGACCTTGTGTGCGCTGCAGGATTTTAATCCATGACGGCATAGTGTGTTACTTATGGTTTTCTTTGATACTGTGGTCCCAGCTCTCTTCAGGTCATTCACCAGGTCCTGCCATGTAGTTCTGGGCTGATCCCTCACCTTTCTCATGATCATTGAGGCTCCACGAGGTGGGATCTTGCATGGAGCCCCAGACTGAGGGAGATTGACTGTTATCTTGAACTTCTTCCATTTTCTAATAATTGCACCAACAGTTGTTGCCTTCTCACCAAGCTGCTTGCCTATTGTCCTGTAGCCTATCCCAGCCTTGCGCAAGTGTACAATTTTGTCCCTGATGTCCTTCGACAGCTCTCTGGTCTTGCCCATTGTGGAGAGGTTGGAGTCTGAACAGCTGTCTTTTATGCAGATAACGAGTTCAAACAGGTGCAGTTAATACAGGTAATGAGTGGAGAATGGGAGGGCTTCTAAAAGACAAAACTAACAGGTCTGTGAGAGCCGGAATTCTTACTGGTTGGTAGGTAATCAAATACTAATTTTATGCAATAAAATGCAAATTAATTATTTAAAAATCATACGATGTGATTTTCAGGATTTTTGTTTTAGATTCCGTCTTTAACAGTTGAAGTGTACCAATGATAAAAATTACAGACCTCTACGTACTTTGTAAGTGGGGAAACCTGCAAAATCAGCAGTGTTTCAAATACTTGTTCTCCCCACTGCACATACATGTGTATATGTATATATATATATATATATATATATATATATATATATATATATATATATATATATATATTTTTTTTTTTTTTTAAACGGTTTTGAAAGTTACCCCAGAGGAGAGCATACATGGATACGTAGGTGACCCGAGGATCAATTATTTCATTATTCTATGTGTAGATAGTCCTTGGTCCTTTAGTGAGGGGTTGATCGGGGGGAGGGGGGGGGGGTTGGAGTGGGTGGTGGGCATGTTTTGGTTAGTTTTTCCCTGTGTGATTTCTTCCTGCTGCCCCTCTCTGTGTTTTCCCAGTGTGATGTCTTCCTTTCCCTCCTCTGTTCCTTTCAACAATCTCCCTCCTACACCCCATTGGTCTGTTCTCTCCCCCTCTGCTACCTTCAATCTTTCCTCCTTGCAACATTGGTCCATTGTCCCCCCCCCTTGCTTTCTCAATCCACCAATAATCTCCCCTTCACCGAATATCATTTTGACAATTCTTCTTTCACCGCATCGGTCTTACCTTCAACCCCTTGGCCATTCGGTAATCCCTCAGTCCAGCGGAATCTCTCACTGTTTTCGCTCCATTCTCACAAGCATGTTTATGGCACAAAGCACGGTGCTTGGTGTTTGTGGCCTGTGGGACGGTGCTTCTCGCATGTGAAACAGTATGTAAAGTCCATAGGGCGTTTTGCACGCACAAGGAGGGCTGAGGGCTCCCGTCGCGGCCTTGGATGCGTGAAGGGAGGGCGGGGGCTGCATTGAAAGTTCCCTCAGAATGACGGGGCATTTTCTAATAGCTGCAGCATGGTCCTGCCCCCATTGGAAGCGCACCAATGAGGAGGCTCACATGAGCCGAGATGGAAAAAAAGTGTTCTATGATGAGGAGTACACAAGTACACAAGAGGAGATGGAAAAAAGGTGAGATCCTGTGAGGAAAAAGGAGCTCGGAGCTGGTCCTCATTCCTTGTGGGAGAAAACTCAGTTGGGGTTCTGAGGTGTGGGGATAGCAAAGATGGAACAGAGTTGGGAGAGGGAGGTTGAGCCTTGGGGGGGATGGGGAGGTTGGGGAATGTTGGTGGGGGGGGGGGGAGGGATTGAGGAGTTGTGGCAGGTGGGAGTTCATGGCACGAGGGTGACTGGGGAAGAGATTTGAAGGCTTGAAGTAGGGAGGTGATTGAAATCAATTGGGTTGGTGAGGAGGTTGACACCTGGGGTTTGGGAGTGGTGGTTCATGACTTGGAGTTTGTGAGGTGGGAGAGGGGGAAGAACTTTGGGAATGGTTTTGAAACAGCACAGGGCTTACCTTGGGTAGCCTTTCATGGTTGCTTTATGCAGCATTCTTCAGCGAAAAGAGCATGGGAGGAGTTGATTTATTTATATAATCCAAGACACCCAGGTTTATTTGATTCAGTGAGAGCTAACTGGTTATTCCCAGTGGAGTTTTACCTCCACCTTTGGCATGTTCTTGGAGAAGATTATCTGCAGTTAGTGCAGGAGTTAGTGACCTCTCCTCGGCTTACAGAGGTGGTGAGTGATCAATGTTGATTATAAAATACTGACTGAGGTGCTGGATAAGCATGTGCACAATGTCACGGGGGATATTTTGCATCGAGAACAGACTTGTGCTCTCTGGGTCACAAAGTGTCAGACAACTGTTTGGGCTTGCACAAGAAAGAGGCCTCTCACCAAGTATCGTTGGTTTGGATGAGGAAAAAATTTTTAACAGTCGGTGTCTCATGAGTACCTGATGGCTGTTTTGAATAATTTTGGCTTTGGGGCAAATCTATTATATTGGATCAGCCTCATGTGTAGGGACCTTGAAGCCCATGTGTCGGTGAATGGGCATCTATTGAGAACTTTCCCAGTCACCTTTGGGTCAGACAGGTCTGCTCACTATTTGCTTGTGCACTGCCAGCAGTCCCATCCTGCTCTGTGTTCTGGTTATCCAGAAGTCCCGGAGAGTGCCTAAAAGTGAGGCTCCACATGGATGACATTTCGGTGTTCATCACTAACACTTGCCATGCGTAGGCTAGTGGGTTACTGCGAGTGTTTTGGGTTGGCCTCCTCTTCCAAGATTAACTTTGGGAAGAGTGAGGTCATCCACTTTGGCCGACACAGAGTGAGCTCTGCCCCTTCTTGCCAGTACACAGAGCAGACAGATGCATTGAGGATCTCAGAGAATATTCTGACTCTGGTGGTCTTGCCTCTAAGAACTGGCTGGACATCAACTGAAGACTTCAAGGAGAGGGTTGTTTCTTGGCAGTCACACTGACTCACCATGGAAGGGCATAATTTAGTTATTAAAACCATTTTGGTTAGTAAATTGATGCATTTGGCTCAAGTCTTCATGATTTCCCCCTGTGGTGAGACAGGCTCTAGAGAAGCTGTTCTTCAGCTTTCTTCTGGGGCATCCAAGCAAAGTGTAGGAATCGGCTTGTGGTAGAAATGACCCCATCCTTGAGAGGGAAGGGTGTCCCGAGTCCTTCGTTTGTATGTATATCTGTGTTTTCCTCTTCTCTAATGGAGTTAATTGTGTCAGAGGACTCAGGTCACCTACTGCAATGGGAGTATTTTTTCTTTTTCTTGGGACTGCTCATTTTCTTTGCATGGTTCTTCCACTGCCCCAGCACATAGTCTTTCCGTGTGTGCTCATTCTGAACAAAAATGAGCTTTCTCATTGTTAACTGAACATGTTACTATCATGGCACACTGATATTATGGCCCATATACCCGTATCATCCATGCACCCTATTATGTCACATACATTGCCATTATCTATATCCTTATTGATTATTCAGATATTTAACAACCACCTTTGTGCATATCAAATCTAAATTGCATCAATGAAGGTGAGTATGAAAAAAATTCAAACTATGTTCCCTATGGCTAGTCAATCATGTGTATGAAATTTTGCATCGATTTGTTACACAGTTCTGGAGAAGACTTTTTTTGGTTTATATTTTCAATTTAATATGGCCACCAGACCACATGACTGATGATGTCACATTTAATTATTCACTCACATCAGGTCGTAGATAAGATATAAGAAGTTTCAGATTTTTCAGATAAGGATTTCGATTCAACCAATCATGGCTGGAATACCACTTCACCCATGACA
>NC_140966.1:78591124-78593624 GCF_056783735.1 Eptatretus burgeri
GGTATCACTCGGTATCACTGAGGCGCTTCTGATTGAAAAAGCTGCAGAGCGAATATTGACTTCACATGCTTGTGGATGGGTAAAAATATGATGGGTACAAGTCCGTAGATAATGAGAAGGGCAGACGGTAGGGCGCATACCTCCGCCACACAATGCATGATCCAGTAGAACATAATAGGCCCAATTAATATGTGAAATATGCTATATATCGTTTTTGGCCCCATCTTTCAATGTTGAAGAATCACTTAAAAAATGAAAACAATGGTCGTATCCGGATCTGAATTCGGGTCTTCACCAAAACCGAATCAATTCGTTCTTATCACACACCCAACCTGTCCACCAAGTTTCATCCAAATCCGTCCAGAACTTTTTTAGATTTCTTGCCATATATCGGTTTTGCCTTATCTCTCAACGGTGTGAAGAATCACTTTAAAAATTATTGTAGCCGGATCCGGATCTGGGTCTTCATCAAAATGTAATCAGTTAGTCCTTGTCACACACCCAACGTGTCCAACAAATTTCATGCAAATCGGAACACCACTTTTTGAGATGTCCTGCACATGATCAAACAAACAACGAAACAGACAAACAAACAATAAATATGTTGTGCATAACACGATACTTGCAAAATACATAAAAACAATTGAACCTTAAAAATAATCGGTGGTTGAATTCAATGATCAAAACATGCAAATAATCCTCTTGAAATATCAAGTCAATCGGATGAAAATTTCAAAAATTGGATCTTAGAAATTTGGCCTGTGTTGACTTTTTGGCTTATGTTGCCCTCAAAATACTTGTTCATTGAATTCAGTGAACTGATATGCTAATCTTCAAATGTCAAGTCAATCAGATGAAAATTGAGGATTTTAGAAACCTCACCGAAGTTGTGACCTTTGGCCTTTGTTGAACTTTTGGCCCATGTTGCCCTCAAAAATACTTGTTCATTGAACTCAGTGACCTGATATGCTAATCTTCAAATGTCAAATCAATCGGAGGAAAATTGAGGATATTAGAAATTCGACCTATATTAACCTTTATGTCAAAGTTGATCTCAAAAATAATTATTGTTTGAATTGAATGACCTGATATGTAAATCTTGTTCAAATTTCTCGTCAATTGGATTGAAATTGAGGATTTTAGAAATTTCACAAAGTTGTTGACCTTTTCACCTTTTAACCTCAAAAACAATAGGCTTCTTGCTTATGGTGGACTCTACCACGTCGTGAAGTTTTGTGAAGATAAGTTTTAATTTGTGACCTGTAGGGGATTGACATACAAACAAAAAATCATTCAGTGACAACTTGGCAAAACAGCACAAGGTAGAATGGCACTTGGTAGAGCGATTCACGGTAGAGCGGTGGAACAGTTCACGTTTTGTATCCCACTGATGGGCTGGATCCAAACAAAAACCCAATCTGCTTGTTCTTGTCACCTATTCATCTCATCCACCTTGTTTTGTCATAACTCATCCACAACTTTTGAGATAAAGTGATATCTTTAGTTTTTGGACCTATCTATCAATTTAAGAAATTAGGCCTGTGTTGACATTTTGACCTTAAAGTGAATTGGTAGTCAAATTTAGCGACCTGACATGAAAATGCTCTTCAAATTTCAAATCAATCTGATGAAAATTGAGGATTTTAGAAAATTTGGCCCAAATTGGCCTTTTGGTCTATGTTGATCTTTTGGCCGATGTTTACCTCAAAATTAATAGGTGGTTCAATTCAGTGACCTGATCTGCAAATGCTCTACAAATTTTAAGTTAATTGGATTAAAAGTGAGGATTTTAGAAATTTGGCCTATGTTGACCTTTTGGTCTTTGTTGACCTTTTCGCAAATGGTGACCACAAAATTAATTGTAAGTTGAATTCAGTGACCTGAGATGTAAATTCTTTTCAAATTTCAACTCAATCACTTGAAAATTGAGGATTTAGAAAATTTGGCCCAAATTGACCTTTTTGGCCTATGTTTACCTCAAAATGAATAGGTGTTTGAATTCGGGGACCTGAAATGAAAATGCTCCTCAAATTTCAAGTCAATCGGATGAAAATTGGGGATTTTAGAAAATTTGGCCAATTGGACTATGTCGACCTTTTGGCCTGTTTGCCGCAATATTAGTAGGTTGTTGAATTCAGTGAAGTGATATGCAAATCCTCTTCAAATTTCAAGTTAATTGGATTAAAATTGAGGATTTTAAAAATTGGCCTATGTTGACCTCAGAATTAATAGGTGGTTGAGTTCAGTGACCTCATCTGCAAATGCTCCTCAAATTTCCAGTCAATTGGATGAAATTTGAGGATTAAATTTGGCCCAATTTGACCCAAATTGGCTTTTGGCAGATTTTGATCCAAAATGAATAGGGGTTTGAATTCATCGACCTGTTATGCAAATGGTCTTCAAATTTCAAGTCAATCGGATGAAAATTGACAATTTGAGACAATTTTAAAATTTGGCCCATTTTGGGTTGACCTTATGGCCTATGTTGATCTTTTAAACT
>NC_140966.1:78598624-78638624 GCF_056783735.1 Eptatretus burgeri
GGAGCGAGGTGAAAGGTCGAAGGCAGGGGGTCAAAGATGAGAGAGCGAAGCCACGGGGCTTATATAAGCGACCGCGTTCGTCAAGTCAAGGGAGTTAAGACTTCGCAGTCGGTGGAGTTGGGAAGAAGAAGCAAGAAGGAGTTGGTCGTCGTCGTGTGCGTTGGAGTCGGAGCGAAGGGGTCGGAGCTGTGGAGAGGCGGCGAGGGCAGACGAGGGGGTGCTCGCGTCGTGCCGGGAGCTGCACACCAGGGAGGCCGACGGCGCGACCTGGCCGAGGTGGAGACGCTCGTCGCGGGACTCGAGGCAGAGTAGAAATCCTCCTTTCCCCCGAGCATCAGCAACCCCCTCCTGTTTCCCCCCCCGCGCTGAGATAGTGCGACCAATGGGGCCCCTTTCCCACCCCCTACCAGACACTGTCCGCGAGGCCCGCGGAGTTGAGGCACCATCGCCGCTCCGCGTCTCATCACCAGACGGGTAGGCCCGACCCGGTCTCGGCCTCAGGCCCGCCTCATCCTTGAGGGTTCTCTTTTCTTTTTCTTGGTTTTGGATATGTGTTGTCGGCGCCGTCTGTGAAGTAAAATTGTATAAGTGTTGCCGTGTGCTCGCGTAATCGGTATTAGATCTGCATTGTCGCATTTGCTTTTTGTGTAAAATTGCATTGTGTTTTTTTCCTTTTCTATGTGCTTTTTGTGTAAAATTGCATTGTGTTTTTTTCCTTTTCTATGTGCTTTTGGTGGAATTGAATATGTGTGCTTTCCGTTCATCGCGAATAAATGTGCTTTGTGTTGAACTGTTTCCCGCTTCGCTTCGTCATTTCTTTCATTGAATCCTCATCTTGCTTCACGTAAAGGGTTGGTAGTGGGCTGAATACGCCCGATAATTAATCGAACCGTCGAGGTCGACGAATAACACCGCTCGGTTATCCCGATAGTACGGAACGGGTCGCTTAAGTGGCCCGTGTCCGAAGTCGACCTGCGGCGAGGTGCGATCGCCTGGTCTACCCTCCGTGTGGGTACTTAGGTAGGTCGAATTTGGCGAGCAACCCTATCCCACGCGGGGGCCGATTGGCTCGATCGCGGTGAGACCGAAAGGTCCACCCGTGACTGGTTCCCAGCGTTAGTCCGAGAGGGTCATGACTGGATTGTCCGTCCGGTGGGCGACGTGCCGCGATTCGAGTTACGTGGCCGTCAGCACGCCGGCGGGCGCGAATACCGTAACAATATATATATATATATATATATATATATATATATATATATATATATATATATATGTAAAATAGAAATATATATGTATATATATGTATATATATATATATATATATATATATATATATATATATATATATATATACAGTATATAGCCAAGTAACACACACACACACACACACACACACACACACACACACACACGGAGGCGATTAACATCCAGTCCTTGTTAAAAAAAAAAAATTGCCAAGTAACAAACAAACAAGACAGGGGTGAAAACAACCTCCATCCATCTTCGGTGGTGGAGGTAAAAAATGTGAACAATTAACGTTGGATTAAAAGAATCGACCTAATAAAGGGAATTGTTTCGAAGAGCATGGAATAATGAAGGTAATTAAAATGATGGAATAGTTTGTCCAATATGTGTTGTTTTAAGAGGCAAACATAGCACAACCTCCAGAAAAAAAAAAAAAAATAATAATAATAATAATAATAAAAGAAGAGTGGTATGGTCGCTGAAAGAAGTATCAAAATGGACGATAATTTTCAAGTAATTTTTAAGTAGATGTGTTGAAGTGACAAAGCTGTTGGGGTTGCTTATGTAATTAATTATCATCATTCCAGCTGTTCCCAGCAGGAGCTGAAGCATAATGAGTATGAGGTTTATCTTGCCTCCAGTATATTTACTGCTTCCAACAAACATGAATCATCTCATTGGGTTCTCTTAATGCTGGCATTCTTTCCTGATTGTCCATTCTGAAAGTATTGTGCCAAACCATTTATTTCCTACCAGTTGAACACAGCACATGGCCAGGGTACATAAGCAGACATGCCTCGACTGTCAGAATCTTGCTTTGTCTCATGGACCAAATCTGAGTCCCGAAGGCATTGCCCAAGCCTCTATGCTAACCTCCAAGCCACAGAACCTCATTATGGATGGTGTTGAGTAGTTGAAGTGACAGCAGGAGGTGACTCCCCTTCTTTACAGAAGTGCATGCAGTTATTGAAGTAATATTTAGCTTTTTTTATTTATCGTCAGGACTTGCAAAGAGTGAAGCACTGAATGGATTAGGATGCTGGATAGAAAAAAGAAACATTAGATAAAGGGGGAAACAACAACAGCAGGGTATAAGGACAAAAATAGAGGGAGATGTGGACAAATAATGGGTGTGGTGAGGAATGAGACATATGGGGGGATGCATGGGGTGGACAAGATGGATGCAGAAGCAAACTCTCAGGAAGGTTGGGCTGGGGTGTGGGTGTTCATGGAGGGGGGGGAGGTTGAGAAGATCATGGTTTTGGATGGGGGTTGATCTGAGATGGTGGTGAACAGCTGTCTTGAAGATGGTGGTGAACAGCTGTCTTTCCTGGGAGGAAAGAATGAGATTGAAGAGAACGTGCAAGTTGGTTCCACAGGTGGGAAAAAGAGGAATGAATGAGTGGAGGTGAGCAGTGATTTTGGATTTTGGAAGTTTCAGCAGAAGGGGGTTGATGGGACAAAGTACGAAAAGAGCAAGAGCAGAGGGTGCAAGACCATGAAGGAGGTGGTTGGAACCATAAACATACTCAAGAAACAACTACATGATACAGAGTACCAATACTCTGGTTCTTCTCCTTCCGGACATCCTAATTCCTTTTGTACCTTATGATGACCTTTTTATAACCCCCTTCTCACATTAGCAGTGACAGCAAATCCAGTTTACTGTTCTATCTTTCCTCTCCCTCTATGGCCGACTCAATAACTTCCTATCACTCTTAATTCCTATCACTCCCTTTGCTACAAAGATTCAAAATCATCTGTCAAAATAACCTAATGGGACCGAACCTAATTTCATGCCCAACCGTTTTCTTTTGCCTGACCTCTTATTGTGCTCTTCACTATAATTATTCTGCAACCCCCCCCCCCAACCTGCCATTCCTTCTTTATTGTCTAATTTCCCATTGTAGTTACTCTTTGAGCCTTGCCATTTAATTATCAATTTAAGGGACACCATTTAATATCAGAATATCCAAGAATGTTTTTCTGAATAATGGAAATGGCCTGAGTTTGGATTAAATGTTAAGTTCACGAAAACACACAAGTAGTTATTAATAATGTTTAGGGGGGGGGGGGTGTTCCCATCAAAGCACTTGCTTCATATTGCTTCAGCACCAGATAAAAAAACAACAAAACACTGTGACATGTCTATTTTCTCTTTCTCTTATTACACATGGAAAATAACATGTAAATCATATATGATGATGATTCTATCACGAATCTGGGAATCAATCAGAAATGATGATTAAGTCAGAATGGTATTCATTCGTTAGTGATGAAACCAGCACAACAATACTGAGGTGAGGCTGTGCCGCTGATGGATGCACTCTTAAATTGGAGCAGGAATTTCGAATTTGGATCGAGTGTGGTCCACTCTTTTCAAAAGGTATCATTGGATTTTTTGACATCCTCAATGTGAACGCCAGCAGATGGGACAGCCGGCTTTATGTCTCCTCCAAAGGATAATGTACTCTTTCGTGGAAGAGCTTGCACACAAAAGCACCATGATAGCAGTTTATGATCCGATGGGGGAATTGAGGCCGAATTCGACAGCTTAAAGACGAGTGTGCTTATCCCTCTAAGCAATTACGTCAGCCCCAGGCACTGAGCTGGAGAAACAATAATAAATATCAAAGCCTCTATTAAACCACCAACCGCAATTTTACAATATTTTATACCAAGATTGTGAGCTTTGTTTGACAGGGCAATTTTCCTTATTTTTTTGTGGACAAGTAATATATAATAAAAATTTCAACTTCATCGAGTGATTAGTCAGGACATGACGTAATAATACAGGACTTTCAAAATGACGTATGAATTCTGTCGAGACCTTTTGAGCATATGCCTGGTGTTTGTTTTATGGTGAGGGTGGCAGGCTTTGGATCCCAGGGTCCTGAGTTCAAATCCTTTTCAGCTGTTCAATTAATACCAGGTGTGGTTAACTCGGCCTGTCATCCTTCCGAGGTCGGCAAAATGAGTGCCAGCATGCTGGTATACTGTGTCGGAGTGGAGACCCGTCCAGGATTGTGCCCAATAGCCAAGGAGACTGCTTAAGCATCACCAACGCTCTGCGCAGAGTATGGTCCCAATCTATCTCTATCTCTATCTCTATCTCTATCTCTATCTCTATCTCTCTCTCTCTCTCTCTCTCTCTCTGTCTCTCTCTGTCTCTCTCTCGTCTCTCTCGTCTCTCTCGTCTCTCTCGTCTCTCTCGTCTCTCTCGTCTCTCTCGTCTCTCTCGTCTCTCTCGTCTCTCTCGTCTCTCTCGTCTCTCTCGTCTCTCTCGTCTCTCTCGTCTCTCTCGTCTCTCTCGTCTCTCTCGTCTCTCTCGTCTCTCTCGTCTCTCTCGTCTCTCTCGTCTCTCTCTCTCTCTCTCTCTCTCTCTCGTCTCTCTCTCTCTCTCGTCTCTCTCTCTCTCTCTCTCTCTCGCTCGCTCTCTCTCTCGCTCTCTCCCTCGCTCTCTCTATCTCTCGCCTCTCTCTCTCTCTATCTCTCTCTCTCTCTCTCTCTCTCTCTCTCTCTCTCTCTCTCTCTCTCTCTCTCTCTCTCTCTCTCTGTCTCTCTCTCTCTCTGTCTCTCTCTCTCTCGTCTCTCTCTCTCCAGTCTCTCTCTCTCGAGTCTCTCTCTCTCCAGTCTCTCTCTCTCGAGTCTCTCTCTCTCTCTCCAGTCTCTCTCTCTCGAGTCTCTCTCTCGAGTCTCTCTCTCGAGTCTCTCTCTCGAGTCTCTCTCTCGAGTCTCTCTCTCGAGTCTCTCTCTCGAGTCTCTCTCTCCAGTCTCTCTCTCCAGTCTCTCTCTCTCTCTCTCTCCAGTCTCTCTCTCTCTCTCTCTCCAGTCTCTCTCTCTCTCTCTCTAGTCTCTCTCTCTCTCTCTCTCTCTCTCTCTCTCTCTCTCTCTCTCTCTCTCTCTCTCGCATATGTGCTGTGTGTGTGTTACAGTGAAGGTTTGGATCACAAGGCACATTGAACCTGCCATCGCTAGCCTCTGTGAAATCTGTCGTTCAAATAGTCTTTTTTAACATAATTTTCAGCATTTAGATGAAAGAGTGGAAATTTCAAAATGGTTTAACCATAATTGTTGTGTACCTGGACTCAAATCGGACTTATGAAAATATAAGTTCCCTCGCTTAACGAAGGTTCACAGAGTGAGGGTTCGTGACAACGAATGGTTTTATTGAAGACTATTATATTCACCACTTAGGCCAAGGTCACATTTGTCACGGCGGCCGTTGGGGTCTCCAAAATCTGCGGCCACTAGCAATTATACGGCGGCTGCAGTATTTCCACAGTCACACAATGTAGCAGTCACATATGTTTTTATTTTTCGGGTAGCCGCACGACGTATTTGGAAATCGTGGAGAACGAAAACGTGGGGGTGCCGTACGGTCTTTGATTTGATGTCGCACAGTGACCTTAGGGCGTCGCTGCGGCAGCCATATAATTTAAGGCAGACGCAAGGTAGCCTCAAGGTGCCCGCAAGGCGACCGCAGGGGGGCCCGAAGCCAAACATGCAGCCAGACGGATGGTAACGAGTGGGTATATATACCAGTTCTTTTTTTCACTGAAATAAAAATATAACAGTATATATAACTGAATATGCTATAACTATAATATACCGTGGTGCCCCCAGAATCCGAACGCCGCATTGTTTGAACAAATTGGAATCCGAACAATTTTTTCGAGAAAAATTTGCCCTAAAATTCTAATACATTTTAAAAAACTGAACACAACGTAGCGTTCATGTTTGTTCACATGTCTCCCCCACCTGTTCGAGCCACATCTTCGCGCTTTGTTCATTCAGTTCGTCGGTGGAAGTCTTCGTGAAAGCATCTCTCGTGTGTCGATCGATACTTTAGACCTCAGTCGCATTTGCTCTATGGCGAGGATACGGCGGCCGTACGCCCTCTGAATTGACAGAAACGTGCGGCGGCCGCAGAGAAACTGAGGTGGCCTCAGGGTGGCCCTACGCCGTATGGCTATATTTTACAGGTCGTAAGGGCGCCGTGGAATTATAATGCGGAGTTATAACTTTTTTCATTTGTACGTTCGCCGTAGAAATTTCGACAAGCCGAAACAAGAGAACTGGTAAAAAATATATATTAACCCATTCGTTACCGTCCGTCTGGCCGCACGTTCAGCTTAGAGCCCCCTGCGGTCGCCTTGCGGGCACCTTGTGTCTGCCTTTAAAATTCTATGGCCACCGCAGGAACGCACTAAGGTCACCGTGCGACATCAAATCAAAGACCCTATGGCACCCCCATGTTTTCGGTCTCCACAATTTATAAATACCCCGTGCGTCTACCTGAAAAATAAAAACATATGTGACTGCTACATTGTGTGACCGTGGAAATACTGCGGCCGCTTTATAATTGCTAGTACCCGTACATTTTGTAGACCCTCCGGCCGCCGAGCCAAATGTGAGTTAGGCCTTACCTCGTGTTTTCACCTTCATTTGTGATGTTTGTTTTTTTAATCATCTTGTGTTTTAATTAAGAACAAAAAAAGCAATCTGATCACGTGATGTGACGGACTGTCGGGCAAGGATTGAATTTCACAGCAAAACCGGTTGTAATTTGGAATATCCATGATTACGTCAGCCTGATGCGTTTGATGAGAGCGATTGTGGTTCTGCGGGCATCATGTTTGATGAGCTGCCCTGGGGGCAGCGCTTTCGCAGAGTGCACGAGCGATCGGAACCCAGACCGGAGCACGAGCCTGTGTGGACCTTTGGATGTGGTGATTGTACCAGTTTACATACAACACACCGCCACCGAAGGTCATTTACTCATCTTATTTTACCTTAAACATGGGGAATTTCAGTTTAAAGTGTCTTGAAAGTGGGTTTTCTTTGGGTAAACGAACGGATTAATTCACTCCATTATTTCTTATTGGGAAAATATTTTTGGAATCCAAACTTTTTGCAATCCGAACAGCCTCCCGGAACGAATTAAATTGGGATTCTGGGGGCACCACTGTGTCTAGGCAAACACCTATACTCCGATCTCTAGCGGTAGCGCACGGTGGACGCACGGTCGATGCAGACTGCCACGGAGGCCGTACGTAGGTGCACGGCGGGCGTAGGGGAACCGTGCGTCGACCCTGTGTTGCCCGCAGGTAGTCACACAGACCGCAAGGCCACCGTACGGCGACCATGGAAATAGTGCGGCCACCGTTATTTTTTGGGGGTTGGGAAAATTCATTTTTCATTGAGAAGAGCTTACGGCAGCCGCACGAATAACGCAAGCCCACCATGCGCACTACGTACGGTCGACGTGGAACACATCTACGTCATTGCTTGGCTTGTCCAATTGCTACGGCGAAGGTAGAAATGAAAAAAAGTTATAACTCCGTGCTATAATTCCACGGCACCCCTACGGCCTGTAAAATAATGCCAAATGGCGTAGGGCCTCCCTGAGGCCACATCAGTTTCTCTGCGGCCGCCGCACGTTTCTGTCAATTCAGAGAGTGTACGGCCGCCGTATCCTCGCCGTAGAGCAAATGTGACCTCGGCCTTAAAGAATATTTTCATTCGCTACAACGACGTAGCTGTCATCGTGTTATGGTGATTGTGCAATGTCACTTCTGTGGCAATGATAAATACTGTCGGACCCCGCTATTCACAAGTGATTTGCTCTTCAAAATTTTGCGAATGTTGGGGCATTGTTTAAAAAAAAAATATATATATATATATATATATATATATATATATATATATATATATATATATACATATATATATTTATTTTAAACATGGTCTAGGCTCGTGGAAGAGCGATGACACAAGCACACAACATAACAAAGGGAACATCCGGAGAAAGGGAAAACAACAACAACAACAACAACAACAGGGTGGAGGGAAAAAGTAGTCGTAGATGGACAAACAAGGGATGCGGGTAACAATGTGGGGTAAAGGCCCAGTCACACCTTGACGTTTTAGCCAGCAATGGCAACGTATTAAAATGTATGTAAAATGCTGGCTTACGTTGAACTTTTGATGTTTTTTTTTTAAAGATTCGGACGTATTCAAAACGACTTGGTCTTATGCATAACGTATTAGTAATGGACACAGAACGTTTCGTTGTGTTATAGATAACTTATACCAATGAATGCTGAACCTGTTGTCGGCCTTCACAACCTATGCCCAACGATAGTCTAACTTCGGCATAGCGCGCTGCACGCATCGCCGACAATGACGTGGCGTAGGTTATGAAAAGGCTGCCGCACAACGATTCAAATCATAACTGCCGCAGAAATGGAAGTGTCAACATCGCAGTCACACCTTGGCGATCTTGCCAGCGTATGCCGACCTCTGAAAAATGCGTCTAAAACGCTGGCGCACGTCGAATACGGTATGGGTAAGTTTGGTATGCGTGAATAGAATGCTAAAGTACGCTATCATACGTCGTATTAAATGGAGTACGTCTTGTAATTTTAAACATGTTGAAAATTTTACGATGTACTTGCCGTATGACACACGCTCCGCATGCGATGGGAATAAGTTGTACGCACGATATGCGATCGTTGACACACATCTACACACGTTACTTGAAAGGTACTCATAAGTCGAAACACGTTAAGGTAATGGTTCGTGTCAGTGTTCCAGACTCCCGGTTTTTTTTTCTTCAGTATGACGGTGTTCAGTGGACAGTGCGGTTATGATTTAAATCTTTGAGCGGCAGCCTATTAATTATATTATATTACAACCGCACTAGAAATCAAAGTGTCAAAATCACTATCATACCGAAGGAAGGAAGAAAAAAATAAATAAAACCAGGAAGTCTGGAACACTGAAGCTAACCATTACCTTGATGTGTTTCGACTTATGAGCACCTAACAAGAAACATGTGTTGATGTGTGTCACCGATCGCGTAACGTGAGTACAACACGTAACTCATAGGTTAGAAATAAGTTTTGGGTACGCTAAACATTACCTCGACGTGTTTCGACTTATGAGTAACTTACAAGTAACGTGTGTCGACGTGTGTCAACGATCGCGTAACGTGCCTACAACTTATGGCCAGCGTTATGCGGAACGTGTGAGTCATACGCTGGCATAAGTCTTAAAATTTCAAGCATGGAAAATTTGAGGACAACTGAAAAGTACAACGTTTAAAGCCAGCGTACTACGACGTATGGCAGTGTTTTTCAGCGTTCTCTCAATGTTATCAAAACTTACCCATAATGTATTCGACGTGTACCAGCGTTTTAGACAAATTTTACAAAAATCGGCATAAGCTGGCTAAAACGTCAAGGTATGACTGGGCCTTAAGGGAGAACACAAAGGGTGGACAATATGGATACAAAAGCAAAATTATCTTTGATCAGTTTGTTATTTTGGACAAGGTCTGAGGAGAGGGAAGAGGCTGCTGCCTGTCTCTCAGAAGGATGAGAGATGTCACAGCAGAGAGTAGAGTCATCATTAAAGAGATGGAGAGGATTTTCCAGAGTTTGAGATCTTTGATGAAGATTAGAAATAATATGGGGCCAAGAACACTGCCTTGTAGTACTCCAACCTTGACAGGGAGAAGAGATGAAAGGGTTCTGTTGAGAGCCCCGTGTTGTCTCCGAGGGAGGAGGAAGTCAGGAATCAAAGAGTGGATAAGATTCAATCAGTAATGATCAATGATTTTTATCAAATTGTGAAATGTGACCAAGAACCACAAGTCTCACCGTATCTCTCACAGTTTGTTAGGTGGCCAGGAAAAATATCCCGTTGTTAGGTGGTGTCCCGTCCACTGATGAGTGGTGAATTCAAAAGGCCACCATACTTGAAGCCATCTCCGACAGTGATCCAACCAGGAAGAACTTTAAAGTGCGCTGTTGCATAAGCACCAGGTCGTCAAGCAAGGTTGGAGAGTCCCCCAGACTGAGACTGAGGCAAAATCTGGAGTTCCAGTTGGGTCGAGAGGTTTCAAGGAAATCAAGTATTTTTTTTAGTGTTTTGAAGATGGTGGCTATGTTTATAGGCAGACATTTTGGAGAGTAAGGCAGGACGCTAGACTGTATCAAAAGCTCCAGATATGTTGAGAGAGACAGCCATGATCTTGAGGGCCTCCACCATCGTTGGGAGAGTAGAATCAGCATGTCCAAGGGAGCGTGACCAGGTCTGAATCTGGCTTGATGATCTGAGATGAGGCTGTTGGAGAAAAGGAATAATTTTATGTCAACTGCGATGATGGATTCCATGACTTTGCTGATGATTGGAAGCACAGTAAGCTAATTGAGTTGTAGTTAAGGGGATCCATTTTTGCAACTTTTTGTTGTAATGCTGTGATGTTGGCTCATTTCCAATTTCCCAGGTCAAGAGATATAGGAAACCAGTCCTAGAATGTAAAAAAACATTATTTTTTTTTTTAAATGCGAATACATGAAGCGCTAATGTCAAAGCAGGTCACACTTTATGACCCACGGATATGCAGGATCTGCGAATAGCAAGTCTGTGAATAGTGGTGTCCGACAGTACATTTGTTCCCCCCACCTCCCAATTAACTTTTTAATGGGGTGATTAACTTTTCAGAATGCTTGTGAAAAATTAACTTTTCAGAATGAAAGGGTTAAATATAACCATCTCCTCCATCACTTCCCGCCGCCGCCATCTTGTGCGGAAACTTGGATTCAATATCATTTCGGGAAGTGTTACAACTAAATTAACTTTATTATCATGTTACTCTCTCTATTATTAGGTCAATAATGTTATTATAATGTCACTTGCAACTAAAACCATCGTCATACCAAGCATATGGCTTTGCTTTTAGACCAAAACATTATGGTTAGGAAACAAAGTGTAATTTTTCCCAAAATAAATCATGGAAAATGAGCTTCTGCATCATGAAGCTTTGCATACCAAAGGGTTATAAAGGTATGTAACCCCTTCATTATGCGGGGGATACTTGCATAGGAAGTACGAGACATATCCGTGGATGAGAGGGCTTGAGTTCCCAGTATTTCCTATAAATGTAAGAGAGCGGCGGCACACACGCACACACTTCTCCATCTAGGCAATAGATGCTGAAATCGAGTACAATTTCTCTTGTGGCCTTGGATCCAAACAAAAATATATATATTTATAACAGCCTTCACAGCTCCCACCCTTTCCCCTCCCACCCCTCCCCCCAACCAACATGATTGAGCATAAACATCATCATTTTAGAAGTTGATATTAAACTTAATCAGTGGATTCACAAGCCTCAGATATGACTTTCCCTTTCAACCTTTCGAGATCAGTTCTTTGGGTGAGCTGAGAAAGTTCTCAAATTCTTTCTTTGGTTCAAACAGCACACCACTTTTCCTCAAGTCCCTTTCAAAATATTTTCGACTTCTTTTAGAAGCTATTGAGCCGTATGAGGTAACAATCCTTTTCTCGCACGTACAATATATTGTGACGTCCACGGGACTTGAACAGTCCCGCCAACGTAGAATGAGCCGAAACGATGGAGGCGGTTTATTTATTTATAACCCAAACATGGCGGTTCTAATCGCTCTACCGCAAACGGGACGAGGAAGGTGGCACGAGTCACTTTTCACTGAGTTGATGATGTTTATTTGTTTTTATTATTAACCAGAAATAACAAGACTCGGCAAGAAGAGGGATCCGGGGCGATTCGACGGGATGGTGTGGGATCGGGCGTGGGGAAAACACAGACAATTCCAATGAATATACAGATCTCAACCCTCTAAGGCGCCAAGTATACACACACACACACACACACACACACACACACACACACACACACACACACACACACACACACACACACACACACACACACACACACACAAAACGTAGGTATTTCTGGTTGTCAGGCTGGACCGTGGTGTGGACGCAACTGTCCCTGGATCAGCGTCGGACGAGCTGGCCTTGCTCTCATCAAGTGGGGGCAGGAGAAACCGTGGTGCTGTCGACCTCCTGCTCCTGGCCCAAGTCCGCTCACAGCCGCCAGGGAACCAGTTCTGGCGCCAAATTGCGAGCAGGAGAGGGAGGCAGGTCCGCCCGCCGTTCGACCCCGTACTCCGAATCAGCAGAACCCCAGAGCCAACCAAGGTGAGGCACGAGGCTCAGCAAGGCTCCAAGACACGATGAAGAACACGATCGAATCAGCACAACAACAAGTACGCTTCCCGCGCAACAGCCTCCACACCAAAAATACACGATCTTTTTGTCCCGATCTTCTTCCTCTTCCCTTTTCGACCCCGAACAGAACCTTTTTATCCTCCCGTCCTCGTCACTTCCAATCGAGCCGTTTTATTGGCCCACTGCCGTCGCCTTCCGCCAATCGTGATCACGGGGCGGAGCCATCCGCAGCCCTATCCTGTGACGTCACGGCCAGCCTCCAGGGACTACTAAAAGGGGTTTACACAGACACACTTACCCTATCCCGTGTCCCTATCTAATTACGTGACAATTATCATTCCCCCCTTGAAGAAATGAACATTTACTAGACAACTTATCACCACTGAATTGCTACTTATTACATCGAGATCCTGGTAAACTCGAACAGCATGGCATACCTAATTAAACATCCTAATTACCCTTTGAATGCATACCCCCCCCTCAAACGTAACAATATGTTATCATGACCCGTTGATCGCTATTGTGAAGGTTTTTTGTGCATATGTGCTGAGCATTCTGGGGTGGGTTACATCATTTTGAAAGCCTCGTATTCAATATCGTTAATAGAGAAATTCCACCCTGCTTTTAAATATGAGGAAATGTTTACCAAATCAAGTTTCAATGATTTTATCAAATTGTGAAATGTGACCAGGAACCATATGTCTCACCGTATCTCTCACAGTTAGTTGGGCGACCAGGAAAAAGATGTAGTCTCGTCCACTGATGAGTGGTGAATTCAAGAGGCCACCATACTTGAAGCCATCTCCGACAGTGATCCGGTCAGGAAGAACTTTAAAGTGCGCTGTTGCATAAGCACCAGGCCAAGCAACGTTGGAGGGTCCCACGGGCTGAGACTGAGGCAAAATCTAGAGGTCCAGTTGGGTAGAGGGGTTTCAAGGAAATCAAGTTTTTTTTGTTTTTGAGCGTTTTTATGAGAGTGGCCATGTTTATAGACCACTGAAAAAGAATGATCATACAAAGAATGATCATTCCTTTTGACCACCACATGCTAGCACATTCACAACATTGCCATGATAGGCTTTTGAGTGTAAAATATCTGAATTGGGATACAAAATATAAACTGTTCAGCCTGGCAGAGGTATGCCCTCCACCGAGTGCCATTCCAGTTCTGAATGTCGTAGATGGATCTTTGTTAATAAAAAGCATGGACATGCATATCGTATCGTGCAACTGTGCGAATGGAGATGATGTTTGTCTTTTTTTAATAGTCTGAGGTGGGGGCATGATTCGAAGATAGTAATATATTGTCAGAGATCATTCACAAACATACAGTTCTATCAGATCCAAGTATAAGCATAAAAGGATACCTGTTGGAGGGGCATATGATCTGGAGACCTCCAAGGAATCTCCCTCCCTCCAAGGATCTCCAGAGGTATTACAACCAGAAAGAATGAGCTGGAGAAAGGTAAAATAAATCATAAAGTTAAAGAGCCAAATGTGGTGAGAGAACTCCTCTGACATCTTACACCGCTACAAAGTTTTGCTGTACACATCGTCAAGTTAAGTTTTTTCCGGTCCTGTGACAAGACGACAACATCACATACATCGACTCAGGTGAAAGGTTCATTTTGATTCTGCCAATGGAGTTACAATGTTTGCTTCATTTGTTTGAGAAATTACAACTCATCTTGTCGTTGTTCAACGATGAAAGGAAATTCTCAATAAAATATTGATTGGACTTGGGATTCGTATGTTTTACTCTGCATCCGATAAAACAAACAGATCGACAAGGCCGAAATAAACATTATATTGTCCTGGGATTGAAAAAGAGTGGAAATCTGGCATAAAATAGTTACAATAGCTTCGCCATGTCATTGCACAGTAAGGTCTGAGAAGGAAAAATTAATTGTACTATTTAATTATGTGTACATTTTTCACGTAAGATGTCATGCTAGTGAGTGAATATGAAGTCAAAGATGAGTCGGATAACTCTGAGCTAAGTGGGAATTCAAAATGTTCCCAAAAATGAGATACAATTGTCCAAGAAATGCCAAAGTTAAAAAATAACAAACCATAAGCACATGTTAAAGTACAAGTAGAGTATACATAATTAGTTGTGATTTTTTAACCAATTATATATTCTCATATGTTAAAAAAAATAGTTGACATTTTTGGACAACTGTGAGAACTATGTCGTGTGCTACAGGTAATTTCACGGTGTGGTGTAATGGGATGTATAGTTGGATTTACCTTTCATGGTTTGTGTGTTTCATGCGGGGCATTCCTAAGTCTAGCATTCCACTAGTAGACAATGGCCCAATGACACGTGGCCGCCCAGGCAGGAGGTTCGGCGCTGTACGGATGCCCACAAATCCCAGTAAGCCCCCGGGTCCAGGCCCTGGTTCGGTTAGGACCAGGTTATACTCGGAATCAGGCTGCAGATCGACCAACAGTGCACGTCCTGATCGGCTGGAAATGGCCAGCTTTTCATTATCACCATAGATAACCTGGGAGGTATTTTAAAAACGGGAGCATAACTTTATTAATAAATAATCCAGTTTATGATATTGTGTGTACAAAAATCCCAACATGAATTACTGCAGTATATAAAAATTATAATTGATAACTTGTATGATATTGCATACTTTTTGAGAACTAGCAGATGTAACCATCAAAGGATGATGAGATAATATGGCATTTGAGAGGATGGGAGAGCCTTTGAAGAACAACAATTCCAAGATGAACAAAATAAATGAAGACAACAACAAGAACAACTAGAGGGGGAGCACTCGGTAGAGTGCAAAACCTCCGCCGCCAATACTGCTGGGTCACTTAAGTGAACCTGATATCCTATTCATTGCTGGTCAAAACGGATCAGACTCTACTGAACCACGATTGAATAAACTAAACTTGATCGACGCGCATGTAGAAATGCCAAAAAAAAAAAAAAAAAATCGAAATTTTTTTTGAAAAAAAAAGTTGCAAAATTTGTTTTTTTTTCCTCTAACAATTTTTTTTTTGGGGGGGGGTTGGAAATCACTTAAAACATGTAGAAATGCAAAAACAAAAATTCAAATATTTTTTTTATATGGCCGCCATAGCAGCCATATTGGACTTTGGACCAATTCCAAAATCTAATGGCCATACCTAATCCCCCCACCAAGTTTTGGCGAAATCCGTTGAGGAGTTTTTCCGTAATACTGTTTACAAACAAACAAACAAACAAACAAAAAGACGGGGGTGAAAACAGTAACCTCCGTCCATCTTCGATGGCGGAGGTTAACAACCATAATCCCATGCGGACCGTTGTTCATGAAGCTCTCTCTGCCCATTGGCATTGTTTGTCCTTTTATTCACATCAACAGGAGAAATAAAACAAAACATGTTTTACGTTACACATGATAATATAATTATACACAATGAAGTGCTGTTTCTATCGGTTCATCAGGATTATCGATTTCATAAATAATACCAAATGGAAACTTTGCAAGATTTCTTCAAGACGTTTGTCGAGTACATGCTCCAAGAAGGATAAAAACAAAAAAACAATGAGAACTTTTGCAATTTTCAGCTTTTTAGTTGATTTCAAGAATAAAATGCATTTATACATTTTTATTTGCACATAGTAAGACCGTCTGATTCTGCTAAAATATGTAGAATAGAATGACACCCACAAGAAGAGCTGTGGCATTACCCCTATAATTGTCACTTCATGCAATCCTTCAAATTGTATATGGACTCGCAGTGCCTTCCCATCGGTTCGCTGAAGGGTTTATCAAAAGAGAACACGTTGCATTTTACAACATATTGCATGTTTTCATCGTCAGGCAATTATTGATACAAGGGAGAATAAAATAGCACACATATATTAATTTTATTAAGAATGCAAACATACAAATGTAAGTTGGACACTATTACTACTTCAACAATGCTCTTCCACCAGACACCAAAAAAGAGACCCATGACATTGTTTCAGAATATTAAAAAAAACGACTGCAGATAAATAATACCACACTTGCCTGTTTGGCATATCGTACAGTCAAGCATCACCTTTTGACCTCATTACACACTACATTTCCTATAAAGTACTGCCGTGGGTGTGGCTGCTGTTGCCAGATACCACCTCCTGATCTATACTGGAATTCGGACTGATCGGAAAAGATTCTCAGGTCCTATGCATCTCTAACTCAGCTTGAAGTGACATGGAGCTGTCCATGTGTGAAGACGCTGGTGGGTAGCAAAACACCACAGTGATGAAGTCTTTGTCCCTGTCTGTTGTTAAGAGTCAGAGAAAATGAAGGTCTAACTGGGAACTGGCAATTAATATAAGCAGTCTAAAAGGCAGATGCATGTCAGAGAGGGGAAGAGAATGTCGAGGGAAGAGATGCATGTCGAGCCCTCTTCCCACGAGGCATCCGAGCCTCCAGAATATGATGTGACGCGGAACCAAAATCTATCTCGTACCATTACAGTGACCACCTCGAAGAGAAACATGATGGGAGCATTTGCTTTCAAAGATATCTTGTGCCGCAGCAGCCCAGAAAATTTATTGAATTGAGGAATCTAGGAAGATATAAAACTGCTTGAGCCCCATTGTCCACATAATCTACATTTATAATAAAGGAAGTATTAATCATATAGGTGCTCCATGATCTTATCATTTAGACAATCCACAACACAGTTTGTTGTGGTGAAAATAGTACATGCAACGAGTCAGTCATGAAATGAGTGATTAGCTGGCTGCTGCAACCCAATGTATCGACATGGCTGATAAGTGCGTCTTCAGAATTGACGGATAGCTGAGGTGGCAGATGTATGACATTATAAGGGGTTCTTCTACACTGGTGACTCATCCCTCTCCTAGCTCTAGAATCCAATTGCATATTACCTCATTTCATAATATATTGCAATGACCTCACACTGGCCTCCATCACCAGCATTCATTCTGTTGAGAATGTGCATTTTGGTACAAATATTATAAATAGGACCACTGAACCTGCAGGATATCTTGGCTCTGGTCTAATGTTGTCACCCAAAGTTGGTAGCATTCTCAGTGGTGGATGTGGACAGGAAGATTTTTGAAGGAATTTACATGATTTCCCCCCAAATTTACAAAGTCTGCCATTTTGACACACTTCCGGTCAAGTAAGCAGCATGACCTCTGCAATATACCATCACAACCCTGTCCTAATGTTGTAACCCAAACTTGGTAGCATTATGACTGGTGGGTCTGGAGAAGAAGATTTTTGAAGAAATTTACTAAGTCGGCCATTTTGACCTACTTCAAGTCACGTGACCGGAACGAGCTTTGCAATCCCCCTTAGCAGTCAGGAATGGGATGTTGCTGGCAAATTTCATCCGGATCGGCCCAGGAGTTTGGCTGGAGAAGTCAAAATAGGAGACGGATGGATGGACGGATAGTGCATGATGACAATACCTTATCTGGAATTTCAATACCAGACAAGTAAATAATTTGAAAATGCCTCCACAGAGGAGATCTGATTATGCAAGCATCAATGATGTTCGGCAGACATCCTCGGAAAAAAATTGGGAGAATTTGCCAAAAGTCACCTTCAAGAATCGAGATTTTACCACTGAGAAGGCAATAATTTGACATGATGTCTTCAAAGAATGATTAAGAGCTTGTAGGAGGTATCAATGACTCATCCCATAGGAGTGGGACTGCAGCTTCAATAATGTGGCTAATTGGATCTCATGGGGCTTTGTTGTAAGTAGATTTCTCATATGGAGGAATCGTTAACTCAAAGCGAGTGTGCACAGTTCATCCAAGCTTTAGAAGTATTTCTGCAATACCTGGTGGCAATCGCTGTGCATGGCAATTGCTGTGCAATTTTGATGTCTTACATAAGCAAGTACAGCATAAGGAAGAAACGTTTTGTGAGTCCCCCTAAGGGGCATCAATGTCTATATAATGGAAGGAAGTCCAGTATGTTGTATGTGCAGTGTCTTCAGAAAGTATTCACACCCCTTGGCTTTTGTCACATTTTGATGTGTTACAGCCTGAATATAAAATGGATTAAATTAAAAAAAAAATTGTCACCGATCTACACAAAATACCCCATAATGACAATGTGAAAACATGTTTTTCGAATTTTTTACAAATGAATTGAAAATGAAATGCAGAAACATCTAATTTACATAATTATTCAGCCTCCTGAGTCAATACATCGTTGAAGCGCCTTTGGCACTGATTGCAGCTTTGAGTCTGCTTGGTATGTCTGTATCAGCTTTGCGCATGTGTATTTGGGGAGTTTCTCCCATTCTTCCTTGCAGATTTGTTCAAGCTCTGTCAAGTTGATTGGTGAGTGTTGGTGAACAGCAATCTTCAAGTCTTTCCACAGATTCTCAATGGGATTCAAGTCGGGACTTTGGCTGGGCCACTCAAAGACTTTCACATTCTTGTTCTGAAGCCATTCCAGTGTTGCTTCACTATATGCTTGGGGCCATTATTTTGTTGGAAGGTAAATATTTGCCACAAGTCTGAGTTATTTTGCACTCTGAAGCAGGTTCTGAAGGATTGGCCTGTATTTAGCTCCATTCATTGTTCCCTCTATCATTTCAAGTCTCAGTCCCTGCCGTTGAAAAGCATCCCCATAGCATGATGCTGTCACCACCATGCTTCATGGGAGGGATGGTATTAGATGGGTGATGAGCTGTGCTCAGTTTCGTATGCTTTGCCTTCAGGCCAAAGAGTTCAATTTTTGTCTCATCAGACCACATAATCTTTTACCTCATGCTCTCAGAGTCTTTCACGTTCCTTTTTGCAAACTTCACGAATGCTGTCACGGACCTTTTTCTCAGGAGTGGCTTCTTTTGAAGCCTAGATTTGTGATGTACTGAAGAGACGGTTGTCCTTCCAGTGGGTTCTCCCATCTCAGCCAAGAAACTCTGTAGTTCTGCCAGAGTGGTCATTAGGTTCTTGGTCACTCCCTTACCAAGGTCCTTCTTGCCCGGTTGCTCAGTTTGTTTGGACAGACAGTTCTAGGAAGAGTCTGGGTATCTCCATATTCTTTGCATTTCCTAATCATAGAGCGCACTGCGCACTTGGGAACTTTCAACACTCTATAAATTATTTTATACCCTTCCCCAGATCTATGCCTCATCACAATTCTATCTCAGAGTTCTACAAACAATTCCTTGGATTTCACAGTCGACTTTTTGCTCTGACATGCACCGTCAACTGTGGGATCTTGTTTGTATGTATGTATATGTATATATATATATAAACAATAATCCCCCGTTTCTCGCGGGGGTTACATTCCAAACCTCCCCGTGCTAAGTGAAAATCTGCGATGAATGGACGCCTCCCCCAAAAAACGACTCGTCTGGTCTGGTCGGTTTGGGAGTGATCGGGTTTGAGGTGCCTGAGATCGACTCGTCTGGTCTGGTCGATTTGGCAGTGATTGGGATTGAGGTGCCGGAGATCGACTCGTCTGGTCTGGTCGGTTTGGCAGTGATTGGGTTTGAGGTGCGGGAGATCGACTCGTCTGGTCTGGTCGGTTTGGCAGTGATTGGGTTTGAGGTGCCGGAGATCGACTCGTCTGATCTGGTCGGTTTTGAGGTGCTGGGTATGAGCATTGCTCGTCCAACGGCGGCAAACCTTTTTCCTTCCCGAAGCATATATGGAGCACCTTAACCTTCTCCTGGAGCGTCAGGACCTTCCTCTGGTGCTTCGGTTCCTTGCCAGAAGCCTTAGAAGGTGCAGGGCATTTGGGCAGCATTGTGGGGCTTGGAGAAAAAAACGTAGAAAATATTCGAAGTTCACAAGTGAAGCTTTGTCTCGTGCGTTGTCTGACTGGTCGAGCGCCACGCGTTATAATTCATTGCTTAAATAATTTATATTTTATATATTATTACCACAATGTACCGGGGGGAATCCGCAGAAAAAATTAGTTACGTTCCAAGGGAAAACCCGCGATGAACCGGGGGCGCGATAGGTGAACCGTGATAAAGCGGGTGTTGACTGAATATATATATATATATATATACACATATATATATATATATATATATATATATATATATATATATATATATATATATATATATATATATATATATATATATATATATATATTTATATATATATATATATATATATATATATATATATATATATATATATATATATATATATATATACTATCCCTGTGTCGCAAGAGGCGACCAGGGTTGCGTCAGGAAGGGCATCCGGTGTAAAACATGTGCCAAATCACGATGCAGATCATATGGATGATCCGCTGTCGCGACCCCTAACGGGAGCAGCCGAAAGAAGAAGAAGAAGATATATATATATATATATATATATATATATATATATATATATATATATATATATATATATATATATATATATACATATATATATTTTTATATATATATATATATATTTTTTTAAATATTGTATGTATGTATGTATGTATGTATGTATGTATGTATGTATATATATATATATATATATATATATATATATATATATATATATATATATATATATATATATATATATATATATATATATATATATATATATACGTTTGTATGTTTGTTGAGCCTGGTGTTGGCGCAGTGGTTAGGGCAGCGGCTTGGGATCCAAAAGGTCCTGAGTTCAAGCCCCGTTGGGCCACTGGATTAATCCACCAGGGGGTTGACTCAGCCTGTCATCTTTCCAAGGTCGGCGAAGTGAGTACCAGTATACTGGGCCGGTGTATACCCCGGTTAAAATAGGTGTACCATATCCCTGTGTCGTAAGAGGTGACCAGGGTTGCGTCAGGAAGGGCATCCGGCGTAAAACATGTGCCAAATCACTATGCGGATCATATGAATGATCCGCTGTGGCGACCCCTAACGGGAGGAGCCGAAAGAAAAAGAAGAAGAAGAAGAAGAAGATATTTGTTCGTATGTTTGTATGGAATTTTGAGCCAAAAGATGCAGTGAACAATTTCAATGAAAGGTCAAAGCAAAAGGAAGATATTTTTGAAAATGAAGTCATGACATATGAAGTTCCAGATTGAGGTAATGTTGAACATAATAAAGGCATCTCAGCCTGCGGACATAAAATTCCACCTCAACAACTCAACTGGTCTTAACAAGCCCAATGTGCATGAAATGTAAAGAAAAACAGATTATACCAATCCAAAATTACACAATCTAAATCCTTGGATGATGATAGGTTCAGATAAAAATATATAAATATGGGAAGAAGGTATTCGATTAGGTGAACAGTAAGCCAGGTCTAAATGAATTGCAGAATTTGTTTCCAACCTGGAAAAAATCTGGGAGATTTTCCGGCTCCTTCACGACCTCCCAGGCGACGAGCACAGCTGATTGCATCACTGCTTGCACTCTGAAGTTTCTGACAAAGTCACCTAAAAACATCACACATTTCACGCAACAGTCTCCCAGGCAGTTGATATCTTCAGCTGGCAATTTATTTATATTTGTAAGTCTCTGCTAGTTTATTGAACTGCATATCGATCTTAACGTCCCTGAGCTACACCTTCCTATTCTACAACCAGCTTTGTACAACAACCAGCCTCCACTCATAACATTCATATTCAATGTCCGTTGTCTTTTTCTGTCATTGACCTGGATTACTGGTCTGAATCGGCAAAACAAAAAAGTTTTTGTCAAAACTTATGCAGACGACCTTTTACGCACATCACTTGCAGGAAAAAATGACATTTGGAGAAATCGTTGTACTTTCACACAAAATACCACAACGATCGTAGACAATGGGGAAATCAATACAATGCATGAGTATTTGGTTTGAAACTGCGATTCCAGCATCATAACCTGTGGTGTGCTCAGGTGAGCATGTCACAAGGGACCACTCCAAATCGCCTTTAATCAACAACCCCCATGAGCAGTTTGGCATGAGCTTCCTGGATTTCAATTCAAGAAAAATACTCTGCCTGTCTGGGAAAACAAGTAACCCCCCTCAGTAACCTCATCTAGTCTTGTGCTTAAATTTTAAACTTCGTCAAGAGCGAATAATTATATGGGAGACAGGCCAACATCCCGCCACAACTTCGGTCCTTATTCCAGCAACCACTGTCAATGCTCAACATAAAGTTGTTACATCAAGAGGATAAAGCTAAAACAACTTGCAACTTCAAATATCATGCAATTTGTGCAGAAAGTCTTTATAAAATATGCAAAGCACTAACTTTCATTAGTTTCGTTAATGTGTAGTTATTAGTTATCCCAAAATTAGAATGTGCAGTGGTTAGCACTAAAATATGCTTCCTTATAACTCTTCCCATTAAACTTTGTCTTTTTTTTTTCTAAAGTGGTCCTTGATAATCACAAATTGAAGTCAAGTAGCACAGGTTTATGCAAATAGACCCCGAGGCTTTTTTTCCTTCATCAGCTGAGAGAAACCACATAGCATGTGAAAATGGAAGGATGCCAGAAGTTTCAGATGAAAAAGAACCTGATTGCATGGAGGGAGTTTTAAAATTGAAAGGGCAAGGGTTTGTGGTGCTGCCAGGCAACACCGGGTCCCTCCTCCTGCTCCTTCCCCTCTCTCCTTCCGCCTCCTCCCCTCCATCCTCACATCCCTTCCCACCCCTCCTCCTGCCTCCTCCCACCACCCCCCCTTCTCTCTAGATTCTCACACCCCCTTCCCCTGCCTCCCCTGATTAGTGGAGGTTGGCTATGGGGCTTCCCCATCTCTGGGGACATGTACATTGTAAAAATGCAAGTTATCTCCACAGCTGACTTGTAATACCCTCTGCCACCACCACCCGGTGGCACTACACAATACACATTTACATAGAGAATTTTTGTCGCCCTTCCCTCTCGAACCCCCATGACTGCAGATGAAACCAAGTAGCCCATCTTCACCAAGAGGTCGAACTTGGTCCACATGCCAAGTTTGGTGGCAATTGGAGCAGTCGTTTTGGTGTGATTGGTGTTAAACACAGACAGACAGAAAATAACCGATATTTATTACTAGATTACCCGTGAACCCGTTGGTTTCCCGTTGTGACAGCGGTTAATGAAAAAAAATCATTTCAAGAAAAACAAAGATAGCTCCAGTGAACTATACCGCTGAGGTTGTTTGTATTGATCAAATAATCCCGAAGAGTACTTGACTGAATGGGGAATTGATTTTTTTTAACAATTTTTTTCGTTGCCCAATTTTAACGAAACTTCATACTGCACACCGCAGGCAAATGGTGAGTAAGGTGGCCCAAAAAATTTTGCGCTATCGTGTATGGTTTTGGCTGTATTTTGGGAACATACACACATACATAGAAGATGAGAGTTTCAGTAATATATAAATACAGATGGTCGAGGCTCATGGAAGAGCTAGAGTAGAATGAAATGGTATGAAATAGAAAGAGAGAAACACCAACAACAGATAGTATCAGTGAAAGTGAGAGTGATCAAGGAGATGGGGAGAAGAACGTGTGGGGTTGAACAAGCTGCACACAAGCTGAATAAATCAGCAAGAAGAAGAAGGGGAAAGCGGGGATGAAACAAAAAAGGAACAAATCAACGGACAACTGACAAACTAAAGGAGGTGAGGAAAAGGGGGGGGGGTCACAATAACCTGGAAAAGGGGACTAAAGATTTGATTTTCCACTCATGGAGATTCATGTCCTTGTGTTGCATAAATTATTGTCCTGGGAAAGAGATGCTCCTTGGTAGTGTGAAAAAAAAAGAGGAAGATGATTCAAATCTTACCCTGATCAGGTAAAACTTTGAGTTGAACACTTTCCCCATAAGGTCCAGCCCCTTCGACGGTGATGGCCCGAACTTTCGCTTCATACGAAGCATTAGGAGCAAGGTCTGTAAGCATAAGGGCAAGTTGTGCCGCCTCCACGACATGCTCTTTGTTGTCACTGTTCACCTCCTTCACAGCCACCTCATATTGCACAATCCTCCCATTCCTCTTTGCTAGTGATGGAGGGTCCCATCTGAGGTAAGTGGAGGAGGCCCCAATGCGTGCTATGGTAAGGTTGAGAGGAGCTCCTGAAGGAGGTGCTCCTGGTGTAGCAAGCAAAACACGTGCTTCACTCCCCAGCCCAGCAAAATTCCGAGCTGCAAGCACCAACTCGTACGTCGTTCCTTGATGAAGATTGGTGAGGAGATGATGAGTAGACGAGGGAGGAAACTGTAGGATTGTTGGAGGTTCAGCTGCATCGGGAGTAAGAAGAGGAACAAAAAGGAGGAACAGCAAGAAAATGCAGTCGGTGTCACATCCACCAATGTTGAAATATTACGTTAGAATGCTAAAGGATCAACGGAAAGGCAAGAATTCAGTGTGATATCAGACTTTGTGATAAGAGGACAAGAGAAGGTGGTGAGAGATTAAAATAATTTTGGTTTCTTAAAATTTAGTAAGATTGATCGAGACATTGAAGATTGTCATTAGTCTCATGAAACTCAACAAGCTTCATGAACCACTTTGCAGACCGTCTCTGCTTTCACCATTACAAGCTCGTCTGATTGCTTGATCACAGACTGGCACACTTGCCCATGATATAATCTGCACAACGAATTAATTAATTTACCCAGAATTCATTCACATCATACAGCATCCATCATTTCATACCATCGATGGAATCAGGGCAGTGTCCTATAAAGCTGCTGATACATTGTCTTACGTTTGATTCATCAACTAATATCTTGTGATTTTCAAGATTTTTTTTTTAGACAATCACTGCTTATTCTCACCATTATCGGTGCGCCGATATTCCAGATGGTAACCCAAAAGTGAACCAAAAGTAACATCTGGAGGTTTCCAGCGAGCCAAGGCCTGCCCAGTTTGCATCAACGTAACCTCCACCTGGGGAATGCTGGGAACTGGAACAAGAGAAAGAGATGCCAGTAAAGAGATAAATTAAATAATAATCATCTTCATGATCACATTTATCATGACACTGATGATGATAACAATGTTGATGATGATGATGATCATCATCATCATAAGTACAGAGAGAGACAATCAAATGGCCAACATCCTTAATTGGAATCTTTGTGCCAATATCATCTGCCCATGGGACTGTATTCATGGCACCACAAATATGGTCTGGTTATAAAAAATAACGATGGAAAGATCCTTTGGGACTTCCTTTTGCACTCGAGTTAGAATATGGAAGCCAAAACGCTTGATATCCGACTCATTCACAATCCTTCAAGAGCAGATTTACAAAATAATACCAGCTCAAATATTGTTTACCAATGGGATGAGCATATGAAGAGAAGATAGAAGACAATATCTCCAAATTCTAACCCAGAATAAATGAAATGAGAAATAATTTATTGTAGAAAAGCCAAACTGGAACTGGTTCCTATTGGTGCCCTGGGAACCCCAGCCAAGAAATTGCAAGGCTTCCTCAAAGAGTTGTACGTTCCACTTATACAGTGTTCAAACATATAAGAAAATTTAAATAAAAGTTTAAAGATGTTTTAAGACGTATAGCTAAAAAAAAAAAAATTACGGGTAAAAGGAGGAAGGAAGAAGAAAAACAAAATAAAGTTTGTATATTTTGTGTTATGTAAATGAATTAGTGCTTAATGAAGAGGTTAATTAGCAAGTTATTTCATAATGAATGTTATCACAAAGTGTTTTGTAACCACAGGCTAGGATCAGTCATAATTGGGTGTCTAGAAAGCTCCTTTTCACACTGGCCCCCCTGTCTGTCTCTTTTCCCTATTTTCCCCTCTGTAGTTAATGTTCTTCATACCTCGTCATCGCATTTCATCACCTCCACGTGCTGCCACAATGACAACATGGTTGAACTGAGTGAGCACCGCAAGCTTTAAATGTGCCTGCATCAACATGGTGGGTCTGGGTGTGTGATGCGGCACATGACACCAACGTGATGGAAGCACGTGTAGATCTTTGACGGGGAAGGGGGAACCTCACCATGAAGTGGGTGGGGGTGCCATAGGAGATATTGAAGCCAGTCATGAAGAAGCACGAGTCAGGAGAGCCAAGTCAGCCAGGAGTGGGTCAGTCCTGAGTACAGCCAAGACAGCCAGTCAGGCAAGTCCCAATGTACCAGCAATCCAGTAGCAGTCAGACGTGGGCCAGTCAGTTGAGTCAGCCAGCACTGTAGTGGATAATTGCCATGGCCAGTGCCAATCAGGGCCAGTAAAATCGCCTCACTTGAGTTCCAGAGACAGCCTTGAGGGAATATGGTGGCATAAGCTTCAGAACCTGCTGGATGAGCAAAGAGCCCTGACAAGCGTGCCCATCTGGCATCCCTCAACAGGAAAGGCCACAACCTGAATCTCTACCTCACCAATTCATTCTGTAACTCTTTTGTTTGTCCCGTGTCCCCGAAATGAGTCTGCATGTTAATTTAGGCGTGCAGATCATTTGTGTCGAGCTTAAGTGGGTGTGCCGATTGGATATTTCCTTCCTGTTTTGCTGCTTGCTATAGGCCCGGTCACACCTTGACGTTTTAGCCAACGTATGCCGATTTTTGAATTTTTTTTCTAAAACGCTGGCACACGTTGAATACGTTATGGGTAAGTTTTGATAACATTGAGAGCACGCTGGCATACGTCGTAGTACGTTGCCATACGTCGTTGTACGTTGGCTTTAAACGTTGTACTTTTCGGTTGTCCTCAAATTTTTTCATGCTTGAAATTTCACGACGTATGCCGGCGTATGACTCACACGTTCCGCTACGCTGGCCACAAGTTGCAGGCACGGTCTGCGATCGTTGACAGACGTCAACACATGCTACTTGTAAGTTAATCATAAGTTGAGACACGCCGAGGTAATGTTTAGCGTACCCGAAACTTATTTCCTACCTATGATTAACGTGTTGTTGGCACGTTACGCGATCGTTGCCACACGTCGACAGACGTTACTTTTAAGTTACTCATAGGCTGAAAGACGTCGGTATAATGGATTGGCCTTGCGTCAGCGTCCACGGCCACGGCCAGGACACTTATTTGCAGCATTCTTCAAACTTTTCTTCGGCATGACGAGGATGTTCACACTTCGATGTCTAGCTTGGCTATGATTCCAATTGTCCATCGGCAGCGTCTATTTAAAATAGTCTAGTTTGAGCGTTTTAACGCGTTCAGAAGAAACGTTTCAAATTTCAAAACCCCAGCGTCAAAAAAACAAACAAACAAAAAAAAAAACAAAGGCGAGTGACAGCAATTTAAATCGTTCATTGTAAACAATGAAAATAGCAGAGTGGTACCGTTTAAAAGTCGTTGAGTGTAAAAAAATCCAATTGTTGAGCGCAAGCGTCTACTTTCAATAGTGGAGATGCAGCCATTTAAATCGTTGAGTGGCAGCCTATGAACCTACCCGTGGACACGCGGACGCAAGGAGGATCCATCATAACCCACACCCTCCCCCTCACACTCACCTACTACTGCCAACATGAACAAACTACTACTACTACTACTACTACTACTACTACTAATACTAATACTAATACTAATACTGTTACTGCTGACATGGACATTGACTCAAAAAGGACTCGAAAACACTGTTGGGTTCCCCTTTTATGAGCAGCATTTTTATATACCAATTCCCAAAACCGCTGGGAACACGTCTTTATATGGCAGTTGTAAGCTAGAAACACATTCATTTTTTTTTTGTCGACCGGAAGACGTCATTGGAATACGTCTACATACGTCGATGTGTGTTGGGACTACGTAAAGAATTGGTTCAAAGCACGTCAAACATAAGTTAGAAATAAGTTTCGCGTAAAAAAGACATTACCGCGACGTGTTTCGACTTATGAGTAGCTTATAAGTAGCCTTTGTGGACGTGTGTAAGCGTCCGCATATCGTGTGTAAAACTTATCCTCATCACATGCGGAACGTGTGTCATACGCCGAGTACGTCGTAAAATTTTGAACATGTTAAAAATTTATTGACGTACTCTACTTACTACGACGTATGATAGCGTATTTAGCGTTCTACTCGCGCATACCAAACTTACCCATACCGTATTCGACGTGCCCCAACGTTTTAGACACACTTTTTGTTACGACGGCATACGCTGGCAAGATCGCCAAGGTGTGACCGCGATTTTGACCCTTCCATTTCTACGGCAGTTATGATTTGAATCGTTGTGCGTCAGCCTTTTAATAGGCTACGTCACGACATCGTCGGCGATGCGTGCAACGCGCTATGCCTAAGTTAGACTATCGTTGGGCATCGGTTGTGTAGGCAGACAACAGGTTCAGCATTCGTTGGTATAAGTTATCTATAACACAACGAAACGTTCTGTGTAGTTACCAATGCGTTATACATAAGACCAAGTCGCTATGAATACGTCCGAATCTTTAAAAAAAAACATCAAAAGTTCAACGTAAGCCAGCGTTTTACATAAATTTTAACACGTTGCCATCGCTGGCTAAAACGTCAAGGTGTGACCGGGCCTTATGTTGCCCACCCTTTTATGATTTAATAAACCTGTTCATCCATAAAACATTGTTGCTGTGGTCTTTGAGCCACAGAATTGGTCTCCGGTTTAACCAAATTATCTGTGAAATGAACATGTGCCAGGCCTCGACAAGCAGACCAAATTATTTAATTCTTCAACCATGTTGCGTCACAGATTCGCCATGCGTATGTGCAGGAAGTGTGTGCTTGAGTGTTCTGGGAGTTGATCTACAGCAGTCTTGAGTCCCATTCGGAAGACATGGGTATCTGTGTGTGTGTGTGTGTGTGTGTATACTGTGTATATATATATATATATATATATATATATATATATATTATATATATATATATAGTTACAGTTGTGGGGGAAGATGGAGGAATTTCAGAGGAAAGTTCGAATGGTATGGAGTTGCTTGGTGTGCGCACATGTAGGCGACATCTCGATGTAAATTAAGTAGGGAAACTGCGACCTAAAGTGTTACTTGTCACCACACAGGGGGTGGTGCAGTGTTAATTAGGAAGGGATTAAGACCATTTTTCTCCAGTATGTAATTGCCTCCTGTGACCTTCTCCTAAGTTTTTGTATTTAGAAGCCAGCCATGAAACATTACATTTTTAATAACAACAACAACAACCATAACAACAAGAGAGCCAAGCTTGCTGAGCAGGCAGAAGCTCCACCTTCGTGGTTTTCGTGCCAACAAGCCACGCCCGGAGGTGGATGATTGATGGGCGTGACGTCAGACAGCAGGTGAAAGAAGGGTGAGGTTTGAAAAGCAGACAGGAGCAGTGAGAGCAGACACCTGTGAGAGGAACGTGGCAGGGATGGAGGACCTCGCTTTGCTCTCGTCTCGGCACGACAAAATGTCTGCGTGATTCGAGTGTCGGGCTGTAAATTTGACCGCGTGCTGGGCAAGACGTTGGCCATTGACTCATGGCTGGTTGTGAGAGACCGACCTTGAAGCCTCGTGCATATCACTGAAGGGAGTGGCGCCATTTTGCGGAGAGCCATGGCATCGGCAAGCGCGATTGACGAGGAAGCTGTACGGCGGTTGGTTCGCCCTGGTGTTGAATACCACCTCACAATTTACCTCACATACGTTTTCGGCCCAGAGAGCGGCTCGGCGCCAGTTTTGGGTGCGTCTTCCCACGCAAGATGGAGCGCCTCAATCCCAAAGTTCAATAAACACCATCTCTGGACAAAGCTAAGTACCAAACGAAAGGGAGGATTTTCTTTTCTTTCGTTTTCCCCTTGTCTGTATTAAAGTCCATGTGTTGAAGCGCCTCAACTTTCGACCTTAATTTTCCTCACGTATTATTATTACATTTTGAATTATTACCCTTGTAAATATGTCTATTTTCATAAATATCCCCATGTATATTTTAAATTGTTGGTGTCCATGTATCTGTGGTGGGTTCGAGTATAAACCCAAAAGCTGTGCTTTTGTCGCTCCGCCTGTGCCACCATGCCTCTCCCGCACACGCCATAATCTCTGAGGATCATTTTGCCCACCTCCTAAAGAAAACCACTCGGGGATATGGCCTGGTCGGTGTTAACCGCCCATCCTCCACAATTGGGTCCGGGGGGGGGGGGGTTAACGTAACCACCAGGATTGCGACAATATTACACATACACACGCACGCACGCACGCACGCACACACACATTACTGGTAAACATAAAGGAAGGTTGATATACGCTTTGTCAAAAGATTCACATCGAAAGAACGAACCGTGCTGAAGCATAACTGTAACTGTTTTGTACATTTCCTCTTTATCTGTAAATTCATGATTGGTATAAAAAAAAAAGGTATTTTATCATTCAGTCAATTGAAACGTAAAATGAAAGCCTCTGTGCCATACCTGACCTTCAAAGTGATGTTTAAATTTCAGCCTTGCTATCGAGGTCTAATTTCCTTTTTGAGTGGAAGCAGAGAGAGTGGCCCTTGATAGTTTTCTTTCCCATGACCTTTCCCTTCAGCCTGGAGTTCCATTTGGCAGTCTTAGTACCAACGTAATATAAATCTACATCAATGATCTCTATCTGATTAACCTTGAAAGCAACTTTACCATTTTGTTGACAACTCCAGCCCGTGTGCACAATGGTACATCTCTTGTGAAATTACAGGCACGGGTGAAATCACTTTCTTTATACCTGCACAAGATAAACCGCTGATCAAATACTTGGTACATGGCGCTCAATGCCGGCAAGTCACGTGCTCTCACACTGTCTCTCCACAAAAGTCGACAACGAAAGTATCCAATCAGCTTCTCTGGACAACAACTAGAACAGGCACAATTCCTAGACTGGACCTCCTTGGCCTTAAAATCTGCCGTTACCTTTTGTGGCAAGATCATATATTCAAGCTCGGATTAAAGGCTCAGACCCATCTGGGCGTTCTTCGCGGAGTTAAGGCATTCCTGAGCCACACCAAGTGAATTCACCAACTCTTCATGGAAGAAATTGTGGAAACACCCACCATGCAGTCAAACAATTTATCGTACGACCGAGGATCTAACCCAGATAAGACCTGTCAGCCACATCAAAACGACGACGACAGAGATTATAAAAATCTAAACAGGGAAATTCTGAACTGCATGATGAAGGAAGGTTATAAAAGAATAATTGGAGGTACTCAAAAGTGATATAATAAAGGAGTAATTGTAGGTAGTTGTTAGTTAGCTGACAATGTGCTTGTGCTGGCTTGCTCTTACACATCTTCCTTGTTACATCCGAGCCCCTTCCAAGTGCCCTTCAAGCTCATGCGTGCCTCCTTTATTCATCAATCTTTCTGCGCCGTCTCTTCCTCTGTTTTGTCACCCAGAAAGACGAGCCATTGCAACCAGGTTGAGGTTATTTGGCCATCACTATCTTGGTCAGCTCCCTTTTTTCTGCAATGATTTTACATTCTTCTTAAACGGTTGTTTGAAACCTGGGGCCCAAATTATTCTTAAACGGTACTTGTTGAACATGAATGCGACATTTGCCCCCCGATTAAATCTTTCACAAAAAATTGGATCCAAGTTCATCCTCATTGTATCCTGTCTCATATTCAATGCACAGGTGTGTCATTTCATTAAAAAGGTTGAATTTTTTTACTCCATAAATGTGAATAATTTCTGTTTTCAACTTCATTGTTTCAGAGCTATCAGTTTCTTTCTTCATTAATAGTATGCGTAACATAAGTAAGCCGATACATTAATAGTGGGGTTTGAACTATTGGTAAAAACCTGGTGTTTGACACTCTGTGAAAAGCAATATTTGGACATTTTCTACTAGTTTGGGATCTGAGGAGCAGATATAGTTGTGTGTGCCAATTCTCATCCCCCTGTGCTGCTCCCCCACCCCTATTGAAGGGGGAGCATATGGGCAGCAAGCCTATCTGACGTAACTTGGTATTTCTCATTGAGGAATGTTGATTTTGGTGTCGGATTTAAGTTTATCTGGTCCACAACAATTGTAGAACACATTCACTTCAATAATACTCACATATATGCCTCCATGAGAATCCCACCACCTGCAACTCCCCCCTCCCTTTCCCTTGAGGGTGAGGGAAGGGGGGGGGGATGTTCTCATGATCCCCATTCTGGCAACTCGTGTCAAGAAACCCTATGTGTGACACATTAAATCATAAGGGCACTTGGTAGAGCGCATACCTCCACCACGCAACTCAGATGCAGAAGAATATGTCAGGGGCAATAACCTTTTTTGAAATATCGTGCTACATATTGTTTTTGGCCCCATCTCTCAATGGTGAAGAATGACTTTAAATTTTTTTTTTAAAAACTCTCGTATCCGGATCCAGTTTTGGATCTTTACCAAAATTGAATCAATTCTTCCTCGTCACACACTCAACGTGTGTCCACCAAGTTTCGTCCGAATCTGTCCACAACTTTTTGAGATAGTGTGCTATATGTCGTTTTTGGCCCAATCTCTCAATGGTGAGGAATCACTTAAAAATTATTGGAGCCGGATCCAGATCTTCACCAAAATCTAATCAGTTTGTCCTAATCACACACCCGACCTGCCCACCAAATTTAATCCGGCTCCGTCCACAACTTTTAGAGATATCCTGCACACAGACAAACAAACAAACAGACAAACAGACAGACAGACAGACAGGGATGAAAACATAACCTCCTTCCACCTTCAGTGGCAGAGGTACTAATATCTATTTTTCAAGAGAAATTTATTGGTGCATGTGTCAGTGACCTGAAACATGACCTTCACAACAGTCAGCATGACTTTTGGCATACTAATTCCTAAAAATATAACAAAAGTATCAAAATTTAGTTATTAAAAAATGGATGGTCCATGGAGATCGCAAGCTCCAACCAATCCTAGCACCGACTGATATATTTCTACAAAAATATAAAAACAGTTGTAAATTGTTGATTCACATTTATGACACGCACACCCGTATTCCTTCAATGAATGTCCAAACATTGTCACAAGGACATGCCTATGTGTTCGTGAGTATTTTGTGCTAGGCTCTTCCTTTACCATCCATTTGATGTATTTTATTGAGAAGAAAATTACAAATAATTTTAGGAAGAAATAAATGATGAACCCTTACTTGGTGGAGACTGAAGGACATATGCACTTGCAGCAATTTGTACACTTGAGTTGGGCCCAACAGCAAGAGCACTTCCGCCTTTGTCTGATGGACATCTCCCTTGGAAACTGTAGGTGACATCTACCACAAAGACTGACCCAGCCATCCTGCTCGTGGTCCAGATGGGCACTTGTCCACCACCTTTACTCTCCTTCTTCCTTCCAAACTGGAGAGGGTCCTGACAAATGATGGGCTGATTACTTGTGGCCCACAGAGAAGCTTGGCATGCTGCTCTCCGAACGTGAAGCTGCCATGGATCATGTGTGGGTGGAACCCGCTCCAGATCACAGCTCTTCTGGGAGAAGAAGAAGCACCGAAGTTCGTTTATGGAGCTGCCAATTTTTGCTGTTGGGTTACACATGCTGTAAATCATCCATTCCATGGCAGTTTGGTATTCTTCGCTGGTTTCTGCAAATGGCTGATCTATAGCACTCTGAAGAGCTTCTGTAGCTTCAGGAATCCTTTTCTGGGAATTTCACCACATCCGTTTCCCCTTAATTTTTCAGCTCCTGGTGGAATCACAGCCTGAGATGGAACAAAAGAAGAAAAGACTTCTGGTCCATTGTGGTCCAAGAGAGTGGATGATAGCATTCACAATCAGGAAGGAGGTATCCTTGCCTCTTTTGAAGGCCACCCAGAGTTCACCACCAGGGTAGATTCGGTCATTCGTATCCAACTGACCAATGGTGATAACCAGGACATCTGTGCCACCACCCCAGATGAGAAGAGATTGGAACGTTCTAACAGCAAACACAAGATGTATGACGATGCGCGTATCAGCTTCCTCATAATTGCAGGTATTGTTCATGATGTCACCAGGACCAACATGAAGAACACTGTCCTTTAAGGTCACCAGAAGATGTTTGTCATAATGGTATCCAGCCTTACTTGCTTCCAGAGAGAGGTACACAAACAGCTCTTCCTTATTACTTGAATCGGAGAGGAATTTTTGCCAGAGTTGAGGACCATGTGAGACTTGTGTGACACCCAGCACACGTTTGTGAGTTCCTGATATTGAGCCACCTGTCTTTGATGTAGTTTCAGCTTTGATACTGTGCTCAAAATACCGATCCCAAACAATGTGGAGTTGATCGTAGCTATGCAGTTGAGATCTCAAGTTTGGATGGAACATTGTGGTAAAAAAAAAAGTCATTGATTGTGGTGCTAGTTGGAAAAGGAATCAGTGTATGAGAAGTCCTCCATCAATCACAAGAGCTCCACAGGACATCGAAGGAATTGGATGCTCGGCCTCATTGCCATCTTTGTTCATATTTACCTCTTGTCGAATAATATGCAGAAGAGCTGCCTTGTCAGAAGTAGGCTTCATTGATGGTGGTGGGAGTACATGATTCATGCGTAAAGAACATCACCAGATTTCCTTCCCTTTTGTGCAACATGACAAAGAGCTCACCAAAAATGGATGTATGATCTTTTGCAAGCTGCTCTGTGGGCCACAAGTCATCAGCCCATTGTGAATCAGAACCCTCTCCAGTTTGGATGGAAGGAGAGTGAAGGTGGTAGACAAGTGCTCATCTGGACCACGAGCAGGATGGCTGGGGAGGTCTTTGAGGGAGATGTCACCTGCAGTTGCCAAGGTAGATGTCCATCAGACAAGGGTGGGAAGTGCTCTTGCTGCCAAACGCAGTTGCGGGGGGAGGGGGTAGGTTTCTCATTGAGTCACATCTGTGAGTATACCTGAAGTGAATGTGTTCTACAATTGTTGTGGACCAAATAGACTTTCATCTGACACCAAAATCAACATTCTTCAATGATTAATAGCCAAGTTGTGTCAGACAGGCTTGCTACCCACATGCTCCCCCTTCAACGGGGTGGGGGAGAAATGCAGGGGGATGAGAATTAATTGGTACACATAACTAAATCTGCCTTTCAGACCCAAAACTCCTAGAAAAGGTCCAAATATTGCTTTTCACAGAGAGTGTTCGACACTTCAGGTTTTTGGCACCACTATTAGGAGGTAAGGTAGGAACCAGGCACAGGCATGATATCTGCTCTGGAGGTAAACCCCACAAGAAAGAAACATTAACATTGTAAGTTGAATGATGGTGGATCCATTTAAAGGTGATATCATTAATTAATTTAAATGATCCTCTGGATTGTCTTTGTCCTTTATAATTTCAAAGTTTCATATCACTATTGATTATAATTTAAGCATTATTGAATCACTGAATAAAATACTAAAATACTGAATAAAATATTGCATGTTTCTTTCTTCGTTTCAATCAGAAACATTGCCAACGGATAAAAAACAATCTCAGAGTCAGATAATGATTTGAATGGTTTAGCATAAGCATTTGGACTTCAGGAGAATAATGCCCCTGTATTCCATCCCAAGGGGAGTAATTATTCTGGGGTCTTCCGAGTCGTCAGGGAAGCTGACCATTTCTATTTCCCTCTGTCTGTGGGTAACGAGATTGAATGCGAGTCCTGTATATATGTACACGTGACGAGCTTTCGTCGAAGTCCCATTCCTGAGATCAGCATCGAGTTTCTCGGTGTACCGTGCCCGTTAAATTTTGGCATGACCCCACTTTTCCAAGGTTGGTCCTTCATTTGCGTGTTCACATTATATCACGACATCGGTCGGCAGAAGAATGCGTTCACTTGAACAACAGCTGCACTAATGAGCTGCTGAACAACTCTTCATCGATCAAACTGAACCCAGCCAGTGACTCTCCAATCTCGAAAGAGAACCAAGACGATGCCTTCACCGTGTCTGCCATCTTGTCTTCCTTGGTGTTACGTAGGGATGGGAGTATGATGACAGAGGTCTGGGAAAGAAACTCAGTCAGGACAACAAATAAATGCTCCATGCACTGCAATGAGATGGGCAAGTGGACCGCAGGAACATCTTGCCGGCCTGGTTGAAGTGGGATTGTTGTAGAAGGTGGTGCTTACACTGTTCCAGCACAGGAAAAGTTTGCTTTGCAAAAAAAAAGCATCACCACCAGCACCTCACTCTTGATACTCAACTTTCACTTTCACTCCACTTTTCATTTTTCTGGTGAGTTCACTCTCTCTATCTGTTCTCTCATGTTATTCTCCCCAGACTTTCAAGGCAGCTCACCATCACCAGCTCTACACTTTGCAGGATACGCACTCACAATCTCTCCTACTTTTGCTGCCTCCATTGCATTTTTTTTCCTACCACCTCTTCTCTCTCATACTCTAATCTCTGTGTTTATTTATTTATGTGTATGCCTGTTACCCTCTACCCCTCTGTCAACCTGCCAGTCTACTACCACCCAATGTTGTCTTGCTCCTCCATGAGCATCAGCTTATGGATAGAAAAAAGGCCTGCACCTTCTACATCCACAACTTCATGGATGAACACAACTGTGTTATTAATGCAATGCACACGATGACATGATCCACTGTCATTATCACTTAACCCCACCCAGGTTCACTTATCAGCAATCTTCGACTCAATACTACATATAAACAGAAATCGTTTTGCATATTTCTAATGAATGCACGCATGACACCAAATAGTGCAACATTTTTGCGTCAAGCTGCAGTGAATGTATGAACAAAACTTTTTGAATCGGATTAAACAAATATTTTGAAATTGGAAGCTCCCTCCATTCCCCCCCCCCTGGCCTGCCTTGCCCCCACCCTTGACTCTCCCTACCTCAAACATCTGTAAGACATATAACTCTGCAGACTATTGTAGTAGGCCCCATCACTAATTATAGCATATGAGAGTACTACTGTCATATACTATATTTCTCATTGTAGCATTTTTGCCAAGGGATGACGTGGCTCACTATTCTTTCTTCAAAAATTTGAAAGGAATTTACCCTGTTTTTTCAAGATTATTTTTTTGCCAACTCGACCGGTGTATTTGTCCCATATGTGTGATAGCATGGTAATGCCAAAACACAGACCTTAATGCCACGGGCATACTTTACAAACCTCACAAGGAGCTTCATTGCAGGGGAGGCCATTAGGCCCATCAAGCCTACGAAAGGTTGCCAACCTGTGGATGTTTGTCGATGCTATATCCTGTTTCAATGATGAGCATCAAACAAGGAAGCAGCATTTAACTCTTTTAACGTATTTGTTATGACTCGATGAATGTTTGAAGCGCAGACCTTCCAAACTCATAGTGGATGTTCGAACCATTATGCCACCGAGTCTGGTCAGAACATGTTCTGCAGCCATTTCAAGATCTCTGCTTTCACATCCTCATCACTTTGTAACTAAATGCAAACCAGATGCTCCTTAAATGCTTTGAAAGTATAAAAAATTATCTGCTGACACTTCTGGACCGCAGCAGGATGGTTAAGGACTTCCTATCCTAATCAAACACAAGGATTGTATTTAACCCTGCTGAAGCGTCGTTTTTTGAATTTCAGGTTTAGATGAATGATGGTTCCAACGCTTCGAAGATTTGAACATAACTTTGTTGCGGTTTCAGTCATGACGATCGGTCATGCAATATATGCAACGAGTCACAATTGTTTGCATGTGAGCATGTCCGTTTCTCATGTTTACGTGCCACTAAGGCATACTCTTCTGTGCGAGATCAACGAACTGCACAGCTTATCCACTACAAAATTCATCTGGTTTGACATCTTCGTTCACCGCTGCATTTCGATAGCATTTACCAGTAAATACCCTGCAGTATCTGCCCTAAACTTGTATAGTTCTCATCATCGAGATAAAAGTATTCAACCATTTTCCTGATTGTTACAGCAATTTGCAAAAACACTCACACCGCCTTTAGCGCAGAAACCGATCACACGACTCCTGGGCCACCAGTATCTATCTGCGACATATGATAAAATGTTCACCATCGTGTTGAAAATACACGATGCAGACATCTTTGCACAGCTGTGACGTCAAAAGAAATATTAGTTTTGAGATGATGTGGCTTTGCCTGCACAAACCTTTCAGCAATCTAACATTATTTTATGATCGCCTTCAAGGAAAATTGCATTGTTAGCACAAACCAGACTTGATGTTCGATTGAAGGTGGCTGGAATTTCTTATTTGTACAGAGTCCTTCTGATACCTCGCTGAATATTCGTGAAGCAAACTGTGGGATATCTAAAAATACATTTCCGTTTCCGAGTTCACAGCACATAGATGTGCCGATCGGCACATGCTCCTTTCAGTTACTCGAAGCTAAGTTTCCTGGACCAGATCCGTTGTGTTTTACTATTTTTTTTTTTTACCTCCGCCACTGAAGGTGAAGGTGATGTTTTCACAGCTGTCTGTCTGTCTGTCTGTGTGCATGATATCTCAAAAAGTTGAAGACGGATCCGGATTAAATTGTGTAAGCAAGTTGGGTGTGCGACAAGGACAAACTGATTAGATTTTGGTGAAGATCCGGATACAGATCTGGATATGAGAATTATTTCATTTTTAAAGTGATTCTTCACCATTGAGAGATAGGGCCAAAAACGATATCGTACTGTATAGCATGATATTTCAAAAATGTGTTGGGCCAGATATGTTGTCGTGGATCAGGCATTACGTGGCGGAGGTATGCGCTCTACCAAGTGCCCTTCTAGTTTTCTCTGTTTTCTCTGTAACCATTTATCCGATTGACACAAAATTTCCATATTAGGTGTGACGACTCACGTACAATATTTAATGATAATTATGACGTCACAGGTCACGTGGTGTAGCAATAATGTTGGAAAAAAAGTAAAAACTTTGGACCTCTATCTCTGAAAATGATGTCATAATTGCATACATCAAAAAGCTTTAGCCAATCAGTATGAAAACTTTTGAGGGTCATCTAGGGCTAAATTGTGTGCGGGAAAAAATTATTTCTCTTGAACCGCTTCATCAATCGATGTAAAACTCACAATTATGATCCAGTCATCACGTGGAATATATGATTTAAATTTCAACCTGATCGGATGCATGGTCTGGCAGCCAGAATTATATTTTAAATCTGGGTTCAGGGATTGAAATCAAACTTGGTACAAGTGGGTATGATGATGTACTGATGTGGGCAGATGCATAACTGGTGACATCGCGATGTCGAAGTGTGCCCTTCTCGTTTTTAGCTCACCTGTTCGAAGAACAGAGAGCTATAGCGGTACCCCCGGCGTGAGTGTGAGCATCAGCGTTAGTGAGCGTGAAAATTTTAAAGTTTTTGGTGAAAGTTATTTCCTTTCTAATGTTTTTCTCGACCACACTATTTTTTACTGATTGCAATATACAAATACATATATTGCTTTAAAATGATTTGGATCAGACTTCACTGCAATGCTTTATAAAAAATATTATTAGACTCGTCTTTTAAAAACGATAAATGTATAAACAGGCGAGCATTGGGTGGCTTTGACACCAACTCTCTGGTTATTCCTGTTTTGCTGGTCGAGTTTTTCGTCAATTTTTCTGTCCCAATTACCATATCCTGCTGTGTTGGATCATCCAGTTTCTGTCCCGGGTAAAGTCAGGCCCACTGGTGATAATCGGGTTGTTCTTTAATCTTACAATCGGGTTGTTCTATCATTTTTGCATCGGTTTCGCTCATTTGATCCCACATATTGTTACTTCTGATCCCTCAGGTCATTCCATTACCCTCCTCGCTCAAAAATATAAACAACATCTCATAAACTTATTTCAGTGCTCATTTACTCATTTCCCTATCCCTTATTCTTTTCAATATCACGAAAATGAATCTTCACTTACAAGA
>NC_140966.1:78643624-78711040 GCF_056783735.1 Eptatretus burgeri
CTGCATCTCTTCTCCACTTTGAGGAACCACAGCGACAGCCACCATGTAAGTCGTTTCTGCCCCAAGGTCACTAATAATCATCTCCTGTGGAAACAAAACGTGATTATTGTGACCAACATTTCAAGAAAAATTTTCCATCATTGATTCGGCTGTGACAACTTATTGTCCAGGCATTGTTGTTATGATTACCAATATTTCTTTCCTTCCTACAGATTGCATAAATCTCTCTCGTTCACTTATTTATAGTGGCTTAATGGTGAAGAGAACGTTGGCATACCAGAGATTCATGGTTTTAATCCAGCTGGAAACCAGTATGATGGAATGTTTTTACGTTTGTGGAGTGAGGGGGGGAGGGGCAGGGCCGAATTAAGGTCTTCGTAGGCCAAGGCCCTTGAGATTTCGTAGGCCAAATTCAAGTGACCAAATGACGATCTTGAACATGAAATTTAATCGGAACAGACTGCGGTAAACGGCGATTTGTCCGACTTTCATATCGTAGGCCAAGGCCCGGGCCTCACGGGCCTAGTGGTTAAACCGGCACTGGGGGGGGAGGGGGCTAGACAATACTTTAGACCAGGTAGAAGTGTATAGAGGAGTATGGTCCATGTATGAGTAGCCAGCCCATTTCAATGTAATAAGTAGGGAAACATGAGCTTAACGATTGTCTTGTTTGAATGTGCACCATCCAGGGGATGGTGTGTCATAATAAATAAATAGGGATTAGGGTCAAGGAATTGTATGTATAACCCTTTCATAATGTCCTACTGGGTGGAATCGCGTGGAATTGAGGCTCTGCCAGGCAAGGGAGAAAAGGGTGGGGTGGGGGGGTGCAGCTACGGATGTCTCCAGGGGCGGAGTTTGAATCACCTCCAGAATGGGGGGAGGAGCGTTTAGTCACCTCCCGAGGGGCGAAGATTACATCGCTTCCGAGGGGTGGGGTTTTCATTGCCCTGGGAGGGGTGGAACCTAAATCGCACGTGTTCGGTATGTCAGGGAGGATCAAAAGATGAGGAGAACAGGGAGAGAGAAGAGCTGGGGAACAGGGAGAGAGAAGAGCTGGGGAACAGGGAGAGAGGAGAGCTGGGGAACAGGGAGAGAGGAGAGCTGGGGAACAGGGAGAGAGGAGAGCTGGTTGGATTGAGAACTAGTCTGAAAAGATTTGTGATTTTTGAGGAGAGCCTGATCGGAGAAGGACCGTAAAGACTAAAGAGAGTGTCTGTGAAAGGAGAAGGGAGTTCTGAGGAGAACTGGTTCTGAGAGGGAGATCATCTTTGACGAGTGGTGAGTTGGGCATGCAGTGAGGAGAAAGAAGGATCATGAATTATGGAGAGCTTTCTCTGAGGAGAGCCTTGAGGAGATTGTCCTGCTTGCCTGCCTCTGTCCTGTGTCTGTTACTCTGCCTGCTGCCTCCTTTGTGATCACTTGTTCATCCCCTAATCACCTGCTCATCATACGGGCAGCTGAAGCCACCCAGTTTTTATCTCCTTTCCCCATCTGTGAATAAATCTGGTGTGTGGCACCGTAGGTTGTATTTGTCATTGCATATAATTATTTATTAGCGATTCCATGACCCGCTTTGTTCCCCACCTCCACTCGACATCATCTCCACCGTCGCAATCACCACCCCCTGGTTATTTTTGGTTATTTGTTTTGGAAATAAACCCATTGGTTTCAAGAAAGATAAGGTTCTCGTGTCTTTCCTCGGTTCTCATGTGCACAAACTCACCATTAATCGCATGTCGTCTGAGTTAAAGCCAGTTCGGCCAATCTGTACAGCATCTGTCTTAATTGGCATGGACATGACAAAAGAGACACACACACACACACACACACACACACACACACACACACACACACACACACACACACACACACACACACACACACACACGCACACACGCACACACACACCTACCAAGTTGCATGTCTTAATTGGATAATGGATTGGTGACCATCAACCCTTGTGCCACACCAGCACTTGCTGCACAGGTTCTGACTAACATTGAGTGTCTCCCATACATCTACACCGTCAAAACATTCATTCTTCATCTTTTGTGGGGCCTTTGTCTGAGTTCTTGGTCTACACTGTGAAATTAGCTGTTTTCACCCACCCTCGGGCCCTTGTGATCAGGTGCTGAAGTTCTCGCCATCCTCCATCGAGGCGATGTCTGGGGCAGTCTTGCACAAGATGATCTACAATGTGGGGGAAGACACACTCACAGTCGAATGAATCAGCAAGGTTCCAGGAGAACATGTTGTGATGGAATCTGCCACCACCCATTCAGAGCCGTTTAAAGCGACACCGTTCCTTCCTCAGCAGATCACAACCAAGGGGGCTTGGTGGAGCAGAGAAGGTGTTGTAGACTGCTGTTGGATTGGTAGGTACGCCATTGCTTCATCTGCCACATGTGTTTGCTCAGGCCATCATTTGCTATAATATAGATTTGAGCTACTTTAATAAAGGGCTAGCGGCGTTTGCTGTGATACAGGTTTGAGCTACTTCAGTAAATGGCTTGCGGCTCTTTAATCTTTGGGGGAAGAAGGGGGGAGGGTTGATCTTCTCTCGGCTTGTTGTGCAAGGGATGGGCAGGGAACTGAGATGCATTGAGGGCTACTTGTCTCGTGATGGCTGCTCATCTAATGTGATGAGGTGGATGCCTTTAATGACTGGGAGGTGATGGGTGGGATTACAGCAAAGAATCCACTGATGACCCTCAACGAAGAGTGGAGGTGCACATCAACCTTCTTAGAGTGGTGAATCCTTCCCATAAAGGGGCGTGCACCAGGGCAAGTATTGAGGTGCGCAAGTTAGTGAAATCAGCTACCCAGTCATGGCCAGCTAGTTGTGGATAAGGTTATTTCTAGCAGCTGTTTTCCCTGCTACCTTTTCTGCATGCTGCCAGAAGGTCAGGGACAAGTCCATTTGCATGCCAAGGTAGATAGGAGCATGCGTGAAAGGAAGCTGAATGTTATTTCCCTGGATTTCTCACTGCCTGTTTGCATTACTGTTCTGAAAGTGTAAAACAGAGCAGATGGACTTCTGAACGTTGAGACGTAGGCACCATTTGTGGTAGCAGTGGTCAACAGAAGCAACATTTTGGCTGATAGTGGCCTTGACTACATCAAAAGACTTGCTTGGATGCAGGATCTCAAGGCCATAGGCAAGTTTAGTACCTGTGGTCTCAAGGACAGCTGATGTGTACATATTGTCCCTTCACTCCACAAAACACAAGAGAAACACAAAGAAATTGAAAATCCACTCCGTGGGAGTACCTCCTTTGAAGCTGCTCTCCGCAGGGCAGCTCACCGGATGATGGAATTTGGGCAAAGCCTTTGGGACCCCACTCTTTGATGATCAGAGGAAAACCACAGGGTAACCTTCCCAGGTCAGATTGCGGTCGCGTGTGTTGGGATGGTGCTGAGGTGTTGTCCACCAGATGGTGGTCTCCTTGGGTTAACCTGAGGCAGTCCCTTTGCGTGGGTGCCTGGAATGTCCTATCCCAAAGAGAGGACGATCACCTGTCTCAGTTATCATCTGAGCTCGTGTTTGAACATCAGTATTGCGGCTCTCTCTGAGGATAAGAGAACGGATAGTGGTGAGATCATGGCAGATGGTTACACCTACGATTGGTCTGGTCACTCTGATCGTTACCATGCCCAAGGAGTTGCGGTCGCTGTGTCCAATAAGCTGACTCCAATGATAATTGAGGTAACATCGGTCAAGAAGCGTATTATGAGACTAAGAATTCGTCACTCCTGAGGTGCCGTTTCCATTGTGTCTGTATATGCTCTGACAGAGGTGAGTGATCTCACCATGAAGGATGCATTCAATGCCATGTTCGAGTCTGTGCTTGATCAGTGCCCTAAGTGAGCCACTCTTCTCACCTTGGGGTATTTCATTGCATCGAATGGAACTGATAGGGATGGTTATGAGACATGTGTTTTTCCCCATGGGTCTGGAACTGTGAACCAGAATAGCACTAAGTTCCTTGATTTTGCAATAAGTCATGGACTTAGGGTGGCTCGTTCATCGTTTCAGGGCCCACAGACTCACCACTGGACTTTGGATTCCAACGTTGGTTCTGTAGCAAAGGAGATTGACTATGTGCTCGTTGATGGTCGCTGGAGGATGATTCAGAACTGAAGGGTCTACTGGAGTGCTCAGCTCTTCTATACTGAACACAGGCTTGTGGTCACAACTCTGAAGTTTCAGCTTAAATCTGGGAGAATGGTACCATCCCAGTCCCTGCTGGATGTTGGCAAGCTCAAGGATGAGAGGGTCACTGAGGAGTTTGTGAACATGCTGAATGGGGATTTGGGTGGTCTGGGTGCTTTGGGGAATCCTGAAGAGTTGTGGATTGCCTTCTAGACCACTGTCCTTGATATTGACAGCGGATGTCTTGGAACTCACCGAAGGGTGAAGAACAATTTTGTCTCTCAAGGGATACTGGATAACATTGACCAGATTCACAGGGCAAGTCATAATGGCATAGCTGAGCTCTTCGGGGAGTTGAGGCATAAAACTGTACGTGCGCTGAGGGTGGACAAGGAGGTTTATGTGCGAGGAATCTGTCATAGGGTAGAGAATCACCTGTGGTCAAGTGATTTTCATCATGCTTACAGGGGAATTTGTGCATTAAGTTCCTCCAAGCCCATCCCTCAGTGTACTGCAGTTAAATAGGAGGGTGGCAGGCTCTTGATAGAGGAGTCCGAAGTGAAGGCCTGCTGGGCTGTGTACTTTGAGTGGCTGTACCAGGCTGATACACCATCTGTTGAGTTGGATGTTCGGGGAGTTACTATCACTATTGCTGACCCTACAATGAATTGTGATCCACCTTCATTTGTGGAAACACAGGCTGTGGTGAACCAGTTGAAATGGGGGTAAAGCTCCTGGGATTTGTGGCATCCTTGCTGAACTTCTCAAGGTTAGTGGGAATGCTGTACTCATGTAGTTGCATGCAGATCTGTGCTCTGCCTGGAACACAGGCATCACCCACATTGACTGGAAGAGGGGCCTTGTTTTCCCTCGCTGGAAAGCGGAGTGATCACCAGGACTGCACCAACTACTGAGGGGTGAGGCTGCTCTCAGTGCCTGGCAAGGTCTTTGCTCGGATAATTATTGATGGGGTTCGCCACCATCTGCTTGAACACCGCACCCAGAGCAGTCTGGCTTTACACCAAAGAGGTCAACGATTGACCGTGTCCTTGCTCTTCGGGTCTTCACCAAACGCAGGCGAGGTTTTCAGCTGGGGATGCATGCAGCCTTTGTTGATCTCTGCAAAATGTTTGATTCAGTGAATCAGCAAAATGTTTGTTTGAATGATTCAGTGAATCTGGAGGATTCTCGGTCTTTGTTCGGTGCCACAAAAATAATCAATCTGATTTCTAAACTGTACTCTGGTATTGAGAGTGCTGTGTGTTGTCGTGGTTCCATCTCTGACTTATTTACAGTTGTTACTGGCGTTCATCACGGATGTGTACTGGCTCGCACACTTTTCACCAATTTTCAGCACTGGATTCTGAGGACGATGTCAGGGAGTTCAAGCTGTGGTGCTTCATTTAAGACTGTCAAGATCTCTGACCTTGATTTTGTGGATGGTGCAGTCATCTTTGTGGAGATTCTGTAAATATCCTTATGGGGGCCCTCGAGGTGCTGGAGGAGGAGTAAAAGCTGCTGAGATTACTGGTCTCCTGTGTTAAAACTAAGATGTTGGCTTTCAATGACACCTTGAATGCAGCTATCTTGTCTGTATCAGTTTGTGGTGAGGATATTGAGGTTACAGAGAGATTCACTTATTTTGGCAGTGATATTCATGTCTCCAGATGTTATGGCCCAGCAGTCGATAGATGAGTGGATTCACTGGATCATGGGGTGTGCCACTGTCAGTGCTGATGTAGAAGTTTGAAAGTCTGAGTCTATGTACTTGGTGCTTCCAGTCTTGCTCTGCATCCTTTGGTACCAGGTCTCTTCAGAGGATCCTTGGCTATAGCAGGTCAAACCTTGTGTCTAACGAGCATTTACTAAGAGAGACTCAGATGACATTTGTTACCTGCATAGTCCGTGAGCATCAGCTGCAGCTGTGTGGACATTTGGCTCGTTTTCCTGATGCTGATCCTGCTCACCAGATTCTATCAGCAAGGGAGCCTTATGAGTAGGAAGGCCAACAGGCCAAACATGTGCCTCATGGTTGCAGGAGGTTGATTGGCATCTAAAAGAGATGAGAAGGGTGAGGCATCTGCCTGAGGGATGGCCAGACAGAAACCCCTGGAGTACCGGCGGAAAGTTGATGCGGCAACACGCTGCTGTGGCACATGCTCCTGTACATTACCTGACATGGGCACAACATCAGCCCTCTTCCAGAGCTTTGAATCCTGAGTGAGGAAAGACAGTTGGATCTGAAGCACTTAAGCCAGAGGAGTAGGTGAGTGCTGGCATTCTTCAACTGCTCTGCATGAATGTTATCAGATCTGGGTGCTTTCCCACAGTTCAATTTCCATGGCAAATTTGAATTGCTGTGTGCAGAAGTTCCCAGCCAATTCATGATCAGCAGATGGTGCTGCCCGGAAGTGCTTCAGTTTGGGACTTACTTTGTGGGAAAATGCTCTGTTTTCAGCTTATCTGGAATTTACATTCCAGAAAGGGTATTATCATCGTGCGCCATCCATCCGTCCATCTCCTTTTTTCGACTTCTCTGACCAAGTCACTGGACTTATCCAGCTGAAATTTTCCAGCAATATTCCGTTCCTGACTGGTAACGGGAATTGCAAAGCTTGTTCCGGTCACATGACTTTAAGTATGACAAAATGGCCGACTTCGTGAATTTCTTCAAAAATCTTCTTCTCCAGACCCACCAGTCAGAATGCTACCAAGTTGGGGTTACAACATTTGGCCAGGGCAGGGATGTTAAATTATGAAGGTCATGCCGATCATGTGACCGGAAGTGTGTCAAAATGACCGACAGTCAATTTTTGGGGAAGTTGTGTAAATTCCTTCAAACATCTTCTTCTCCTGATCCACCAGTAAGAATGCTACCAAATTTGGATTACAGCATTTTTCCAGGGAAGGGATGATAAATTGCCGGTCATTTCGATCACGTGACCAGAAATGTGCCAAAATGGCGATCACGGCAAATTCCTTCCAAAATCTTTTTCTCTCGACCCACCTGTCAGAATGCTAACAAATTTGGGTTGCAACATTATGGTGGGGTAGGGATATTAATTATATTGTGGAAGTTATGCGGATCACGTGACCAGAAGCGTGTCAAAATGGCCGACTTAGTCAACTTTTGGGAGAATCACATTCATTCCTGTAAAAATCTTCTCCAGAACCACCCAGCAGAATGATACCAAATTTGGGTTTCAACATTAGGACAGGGTCTTGATGTTAAATTGCAGAGGTCATGCCAATCACATGTCAAAATGATGGACAGTAAAATTTTGGGAATATCATGTAAATTCCATGAAAAATCTTCCTCATCAGACTCACCAGGCAGAATTCTACCAAATTTGGGTTACAGCATAAAACCTTTTTATAGTTAACATGACAAAGTTAACAATGTTTTTAAATTGTAGCTGGCAAAGAAGATATTAAAGGTATCATGAAATTCCAGGCTGAGTATCATTCAGTGTCAGTTACTACACTGCTACTCACATCAGTAACCCCACACAGGCTTAATAAACTTCTCGTTTTTAAGCAAAAGCAGCTTCTCCCCATTTGGAAGGGAATTAATGCTAAACCCACCCCCACCCCTCTGTAAACCTTGCATGGCAGATACTTACCTGTTGGTCAAGACCCATGCAGAAAGTGCTGGTGTGGCACAGGGGTTCACAGTAATTATTTCATTTAAGAGGTGATTGATATTGTATCCGTATGAGATGGGGTCACTCAATCAAAATCAGGTTCATTAAAATCTCGCAATTACCATCAAAAGATTGTTGTAAGCCAAGATCAGGTTATAAGTAAGCAAAGCAAAGTCATAAGGTCCAGATCTGCCAAATGCGCAGGCGCAGCCCAAGGCTTCACCTCTCTCCCGGCCAAGGTATTGCCATCTCCCGAGCTAGTGTGAGATGAGAGGTAGGCATACATTATGTGATTTATGATGCCCGGTCACTGAAGGTGCCATTATTTCTTGTTTTTTACATAATTTTGGACAATTGAAAGTTTTCATTCACTTTGACCTTCTTTATGGGAAAATAATGCAGTACAGCAAATTTCTGGGAAATGGGTCAGGGGTTTGGAAACGTACATGGAACAAACAAACAGACTCACACATATCCTTTTTTTAACGATAATGGCTTAGGGGTTAATGAGGTCATTGAAGTGATTAATTCGTTATTTAATATGCACATAATGCTCCAGATTAGCACTGTCAGGATAATCTGTACAAAGAGAGCTCTGTCTCACTATCAGCTTTATTATATTTGTCTTCCTTCTCCTTTTCCACACTGCATTAATTATTTAATTCCCTCCCACACACCATGGGGATAAGGGTGCATGCTTGTCTTGCTCGTTGGTGCCACTCTATTTTTATTTCTCTTTATTTAATTCCCCACTCCATGGCCAGTGAGATTGCGACTGCAAGGGGGGGGAGTGGGGGAGACAGTCGACACGTTGTGTTATGGCTGTTGAACCAGGCTAGAAGGCTCATATGTGGCTGATTTGGAGCCCAGAGTTTAATTGGAGTGCATAGTTATTTGGAGGGCACAGTTGAGTCAATACTGGCAGCTGAGAGCAAATTGAATCGAGACGCAGCCTGCGCTTGAGTCAGAGCTGCTACCAGTATGAGCCAGGTATGAAGCAGTATGAGCCAATGACGAACTAGCATGACCCGTGAAAAAACCAGTGCCCTGACCAGCGCTCCCCAAAATGCGCCTCCTGGAACCTCTCCAAGGGAAAGGCCACCAAGGACTTCTACCTCCCCCATCTGTCTCATTCTCTCATTGTTCTGTGTGTTTGTTTATGAGTCTGGCATGACGAGACTTTCGATTAAGCTGTGCATTGAGTGGGTTCCGTCATGGTCGTCTGTCCTTTCAACCATTCATCATTCTGCATTCTTGTGTCTACTTGCCGTTGTCAAATAAATACCATGTATTTTTAAACTCACGTCACTTTGGATTTTGAGTTCCGATCGGGCCTCCAGCATGAGTAAAATATCGTGATTGAGGAATAAACGCTCCAAAAATGTTGGCACACAAACCAAATTAATTAATCGTACTCTCACCATGTTGGGTTCGCCATGCATGCACCGTAATGCCTCTCACTTGGCATCTTGCAGAGTTAATCTCCAGTTAGTCATGTCCAGTCCCTTGGGGTTTGGCCAGTTTTGATACAAATTGGTGTCTGGAGTGGAGATCAAACCATCAACCAAATTTCACTTTCTTATAATTGATGGTCAAAAGTCAGGCAATCCCAATTTCACTTTGTTATGACTGGTATTTGGGAGTTAAGTGAGTGGGATTAATCCCCTCATAAGAATTTTCATTTGTTTATGTCAGGAAATTTTTTAGTTTGGATTATAAAGTGTGAGATATCAGTCCAAATTCTATTTTATTTACCTGATTATGTCATTAATTGTTTTTTAAAGAAAATAAAACACAATGGAGGATGACTGTGGTCCAAAGGAATAAGGGCAATTTTTGTCCGTCATGGTGACAACGATGGAAATGGAAGTAGAGGAGCCACTAGAGGGTGAAAGGGAGACATCAATGACAGACCACCTCAGAGCAGCAATGCAGGAAAAATTCCCCGATTGGATGACCCCCGACCCCAATTAGTGGCCATGTTGTAAGGCCAAGAGAGACAAAATGGTGGCTGGACAAAACAAAATGGCGACCAACCTTAAGGTGAAAATTGGGGGCAGCAGAACTATCAGAAAATGATGGCCATGTAAGATACTATGATGGCCAACCACAGGTAAATGGCATGTAGGCAAGATAAAGCGGCAGCTGACACCAAAAAAAGCATAAGGGCTGGTGTGGGTAAAATATTGGTGGATGCCTGGAGGTGGAAATGTCAAGGGTGGTGGCTGGTGCAGCACTGGGGGAGGAGAGAATGGAATGGGCCCTGTGGGATAAAAATAGTGCGGAGATCCCCATGATAGAGCCATGGCCTTCTCTAGTATTGGTGAGTGCGTGGTGTGAGTGGTGTGACTGTGTGAGGGGTGCGAGTGGTGTGACTGTGTGAGGGGTGCGAGTGGTGAGAGCACCAGCACTCTCACCACTCATAGTTTAGAGTCACACATTGATTGGAATATAACCATAAGGTTTCAGAGTCACAAGTGGATGGAAACTTGTTACGTTGCCCTGATGATGCCCGGATAAGGTAGAATCCGGTCAGTAACTACATTTTCATTCACTTGTGACAGCTTCGGTTAGATTATAAATTCCATTTACCACTACCATAATTAGTGCCGAGAGAAGCTCTTCGTGGAGCCACAGACAAAACCATGCATCATAGCCATGATGTCACGGCGTATGACTTAGGTGGGAGAACGGCTTTACATCATTGCTCCCGACTGCATTCGATAATGACTGGAGGTTATGAGCGGTGAAGTGAGAGACAATTTGTACACATGGCAGGTGGTGTTTATCACTCCAGGACCATGCAGTAAGGGCTGTATGGGACAGGGTTTCTTTGCTTGGAGTCACACATTGATTGGTATATATATATATATATATATATATATATATATATATATATATATATATATATATATATATATATATATATATATATATATATATATTGTGTAAGATTGTGGTGGTTGGGATGACACATTTTTTGAGAAGAAAGCGCTTCAAACCAAAGGTAAAAAACTAGATCGACTCCGCTAATTTGAGCAAAAAAGAAAAAGCAGACCCGGTCTCAGGCAATGTTTCTCCGGCTCCGCAGCCGACTTCATCAGGCACAACAGACCCCGAGCCTCGGCACGTGTCCGGTTTTAATTTTGATGCAACCACTCATTTCCGGTCACGTGCTGGTGCTTGAGGTCAAATGGAGGAGTGCTTTTTTATTTTGCAAAAGCAAAAACAAATGTCAAACCCCATCATTGATGGGGTGCTCTGCCCTTTTTTGTTTTTACTTACCCGTGATCTGGTGTTGTATGTGTGTGGGTGAGCACTTGTGTGCGCTTGTTGGTGTTTTTGTGTTTCCGGGGCACAAACACAGCTGCTTTTGTGTCCATGTTGGGCATGATGAGGTGTTGTTTGTGCGAGTGTTGGGGTTCTCGTTGGGTGTTGAACACATGTGGATGTGGTGTTTGGGATTGAGTGTTGTTTGTTGTCACCTTATCCAGCTGTTTTGCACCAACCAGTTTTCGCCATTTGCATCGGAGGTACTGTAGTATTGTGTGGGAATGTCCACCGTCTCCCCAGTTAGACCACCCTCCTGGGTCTTCACGTGCCGCACTTCCAAAATCAACCTGTGTCGTTAATTTTGGTTGATTTTGGTTGAGTCAACAGGTTGATTATGCAGATTATGAGGTTTTTCCATGCGAGACATAATCCATGGCGATGCTCACCATAACAGTCAGGAGGTGCGTCTGATGAATAAATGACGAATGTGGTCATCATTGGTTCGATGTTTATCGGTATACCATCCTGATGAGGGCAAATAGGCCCGAAATCCGGATCGGTGGCTCAGTTTGATGTATAACTGATGATGACCATATAATTTTTGTCTATTTGACAGAGTCACCGGGCCAAGGCCTCTGTGTTAGAGGCGATGCTTTTGTGTGAACTGTGTCCAATGGGGATTGGCGGAGTGCTCGTCATACTCCCACATGTTTTGACGCGCGCGCGCACGCGCGCGCACACACGCACACACGCACGCACGCACGCACGCACGCACGCACGCACACACACACACACACACACACACACACACACACACACACACACACACACACACACACACACACACACGTTAAAAATAAATAATTTGGCTTGATATGCGTTCATCTCAAGGAGATGGGGATGGGCCTGGCATCTGCCTGGGGGATGGCCAGACGGAGGCCCCTGGAGTACCGGCGGAAAGTGGACGCAGCGACGTGCTGTTCTGGCACATGCTCCCATACCTGACCTGACCTGACATGCGTTGTCTTTAATAAGTGTTTATGAAGTGCAGATGTGAACAAATGACCCAAATTATTCCATCTTGTAAAGAAGCTTAGCAAATGCGAATAAGACAGCTTTTGAAAAAAAAATTAAAAGATTTGCATTGTGATCATGCAATGATTAACTTACATATTCCATCGAGGGATTAGGCTGCATAGTGTTCCATAGGGGGTAGTGTAGATAGAGCAGTGTTTCAGTTTGATTGGATCCAAAATGGTTCGGAAATCGGGAAAGGAGGACAAAAAACAAAAGAGAAATATAAGAGCAACCAAAAGAAAATCTTGCTGAAAGTTCTCAACTATGCAGTTCTTGATGCAATAGAGTAATTTATGCGGAACAAGGAACACATACATATTACATTTTGTATGAGGAAGGGGAATTGGGGAGACGTGATTCGGGCTGTCACATATTCAGTGTTACATACTCGTACAATGGGGAAGAATAATTTACAAGGGAGCAATCATATGAAAATATGGAACATACTCATAGATTTGTATATTGATTATTGATGAACCATGATTGTCAAATTTTTATTATTATTACATTTACATTTTTGGTGTTTCATAACATCTTTCGTCATTGAGGCTATATTTATGCCTAATGATATTACCGAGTATGATTTGCACATTCTGGAAGGTGGAATACAAATAGACCTTGTCCTGATATATACTGGCTGGACCATTCACCAAAATATGAAGCAGGCAGAGATCAGGTGAGGGTGTTACCTCCTGATAGAATAAGAATCTCTTGTCAGTAGACCAGTAAAAGTTTATAATTGAAAAAAGTTGGACTTATTCGTCGGTAAAGCTGATGTTTCGGTGAGAGTCCACTTGCCTTGACAGGGCGGATGTTGAAGTGAAGAAGAAAATTTAGAATCGCCATGTGACCTCGGCCGGTGGTAAGGTGAGTTGGTCTGGAGACTAATCCGGCCGGGTGTTATGTGATGATTGCAGACGGAATGGAAGAGATGTTATAGCTCAGGGTTTGCTGAGTTTATCTTACGTAGGTCTCATTGCATGAACTAACATCGTCGCCCAGCTTATGAAGAGGCTTTGAACTCTGCTGTATTTTGCACTTGAACCTCCTGCATGGTCACCGTGGTCATCTTAGACAGAGAAAAAAAAGTGGTTTGCTCAAGGTGTAAAGGAATCCATTTGGGAAAGAGTTGAATCACCATCTCTCAACAAAAATGGCGGTTTGCAATTTCACCTGTCATGGACATGGGACAAAGCTATAACATCTCTTCCACACCATCTGCAATCATCATGTGACACCCAGATTGGTCTGCAAACCAACTCACCTTTCCACCGGCCGATGCCATGTGGCAATTTTCAATCTTCTTCTTCACTTTTACGTCTTCCGTGACAAGGCGCGTGGATTCTCGATGAAACGTCGGCTTTACTGACTCGTAACTCCAACTTTTTTCAGTTTTAAACTTTTACTGTTTAAATTCGACTGGATTAATATAACAACATGCATCGATATTACAATAAAAGTCTGTATCAATGGAATTATTTTCAATTGGAGGAAAAAAAAATGCACTTTTGTCACAATATGGGGTTATGAAGAGTGAAGAGTAAAGTGTGAAAAGTAAAGCTGAACAAACTACAAATTCCTAGCCAAATCAGCTGCATTTGAATGCTGGTCAGCTGGTTTGTGAAAGATTTGGCACAGAAACAGCTGATCACACAAGAAAGTGTCAATAATTGGAGCCATTAAAGTAGTCGTAGTCATTGTAGTCGAAGCAGTAGTAGCCAAATTTTCTGTGCCAAATCATTGGTGAAAACAACTGACACAGTGACAACCATATCGAATATAATCCTTATTTGACATTTTCCTTTGAGCCATTTTATTGACTAAGTCAGCAGTTTATACACTGTGTTTATATACACCACCTGTAGAGCAGTGTGCAGTCAGTGAACGATTCACCAGCACCCTGGACAAATTCCAAATTTCTGGTCTAACCTCAGGATGCATTGCATCAGTTTGTGGCACAGCCACAACCACAGGAATACCAGCCCGCAGCCATGTGCCACATATGAAATGATGATGATGAAGGGTGGTTAACCCAAGCTAAGTGTTGCTTTGTCTAAGGTGAATCATTTATTTATGGTTCCAATGTGTGATGAGTACCAGGAGGGAAGAGAGGAAGAGGAAGGGGATTTACACTGATGCTTATGCAGTTATAAGAATATGGGGCCAGATTAAGGTAGGGGCAGGTGCGGGGATGAGCAGATTAGGGTGGGGCAGGTGTGGGGGTGGGTTGGGTGGATGAGGGATGTGGGGGTGGGTGAGAGATCTTTGTGCACATAATTATATCAATGGCTTCTTGAAGAATACCACTGACACAGACCACTCTGAGAACTAAACAAGTGAATTTCAAATTTTACTTTTATCATTAGATGGCATCAGAAAAGCATAACCTCAGCCAAAACATTTAGGTCTATATGATCACATTATCACTTGGTTATCCCTCTGGTGCTTACTTATTATCTTGGGGTAGTTTTTTTTTTTTGTTTACAAAGTCAAGGCTAGTGGAAGAGCGAGAAAACAGAATGAATCAGGATGCAACAGAACAAAGGGAACAGTTGAAAGAGTGGGAGGAACACACCAACACCAGGCTTGAGGGACAAAATAGAGAGATGGACAAATAAAGGATATGGGGAAGAATGAGGGGTAGGAGAGGATGCACAACTTTATTGAAAATCTGGAGTGAAGAATGAGATTGAAAAGCAGGTAGAAGTTGGTTCCACAAGTGGACGTCAATCCGAGCAAGGTGTGAGACAGGGTTGCCAGTCCAGAGGGGAGACCTGTACTCCATCAAGCTGCAGATGAAGGCCTTGTCAGTGGATAAGAGTTCAGGTGTGCCAAGGACAGACTTGAGGATGCCGAGTCGGCGATTGGCTTTGGAGGCCAACTTTGAAATGTGGCTTGCCAAAGAAATATAATGGCCGATAGTGAGACCCCAACCATTGAGTGACTGAACTTAATCAAGAGGATTGTTGAGAATGTCGATGGTGGGGAGGGAGGCAGAGGAGAATTTCCATAAGGTCATTTTGGGGAGAGAGTGAGAAAGAGAGAGAGGGAGAGAGATTTGTCAGAAGTCAGAATTAAAAGACATATTTCAACTGTTTGATTCCATCAAGGGCTTATGATTCTATCAAGGGCTGAAGAGAAGGATGAGGCAGCTGCCTGCCTATCTGAAGGATGAGCGATGTTACGGCAGAGGGTGGATTCATCAGCAGACAAAATTTGCCAGTTAAACCATTGACTAGGTTAAACTGATCGACTTTAGCTTTTCAAGTTAAACTGACAGACTTTCAAAAGTGAAAGACCTTTTCACATCGGTGGATATAGCCACAGGGGTGTGACAAGCACTTGTTTTGATGAAATCAAGGACAATTGTAAGCGTAATTTGAGACTTTTCTTTAATATCTGCAACCATTTTACAATATAATTTCTCATTGGATTTCATATTGTCAATCTACCATTGTCTCTAAACCGACCATCTGTATTTAGTCTGTGGTCCGATAAAGGATGACCTAAACACAAGTGAAGGGTGACAGTATTAGTAACGCAATGGATGCACAAATATGCAGACTCCCAGACTGCAGCCATGTGCCACATTATACTGGAGGATGATTATCCTTGAACAGCATTAGAGCTGCAAAGTTTGAACTTTGAGCATCATTGAATGGTTTTGCACCACAGCCGCTTGATTTGAGTCCACAATTAATGATTATTGAACCAAACTCAACTCACATTATTTGTAACTTGCAAATCAAACATCATGAGCATAAATAAAGCAGTACTCGATGTCTATAACCTGATCCTACAAGCCAATGGACCGACATTAAGAATAAAAAAAATTCTGAAAAGATTTTCCACATCCATTTTGACTGAATTGTTTTTGTCTTTGCTATTTCATTCCTTCACTCCTGTGGGAAGTAACAGGTTTGCTGATCAATGCACGGAAGTCTTTAATACAAAATTCTGTCACAGGTTGGTGGAAATACTGTAGGTTGGCAATCATAGCATTGGCTGGATGGGCCAAAATAGCCTCTGTGTGTTGAGGGTCCTTAGGGGCTGTCACACCTTGACGTTTTCGCCAGCGTATGGCAACATATCAAAATGTATGTAAAACGCTGGCGTACGCTGAACTATTGATGGTTTTTTAAAAAAGGTTTTGGACGTATTCATAACGAGTTGGACGTATGCATAACGTATTAGTAACGTACACAGAACGATTCGATAACTTATAGATAACTTATACCAACGAATGCTTAGCGTGTTGTTGGCGTTCACAACGTATGCCCAATGATACTCTAACGTATGCATAGGGTGTGGCAGCGTATTGCCGACGATCACGTGGCATAGCCTATTAAAAGGCTGCCGTTCGACGATTCAAATCATAACCGCACTAGACATCGAAGTGTCAAGGCCATGTCACACCTTGACGTTTTAGCCAGCGTATGCCGACATATGAAAAATTTGCCGAATACGCTGGCACACGACGAATGCGTTATGGGTAAGTTTTGTATATGTTAAGAGCATGCTGAAGCACGCTGGTATACGTCGTAGTACGCTGAGCACGTCGACAAATTTTAAGCATGCTCAAAATTTTTCAACCTATGCCAACGTATGACTCACATGTTCCGCATATGCTGGCCATAAGTTGTAGGCATGTTACGCGATCATTGACACACGTTACTTGTAAGTTACTCATAAATCAAACACGTCGAGGTAATGTTTAGCATACCCGAAACTTATTTCTAACCTATGAGTAACGTGATTTGAATCTATGTGCAACGTATCTCCAACGCACATTGACGTATGTAGACGTATTTGACGTCTTCCGGACAACCACAGAACTTACTGAACGTGTTTCTAACTTCCAGCTACCGTATAATGGCGCATTGGCAGCGTTTAGAGGAATTGGTATTTAAAAATGGGGTTCACACAGGAGGAACCCATCAGTGTTTCAGACTCAATGGTGAGTGCATGTCCATGTCAGTAGTATCAGTAGTAGTAGTAGTAGTAGTAGTAGTAGTAGTAGTAGTAGGTCCATGTCAGTAGTAGTAGGTGAGTGTGATGGGGAGGGTATGGGTGATGATGGATCCTCCTTGCGTCCGTGTCCACGGCCATGGCCAGGAGACTTCTTTGCAGCATTCTTCGAAGTTTTCTTCGGCTTTTTTTATGTTTTTCTACGCTGAACTATTGATGTTTTTTTAAAGTTTTTGGCATATTCGTAACGAGTTGGACAAATGCATAACATATTAGTAACGTACACAGAACGTTTTGATAACTTATAGAGAACTTATACCAATGAATGCTTCACATGTTGTCGATGTTCACTACGTATGCTCAACGATAGTCTAACGTATGCATAGCGTGCGGCAGCGTATCGTCGGTTACGCCATTATATAGTAGCTGTAAGTTAGAAACACGTTCAGTAAGTTCTGTGGTCGTCCGGAAGACGTCAAATACGTCTACATACGTCACTATGCGTTGGAGATACGTTACACATAGGTTCAAAGCACGTTACTCATAGGTTCAAAATAAGTTTCGGGTACGCTAAACATTACCTCGACGTGTTTCGACTTGTGAGTAACTTACAAGTAACGTGTGTCGATGTGTGTCAACGATCGCATAACGTGCCTACCACTTATGGCCAGCGTATGCGGAACGTGTGAGTCATACGTTGGCTTCTTCTTCTTCTTCCGGCTGCTCCCGTTAGGGGTCGCCACAGCGGATCATCCGTATGATCCGCATAGTGATTTGGCACATGTTTTACGCCGGATACCCTTCCTGACACAACCCTGGTCGCCTCTTAAGACACAGGGATATGGTACACCTATTTTAACCGGGGCATACACCGGCCCAGTTCACTGGTGCTCATTTCGCCGACCTCGGAAGGATGACAGGCTGAGTCAACCCCCTGGTGTATTAATTCAGTGGCCCAACGGGACTTGAACTCAGGACCTTTTGGATCCCAAGCCGCTGCCCTAACCACTGCGCCAACACTAGGCTCGTGTGAGTCATACGTTGGCATACGTCGAAAAATTTTGAGCATGTTAAAATTTGTCGACGAGCTCGGCGTACTAAGACGTATGCCAGCGTGCTTCAGCATGCTCTTAACGTATACAAAACTTACCCATAACGTATTCGACGTGTACCAGCGTTTTAGACAAATTTTTCATACATCGGCATATGCTGGCTAAATCATCAAGGTGTGACAGCCCCTTTAGAAGGGGACTATTAATTTATGATTCTTTTTTAAAAATCCTATTATTATTAATAATCCAGCACACTTTGTAACATTAGCGGTCCTTGTACACTCATGCAGCTCTACATGGAATCGTATCCTTATCGTGGATGCAATTGTAATGTTTTTCCAAGAACTCAAGCAGTCATTGCGCAGTTGCTGAGAAATGCGGCTCTTGCCTGCTCATTCAATCACAATTTATTTTTGCAGAATTTATGTCGGCGTATAAATTTGAAATGAAAACGATGTCGTTTCATCAATTTAAGAATGTCGGATATTAGTATGGTCACTGAACTACACATTTTTTCATTCAGAATTTGGATGTCAAATGTATCAATTCGGTGGAATTTTTTTTTTTTGGAACTCTTAGTTTATTGGTAAAGCGCTTTGAGAATTTTGCTTCGAAATGAAAAGTGCGATGAAAATAAATTGATGAATTATTTTACATAAATGAATCCATGTTCCAATTACAATCCCATGAGTTGCTCGAGTGGAGTAAATATCATGTTGGGGAGAAAATAAACCACAATTTTAAAGAAAAAAGTTTTAACTCCAAAATGCATGCCACTGCAGGAGGACTAAATATACAGTGCCATCCTAAGTATTGAAACAGTGAAGTCAAATTTGATATTATTGCTATATACTCAATAAATTTGGATTTGAGATCAAAAGGTGAATATGAGACAAGAGTACAGACAGTCATCTTTTATTTCTTGGTATTTCTATGTAAACGTGTTTTACCATTGTAGAAAAATAGCCCTTTTTATGTTAAGTCCCCCCATTTTAGGTAAGCATAAGTATTGGAACAAATCAATTTAAAGTAAATTAAAGTATTATCATAGTACTTGGTTACATATCCCATGCATGCAATCAGGACATCAAGCCTGTGACCTGACTGCACCCATTTTCAGTTGTTGTTTATTTTGGGGGATTTCTAACTTCAGTCTCATCTTTAGGAAGTGAAATACATGCTCCATTGGATTTACATCAGGAGAATGACTTGGCGAGTCTAAAACCTTCCACTTCTATCCCCTGATGAACTCCTCGGTTGTGTTGGCAGTGTGTTTTGGGTCATCGTCTTGCTGCATGGTGAAACGCCGCCTAATGAGTTTGGTGGCATTTTCTTGTACATAGGCAGACAAAATGCTTCTGTACACTTCTAAATTCATTCTGCTGCTGCCATCATTGGTTACATCATAAATATAAATGAGGGAGCCAGTACCAGAGGCAGCCATGCAAACCCAAGCCATGACACTACCTCTACCATGCTTCACAGATGAGGTAGATTGCTCTGGATCATATGCAGTTCATTCCTCTCTCCACACTTTCGCCTTTACATCGCTTTGGTAAAGGTTTATCTTGTTCTCATCTGCCCATAAAACGTTATTCCAGAACTCCACTGGCTTACCTCTCGACTTATTGGTAAATTCGAATCTGGCTTTCTCTTTTTGGTGCTGATGTCAGGTTTGCATCTTACAGTTTAGCCTTTTAACTCTGCTGTCAAACTTTTCTGTGAACGGTACATTGTGATGCATTCTGGAGGTTGTTGGTGATGTCACTGACAGTTGCTTCAGAGTTTTCTTCACAGCTCTGATGATTTTACAGTCATCAACTGCAGTTCATTAAAGTAATGACATGGCCGTTGTCTATTGCAAAGTACACTGGTGGTTTCTTTCTTTTTCATGATGTTCCAAATTCTTGTATTTGCTGTTCTCAATTTTTGTGCTATGGTTCTAAGTGAATTATTCTGTTCTTTCAGCTTCCAAGTTGTTTACTTTTCTTTCATCGGCAATTCTCTGGTCTTCATGTTGGTTTATGCCTTCCGACTTCTAAGGTAGACTCCCAAGGCAAAAACAAAGGAAACAACCAAGACTAGGCATTCACAGCTCTTTTACGTGTGACAATCAATGCAACAAGAAACACCTGAGTAACAAAAAAAACAGTCAGTCATTTGTTCCAATACTTAGGCTTACCTAAAATGGTGGAGACTTTATGATGCCTTTTTCCAATGAACATGAAAAGTGCTATTGTTCTACAATGGTAAAACACATATGCATAGAAATACCAAGAAATACAAGCTGATTTTCTGTCCTCTTGTCTCATATTCACCTTTTGATCTCAAATCCAAATTTCTTGAGTATATAGCAATAATAGCAAATTTGACTTCACTGTTTCAATACTTATGGAGGGCACTGTATCTTACAGCATCGATTACTTGCTTTTGAGCTGTCTAGTCTGGGTTCGATTACTGCCGAGAGTATAAACTGTTGGCTTGGTGCTTTGAGAACAAGAGATGGTATCAATGAATATGCAATCCTTCGGAGGGGCATTCGGCTGAGTGTGCCATCTGCAATCCTTCGCCCACAAAGTGTTTTCTGGTGCCTTTTTGGAATACAATATCAAGGTTTGCGGAGGTGCTACAACATAAAACAGATCAGGGTGTGACAACAAAAGGAATATGGGAAAGGGGGTGGGGGTTAATGTTATACACACCAGCAGCAGGGTTGAGGGAGACTTGGAGAAATAATGAATGTGGGGATGAATGAGGTCCAGGGGAAGACACAGGGGGTGAACAAGATGGATACAGACACAAACTCTCAGGAAGGAAAAACTGGAAACCTGGAAAGAGGTTGGCTTGGGAAGGATTGATGGGGGTAGAAAAGATAATGGTTTTGGATTGGGGATGATCTCAGGTGGTGACGATAACAACGGTCTTGAGACCCGAGGAGTAATGAGATTGAAGAGCCCGAGGAATTCGTTTTACAGGTGGGAATAAAGAGGAATTAATGAGTGGAAGTGAGCATTGATTCTGGAGAGTGCCTCCTCTTTGCAAAGGCCTTACAAAACAGGAGGCATTTGGGTTTCATGGTATCCTGTTCAAATTCCGAATTCCTGCCATAACCCTGTGGCAGAATAGCAATCAATCAAGAGTTGGTCCTCAGCTACTGAAACTACATTGTGAAAATCAGCACTCTGGAGACGACAACAGACGACAATGGTTCTGACGAACAAATGCATCACAATCGCATGATAATTGTCCCAGAAAAATAATGTAACCGATGTAACACCGGCAAGGAAAGTTGTTTACATTTGGTTAATGGTATGTTACCTGAGGGTGAGGAAGTGCGAGGATGACCTCGCTAGCAGACTGAGGGAAACTTGCTGCGGATCGGGGTGCATAAAGGATCCGGAATGCACTGAGGGGAACCAGAGATTCGAAGCGTGCAGGTGCACGCCAGGTCACCCTCACAGCTGAGGAATTAACGGCCTCCAGATCAAGGTCACGAGGAGATCCGCGTGGAGCTGAAGAAAGTCGGAGAGAGTCAGAGACATGACCTTTAGAGTTCCTCTCTGCAGATATCCTTTCCTGCTGCAAAACCTTAGAACTCCAAGTCATCAATAATTCATCAAACCTAGTCAGTGGTCATTTAAAATTCTTCCTGCATCCATGCTTTCGATGACATGTTACTTCATGAAGGTTGGCAACTCCATGTTGATGCAATGCAATACTAAACTCTGTGAATTAAGGCTAATAATGGTCTGTGTCAGCAGGATAACATGAACAATGGATTTTATCTCCGAAGTGATGATAAATAGACCCAAGTATAATCTCTATTATTTTTTTCAACCTAATTTAAGGAAAACCTATTTCCTTCAACGTTATTCAAACATCTTTGTGTGCCCCCGTAGCTTAAGCTCTCTTCCCTTTGCTCAAAATGCTCTTCAAAAGCATTCAAAGATTTTGTCATAATGCCCTCAAGGAAACATCCACAGATGTTTTGAGCCGAGATGAGAAGGAGAATAAATGGAAGGGTGCAAAGTCAGGTGAATAAAAGATGGGGATGGGTTTTAACCGAATACCTGCTGCTTTTGCAATTGCAATTGCAATGCGAGAGTTCTGAGCAAGAGCAAGGAGTTACATAATTCCAAGGAGGAATAGAATTCTCAGCCTGGCTAGATATGCCAGCCACTATATTTACCTCCACCACCGAAGGTGGACGGAGATGTTATGTTTTCACCCCTGTCGGTCTCTCTGTTTGTTGGTCTGTCTGTCTGTGAGCAGGATATCTCAAAAACTTGCAGACCGATTTGGACAAAAATTGGTGGACAGGTTGGGTGTAAGCCACTGAAGAATTGATTCGATTTTGGTGAAGATTTCCAAAGTGATATTTTATAATTGAGAGATTGGGCCAAAAATGATACAGGGAGTCCTCGCGATACAGTATGTCCACGATGTGATCCTGAAAAGTTGGACTTATAACGAAACGATGGATAGCGGGAAAATTTTCCCCATAAAAATTTATTTATTTAGGAAGATGCATTCCAACACTTAGTTTACATCCAATACAACATCACTCAACAAGCCCAGCAATCAAAAAATACCAATTAAACACACAAAACATGGAAAAAAACACAATAAATTAAACAAATTTTAAAAACCCAAACACCTTTTTATCTTACTTACCATAATTTTAAATTATTTTATAATGCTAATTTAGCGGTCTTACACATTGAAAATACCTAATTGTTTCTGTCAAGCCGCTTGCATCAGTCCATCGGTCCTAAATTATCCTTCCCACGAGGCCACGTGGTTTCCCCCATGGACCCAGGCTCCAGCCTTTGTGCCAGCACACACACTCGTGCCACGACCCCCTGCAGTGTCCACACGGGACCTCAAGAACAGCTCCCACAGTGCCACACCTACTTCGGCCTTCACGCCCACTTCGGCCGTGTCTGCAGCACAGGCCGCATTACCTGAACTGCTCGACTTTCCGCTCATTGTTACAAGATTACAGGGCGAGAACACAGTAAGACCCAAGCTCGCGCGATGTACAGTAAGTCCACAACGTTGTATACGCAGACTGGGAGGCAAAGAATGGTAGTGCATTGTGGGCAGCGAAGTGGTGTCATGTCATGTCACCTACAAGAGACTGTTCTCACACTGCGTGGAGTTTACGCCATTCCCCTCTGCCTCATTCAGAAAACGACGTTATTGCGAAACTATTCGACGGATAGCGATTTTGTTTCCCGAATAAATTGATGATGGAGAGGCGAAATGATGAATCGAGGGATGACATAGCAGGGACCCCCTGATTTTACATAGCATATTTCAAAATGTTATGGATGGCTATGAAAAAAAAACTTGGTGGATGAGTTGGGTAGGTGACAATAACAAGCCAATTAGATTTTGGTTAAGGTCCGGAGGCAGATCCAGCCTCTCAACGGGATACAAAGAACGTAAACTTCAGCCTGGCAGACATGTACACTCTCTCGAGTGCCATTCTAGTTTAACATTGTTCATCAATCCTTTGCTCCTATTCTTCTTCAGTATGCAGCAAATAGCTGGAGGAAGCAACATTTGATTTGGGCACAGCTGTGCCATTGATCTCGTGCCTCCTGTAAGTTAAAGCAGTAATTTGGAATTTGGCCAAGATAGTTCAAAGAGGTGTTTGTTTGTTTTTTTGGAAGCGATTTTTGGAGTCGCTTCTGGAGTAGACAACTGGAATGGAAACTGGATTCGTGATAGGAAGCAACGAGTGCTGTAAACGGAGGATATAAGGAGTGGGGTACTCCAGGGATCAGTTCGAAGACGGATATTATTCATAATTTACATCAATGGTTTGGATAATGGGGGTGAAGAGTCGGCTTTTAAAATTTACAGATGACACAAAGCTTGAATGTAAGATATACAGCAGAGAGGGGGTATTCAGAATCAGCAAAGTCCAGATCCTTCAATGGACTGGGTAATAAATTGGCAGATGCAGTTCAACTTTAGGAAATGCAAGGTGCTGGGGTTGGGGAAGAATAATGAAAATAGGGATTACATAATGAAAGGGGCAATCTTGGAGAGTGCGACACAGGAGAAGGGTCTGGGGGTGGTAATTTGTGCTGAAGGGGGTAGGTGACTAAGCAAACAGGACAGTTCCACACAGCTACAGATAAGGCTAATCGGATTTATGTGAGATTATTTTATAAATTACAAATCAATAGAGGTCGTGTTACCTCTGTACATGAATTTAGTGAGGCCTCATCTGCAATACTGTGTGCACTTTTGGTTGCCATATCTGAGGAAGAACACAGTTGCCATGGAGAGGGTTCAGCGCACAGCCTAGCTCGACTGAATCAGTGCTCTCGCTCTTCCATAAGCCTTGATTTTGTATTTAAAAAGAAACACCACCTTTGGGAGCCACAGTTCCACTTATGGGATAAAAGAACAAACAAAAAAAGGACATTTCATTTAATATTTTTTGAATGCAAAATATATGCTGCGTAAAAATTAGAAACTGACACATTAAGTGCAATCATTTAATTAATAATATAATCTTGTCACTAAAAACAACTGAGAATCAATGTTGATATACTATTTATATGTGACATACAGAAAAAAACAATTTATTGTAAAAAATGCATATTTTAGAACTTGCCGGTTGGTCGAATGGTTAAAGATTTATTTATCCTCTTATTAGTGTGTTTTGACTCACATGGCTGCTCAATCTTGATAACTTGTAGTTGGCAAGTTGACGTGCATGCCAAAAACTGATTAACATTTGTTGAGGGCCACCTTTGCCCTGTAGTTGATTCTCAAAATGAATTAGTTTACAATCGAGGACACAACCCCCAACCGCACATTAAAAATGGGATGTGTAGATGTACATTTAAACAACTAAATAAATATGCAGGTAGTGCAGATGGTGAACTGTATGTAAATGAATAAACAATTCAAAGTAATGTGTTGCAGGGGTGGATCCAGTTCCTGCGGGGTCTGCACTCTCCTTTTTGGGGAGTAAAACAAACATTATGACAAAATCCACAAAAAAAAGACAAAAAATAACCTTCCCACCCTTTGCACTGCCACTCTATGTGTCATCATGGTGCCAAATAAAGGATCAAACCCTGGGCTAGGTCGGAGGCTTGGAGCGGGTTAGCGGAGAAAAACAAAAAAAAAGGAAAGTTGAAAATCGAACCGCTCACCGTATGGTTCACAAACACAGTACGAAAGGGGACTGTTTCCGATTCCTGCACAAATCCCACTACCCATAAATATATTTGAACAAGCAATCCTTCCTGAACAAATTCAGGTACTACGATAAACATGTGTTGTTTGTAGGGAGATAAACAACGTTTGATGTTCACAAAACTCATTCTCATGTAATTGTTAACACTCAAATGACTCGACCAAAAAAAGAAGAAGAAATGACTGAAGACACAACATGACGCTACAACTTTCACCTTCTCTTCCCTACAGCATGGAGATTGATATGGAAAAAGTGTGTCCAAGGGGTATTTGTTTCCTGTTGTTTCCTGCATCAGTAAAATGGGATTTCCTTTGAATGACAACACAGATTGTGGCAGTGGGCAGTGTCACATGCAATTTGGGATTTTATTGAATGTTTCTCGACTTTTTATTATCCCCCCCCCCCCCAGATGTCCAATTAAATTGTTCGGTTCCACCAACTGAGATTTTATTCACCTCCTTTCAAGACCACGAGTAAAAACTATTTAAAACTCGGGTCATGAGTTACCTGTTGTTTTTATCAAAGTTGATAACACCTTCCTCACTAAAGTCCACATCTCATATTGATATGCTTCATGATTTAGCTCATTTTTAAAGGGCTTCGTTTGCAAACTGGTCAATGCTTACTGCAATTCACGGACCAGAGTTTGTGTGTTTGTGTTTGTCACATTACTCCTACAGTTCTGGGCTGATTACATCCAGACTTGTTACATAGGATCAGCATGACCCCAATTAGTGTGTAGGGGTGTTTTTATCTTTGTCGGTGGTCTTGGGGGGGGGGGGGAGAGTGGGAATGCAAATTCTCGATGTAAATGTTTATCGTGGAGTGCCACCTTCAGGTGGGGAGGGTAATACAAGTCCTACCATTTACAGTTCAGTATTCCTGTCCCCACGTTTTTCAGTGCAGCAAGTTGTTTTGAACTAGAAGCAGGAGATATATTTTTGCTTCATGCACGTAACTTCATGGGATTTTTTTTGCCGACACAGAACTGTCAGTTGCCTATACACTGCCAAAATAAAGGTACGCATCATAACAACATGCTGCATGCTTGGAACAAGATTGCCCATCAGGAGGGTACTCTGCCATTTTATATAAAAAGCTGAAGAAACAAATATTCTGAAACGAATGAAAAAACAAATTTTGCACAACTTTCTACGGGTTTCTTGGGGACAGGTCACAAATTAAAGAAGACATATAAACCCTGTATTTGATAAAAGTGGATTATAGAACGATGCATACATCTCGGCCAGCGAAGTTATGCAACTTGGAGTAATTTTTGTGAATAAGTGCAAAGAGTTTGAAATAAAATTATTGTTCATGAAGAAAACAAAAAAAGTATACATGTGTGTATGTATGTGTATATATATATATATATATATATATATATATATATATATATATATATATATATATATATATATATATATATATATATATTATGGATACAAACAAACACGACAAAATAGTGACGGAAGCTTTTCATGCTGCACTCTTCAGGGTAAAAATCGCAGCAAGTGAAGAAGGAAATGAAAGCACGTGCTTTATACACAGGTCTCAATAAGGTAGACACTGATTGGTTCAACCGTAATGACGTCACGGTTAATCTGAACGCCCATTGGTCGGTTCATCATCTTCACCTCGAGCTGCCATTGACTGGAGCAGAGTTCGTCGATGATTGACGTTTGCAACCGCATCCTGGAGAGAGGGGGATGGGTTTCCCCTTAGGTCCATTCACCATTTGTTACCGTACTTCCCTTGATCTTTCCAATTTCCATGCTGAAAAAGACACAGAGATCGTACAAATTCCTTTTGATGACATAGTATTGGATCGGTGGTAAGGATGAAGGTTGCTTCCAACATACGTAAATGAAACGAGCTCCGACCTCGGCTCAATATCCTGAACATATCTGCATTGTACTGGTCTGCACAGATAGGGTTGGCAACCAGGTGCTGTGCAATTGCAGATGTAGCAGATACAGTGGCCGGTGGTTGCTGGATATTTCTACATGCTCGCACTGGTTGTGTTCTATCCCTCACAATCTTTCTTCGAATCGCTAAGGGGACGTGTTGTTTGATCTGATCAGCCAATCTTAGTGTTGTGCGGTCCATGTACCGAGCTTCACATCGGCACTTAAACTCAAAAATAACATTGCTGGTTTGTGAGCCGGGTAGCACATCCTTGTTAACCGACGTCAGCAAACGGCGAGAGGTTAAGATTACTTGGGGTTGCACAGCCAGAGATGTGTTGGACACAATATGTTTGATTTGTACTTCAAGCCTTCGTGATGATTGCCCTTTCCAGGGCATCCTGATATAGACTGGACACTTGTCTGGACCAATCTTCCGATCTTTTGTCGTGTTTAGAAACTTGTCTATGTATCTCTTAACTATATGCTCAGGATAACCATTCTCACCGAGTATATTCATGATTTTGTCAATTTCAGCAGGAAGATTACAAGGTGAACAAATCCTCTGTGCTCTGTTAACCAGGATATTGATCAAGGCAATAGTGTTTCTCGTGGAGCTGCAGGAATTCCAGCGAGTCAACTGCCCTGTGAAAGTCGGCTTCCGGTAGACGGATGTTGTGAAACCAAGTTTGGATCTATCAACCAACACGTCCAAAAACGGTAACGTGTTTGACGATTCCAGCTCCGTGGTAAACTTCAGCGCTGGATGGAGAGTGTTAAGCCATGCCTGGAAATTGTCACATGGTGTCCGAGACTCAAACAAAGCAAAAATGTCATCAACATACCGATAGTATACGATGGGGGAATCTACCCCTTGCCGACCAGTCAGTTTCTGCATTTCGTGATAGCCTGCAAAGATATTTGCAAGCTTTTAATATCAAAGGATGCCATGATGTTGTGCTCACTTGTCGGTGTTTCAGCTCTCATTGATTCTGCAAATGTGAAGGAATCCTTGACCGCAAAATGAGAAAGTGAATCCAATACTGGTTGCAGTACCTCTCCCAACCACTTGGCAAGTTCATGTTGTGCTGATCTCACCATGGACAGTATGGGTCTTAGAGGGATATTCTCCTTGTGAATCTTCGGCAGGCCGTACATTCTTGGACGTTGGGCTCCAACATGTTTAATTCTGTCGTACACCTCCTTTGATAGTTCTCCACGTTTGAGAAGCTGCAACAGTCGTTTGACGATCTGACCTTCCACCTGAGGCGTGCTATCATGTTCCATTACACTGCCCAGATATTTAAATTTGGTTTCGTCTTTCAGGATGTCCATAATCTTGTCGATGTAATCAATATTATTCATGATTACCACTCCGGTGCCTTTATCCGGTTTACAAATGTGAATGGCAGCATTCCTCCTCAATCCTTGTATTGCCAAGAGAACATCCCGTTGCATGTGAAAATCCATGACGTCATTCGGGATTCCACAGCACGCATGCGCGAGGTCCGATAGTCTAGCCCTCAGCGCCTGGTCTGCTTTGTTTGGTACAGCCTGATGCGTTGATAGTTGAGCGATAGTGAGCTAAAAACCAAAACTGTGGAATGTTATTTTAAATTTTATCGATCAATTAATTATTCACACCCAAACAGCATGGGCACCGAGTAATTGTGCGAAATTCAGAAATTTCTTGGCCATCACGTTCTCCTGATTTGACGCCTCCCGATTATTTTATTTGGGGTTACTGAAAAGAGTGTGTATACATCAATGGGCCCCATACAATTCAGCAGCTCAAGGACAACATCTGTGCAGAAATTTGAGGGCTGCAGCAAGTTATTGTCCGCTGTTATGGAAAATGCTGTCGAAAGAGCCCATCTCTGCGAAGCCGAAAATGGAGGACATCGAAACTGCATCATTTTTCATAAATCAAGTAAATTTATCTCCATTTTATAAATTATATTTTGGAATAAAAATAATCATAAATTATTAAAAAACAGATATGTTATTTAATTTCTAAATCCCTCGGTGACTTTTGAGACACCCTGTACATATGTGTGTATATATACATATATATTTGCATATCACATTTGATTTTGTGTTATGACATTTACAGGCAAGCATTCTAGACTTTAAAAACATCATTCAGAGTAATTGTTGAAGAGGATTGCTGTGTAAATTGTGTCCCCTAGGGTTGACAAAGCTTCAGGGTGCAACTCAATCGCATCAAAATTAACAATTAAGAGGTAAATTAAATATTATCTTTCAATGGAAACTAATGATTCTTTTCCCTTCCCAACATGCAGCCAATGTGGTCAGTAAATGCTCATAGTGCACCTGAGAGCATCTAAAATCACAAAGCTTCCGGAGCCCTTAAGCGTGACACGTCTTAATGGCTTTGCACTCACAGCATCTGGGCAAGTACGTTTACCCACCCACCCATTCCCTTTTGCTCCCCTTATCCCCCTTTAAAAAAAATCCTGGATCCACCATTGTGTTGGTAGTGGAAATGGTAAAATGTATGTAAATAAACAATCATGAAAACTTTTACAATCCTGTACTATCTCTCCCATAATTTTCTTTTTTAATTACCGAAATTCCAAATGGACTTCTTCTTATTATTATTAAACATCTACAATTATCCCCAAGTTTTTGTGGGAAGTTTTTGGCCAAGTCTTGCATGAACTGACTGGCAAGGCCTGACGCTCAACTCAGTCAAGGTGCCAGCGATAACTCACCTACTCTTTGCAAAGGACTCCATGGGTTCTCCATCAAATAATGCCAGCAGATGGGACACCAGTTTAACGTCCATCAAAGGGACAGCACATACTATACATTGATTGAATCACCGTGCCTGAGATAACAGTTCATAGCTGGGCCGAGAACCCAGACTACACAACTTAGAGGTAAGTGTGTGTAACTCTAGCCCATTCTGTCAACCAATGCCAAATGGACTCCAATCCAAAAATAATTTAATGCGCCTCACACCCAGATATAACAATATACATGTGACGAATATGAAAGAAATGTGTCTAGTCATTTTCAATTAGAGGCTCCAATTGGATGGACGGACAGACAGACAGATGGACAGACAGACAGATGGATAGACAGAACCAAAATTGTAAGTCGCTGATGCCCATGTTGGAGTATAAAATAAAAATGGGAATTTACATATTTCAGTTCTTGATTTCATCATATCCCGGAAGTCATCAAATGGTTACTACATGCTAAACAACATGAGAAAAAAATGCCCTCCTTTTAAATTTATGTATTTCTGAAACTAAGACGTCTCATATTTTTTACATTGAGGAAAAACAAATTTTTTTCATCTTATAATCAGACAGACATGGTTGATTATTTAATGTCTGTGGCTCCAGAAAGTCCAAAACAAGTCCACAAACTTGGGATACAACTTATAATTATAAGGTGGGTCTTGCTTTCAGTTAATAAATGCATGAAAACATTAAAACCACAGGAAAATTTAGATACAAGAAAAGCTACTTGGCCCACCATGTCTGTGCCTTATCTACCCTCCATTTAATGCATCGGTTTTATATATATATATATATATATATATATATATATATATATATATATATATATATATATATATATATATATATATATATATATATATATATATATATATATATATATACATATATATATATATATATATATATATATATATATATATATATATATATATATATATATATATATATATATACATATTGTTACGGGCCGGGGGTCGGCCGCCAACCGACCGATCTGAACAGAGCCGCAAGTCAAGTCGGCCCGACCGATCGCCCGGAATATAGATCGCCGCCCGGATAACTCCGAGCGACGGGTCCTTGTACAAGAACCGAAATACGCCAATCGGCAGATCACGTGGGGTCGGGTCGATTGCCAATCTTCAATTCACCTAAATACCCACGTGATCCAACGAAAGGGATATTCCACCCTTGACGGAACTCGTACGGAACAAACCGCCAAGGCGAGCTTGTCCATGCGCTATTCCGAGCGGCGCAATAGCCGAGAACCGTCGGTCCAAATGTCCCCCTATTACGGCAAACCAATGGCTTTCTCACTCCCAAAACACGAAATGCTCAGTCAATGAGGGAATGGACGCAACGAGCAGGTTTACATTCACACAAGGACATTTATTATAATGAAACACATATGCAATTATATAAGGCAAAACACGTATGCAATTATACAAGCAACAAAAGCACGACAAAAGAACTACAACCGTCTACTTATTATGTACAGTCATTTAAACTTAACAGCAGTTCCTTCTTATTTGACGGGCCCACGGACACACGCGCGCACGCGCGCATGCACGCACGCACGCACGCACGCACGCACGCACACACGCACGCACGCACGCACACACACACACACACACACACACACACACACACACACACACACACACGAAACAGTGGCTGAGGCCTTTAATCACGAGCTCCAGCTCAGAGGACAGGTGAGCTGAAACTCAGAGCTTGACTCGAACCTTTCCACCTCGTGTGGTCTTCAACTTGTCCGGACCCGGGCTCCAGCGAGAGCGAGCTGGATCCAATCGCCGTGATCCTTCCCGAGCTCCCGCGAATCCTCCCGCGCTTCTCAACACGTGCCGGTGAGACGAGGAGCCGATCCTTCCTGTCGATCGTCGCTTCCCCGAGGATCCAACTCCAAGAGGAGGCCGATGCGTCGCACCAAGCCGAAAAACAAAATGGAGAACAAAAAGCTCCATGAACCAAGAGGAAGAGGAAGAGGAAGAAGAGGAAGAAGCCTCCACTCGCAGCTCGAGCCGAACAACCGGCTCAAGTTCTTTCCAAAACAAAGCAGCAGCCGAAGCTCACCGAGCCAGCCGAAGCAAAAAGCTTCCGAAGGCCTCAAGCCAAGCAGGACCCGATGGCCTGCTGAACGACTGCTCTCTCCGAAGCAAAAAGCTTACTCCTCCCACGGGACTCAGCACACAGGAGTAGGGTAAGAAAACTGATTCTGGCTCACTTTTCCCCATGTAAATGAATGGGGGATTTTCAGCAATGAATTTTTTCTTTTTTTTTCCCTAAAAAATAAATCCCCTTTTTAGCCCAAGGTATATTTATTTGTCTCCCCTTTTAACCTAGGGGCTCTCTATTCAAATAACCTCTGCAACAAGATAAAGATTTGTTCAAGTAGTAAAGTCGTAATGTGATTTGTTAAAGGTGATTCTAAAGAAATATCTGAAATGTCTAAGCCTCGGGACACTCTATCAAATAACCGATGCATATTGTTTAGCTCACTCATTGAACCTATAAACATTTGTTCATTCTCAAATTCCTTCAATAGTTTAATTTTCTTTGCACAATAATCCCCATCCAAAATATTGAAAAACAAAACATTTGAATCTTTATATTTTTTAAGATACCCCTTTTGTGCCATTACGAAATGATAAACTTCTCTTAATGATCTCATCTGGCCACCGCCTGAGTTGCAAATCATTTTTGTGCATAAACCACGCCATAAAAAAAAGTTTTGTTTCAAATGTTTTCAGTTCGTGCCATGAAAATGAGGAAGTGTTTTTTTGACACGGTCGTGCTGTGAAAATGAGGAAGTGTTTTGGACTGTCATGCTGTGAAAAAATAGGAACTATTCTGTGAGACAAGGCCTCGTGTCTATATTTTATCTCAGAACACGAACAGGCTTTTAAACATAAGTTTAATCAAAATCATTTTAGGGCATTTTAAGTACGTTTTAAAAATGATTCATACAATTTGAGAATATATCGCCCAGTTATTTTCCAAGCTGTCTCGCCCGAAGCGTCATTTCCTGTGGCCACACCCAATGATTAAGCAATCTCCTCATCGTTGCCTGATAAGTGATTCGACAGACAAAGTTTCTGCCAGACGGGATTTTCATTTTTACAACTGAGACATGAGCGATCTTTCTTCCGCGAACAAAACAGCTCAACACAAAGTTGGCAAGCTTGTGTATGGGTTCCTCTTTGAATGATGAAGCAATTGATTATAAATTAAATTGTGATAATTCTGATATTTTTTATTTCTTGGCAGGTCCTTGGAAGAAAAGCAGTTTACATATCACGACGAGGTGCATGAAATTAATGCTCTTATTGAAGAGGTCAATCATCTTAGAAGAGAATTGAAAAACATTTTTAATGACTGACACGACGTCTTATCATGGCCTCTGATCTTTTTGTCATCTTGTACCAATGGTAAAAAAAAACTGAGACATGGACTCACTCTCTTCCGATGAAGATAACAGCTCACGACAAAGTTGGTAAGTTTGTGTATGGTTTCCTCTTTGAACGATGAAGCAATTGATTATAAATTAAATCGTGATCATGCGAAAATATATATTTTTTCCTGGCAGGTCCTTGGAAGAAGTGGAGTTTACATATCACGATGAGGTGCATCAAATGAATGCTCTTATTGAAGAGGTCAATGATTTTAGAAGAGAATTGAAAAACATTTATAATGACTGGTACGAAGTCTTATCACGGCCTCTGATCTCGAATGAATTAAACCAATGGTGAGACACGTGTGTGTGTGTGTGTGTGTGTGTGTGCGTGCGTACGTGCGTGCGTGCGTGCGTCTCTTTCCCTGTCTGTTTGTCTCTCTCTATCTCTCCCTGTCTGTCTCTTTGTATCTCTCTCTGTCTGTCTTTCTACCTACCTCTCTCTGTCTGTCTCTCCATCTATACCCTTGACTCATTATTTTTTTTTTTTCAGCTCGATCACACAACATAAGCTGTTGAAGCAATTTGGTACAACACATGATTTTCTGGAGGTAAATGTTTCTGAGTTATTATTTAGTTATTTGTTTATTTATTCTTTTATTAATATCACTCTCTCTTTGGAATGTCGCCTTATGTTGGTTGCATCATTAGTTTGGACGCGGTTTTGCCAGTACACTGGAATTCATTTTATTGGCCTTGGAAGGATGACAGGCTGAGTCGGCCTCCTGGTGTGTTAATTCAGTGGTCAACGAGGCTTGAACTGAGAACCAACACCAGGCTTACTCATATTACCATGTAATTATCTTTATAAAACCTAATTATTATCCACTTTTTGTTTCAAAACAGAATATGGTGTCTGAGTTTCAAAATCACAAGACATCTGAAGAAGATTGCTGGGAAAGATTATACATTCTCGCAAATGAATATTTAATATTTTCAATTTTGATTAATTATATTTGTTTTGTTTACAATTACTTGATTTTGATTTTCAAAAAAAGAATCAAGACATGAAGGAGAGGGAGGGAGGGGGGTGGAGGGGTAGGTGAGCTCCCCCAATGACCCATCACCCCCTCATCCCACCCCTCCCCTCACCATGTGTGTGTGGAAGGGTGGGGGTGGGATGAGGGAGGTGGTGGGTCAAAGGTGGGTGCGCACAGGGGGGATGAGGGGGGTGGGGCTTGTGTGGGTGGGGTTTATGTGGGCGGGGCTTCGGTGGGGCTTGTGTGGGCGGGGCATGTGTGGGCGGGGGTTGTGTGGGTGGGTTTTATGTGGGCGGGGCTTGTGTGGGCGGGGCTTGTGTGGGTGGGGTTTATGTGGGCGGGGCTTCGGTGGGGCTTGTGTGGGCAGGGCGTGTGTGGGCGGGGCTTGTGGGAGGGCGTTTATGTGGGTGGGGCTTGTGTGGGCGGGGCTTTGGTGGGGTTTATGTGGGCGGGCTTTGGTGGGGTTTGTGTGGGCAGGGTTTATGTGGGTGGAGCTTGTGTAGGAGGGGTTTATGTGGGCAGGGTTTATGTGGGCGGGGCTTCGGTGGGGCTTATGTGGGAGGGGTGAATGTGGATGAGGCTTATGTGGATAAATGGATGGGTGGAGAGATGGGTGGATGGGTGGAGAGATGGGTGGATGGGTGGATGGGTGGATGGGTGGAGCTTTTGTGGATGGGTGGATATTTTTTTAATTAAATAAACATGTTGTGTGTGGGGAACTAATTAGCTAATCACTAATTATGTGAATATGATGAATATGGGTGGAGCTTGTGTGGGGTTTGTGTGTGTGGAGCTTGTGTGGGGTGGGGTTTTTGAGTGGAGCTTGTGGGGGGTTTGTGTGTGGTGGGGTTTGTGTGGGGTGGGGTTTGTGTGGAGCTTGTGTGGGGTGGGGTTTATGTGGGTGGGTTTTGTGTGGGCGGAGTCAAAAAGGGGCGGAGTCAAAAAATTTCAATTTATCTTTGTCTTTTGTAATTCCTGTGAATAAAATGAACCGAAAATCTCTTCCCCTTCCAAATCATATATCTTATAAGTCCAAGGAACCGTATTTATTACATCAACAATTTTAAAAAGTTTGTTTGTCCATCGTTTAATATAACCCTTTTCAAAATGAGATTTCCACCTATATATTCTTACGATATCACCAACTTTGAACTTAGGTTTTCTGACAATCTCTTTTTCATATTTTAATTTTGTAAATGTTTCTGATGGTTTCATATTTGTTGACGTGTGAACCGCGTCATTATACTTATCCACAATATCCTGAATAAAAGATGGCCATTGTTGTGAACCGAGTTGTGTGAATTTTTTATATAGTCTCTCTTTTAAGGTACGATTAAAACGTTCAACAACAACTGCCTTCCCTTCATTAAAGGTACTGTATAATGTAATTCTGTTATTTTTTAGAAAATTCATAAATGTCTTGTTATAAAACTCTCTACCCTCATCAGTCCACAATTTTTTAGGTTTTCTCTTACTTTTATTAAATATCTGTTGAAAGGCTAACATAAGAGTATTACCTGTTTTGTTTTTTAATGGTACAACTCATGCGTATCTACTCCTCAAATCAATAACGGTTAAAGCATACTTGTACCCCTTATCATTATTGAGTTCAATCAAATCAGCAGACCAGATATAATCTACTTCCTTGGAATAAACTTTCCTTCTCTGAAACTTTGTGAATATTGGTTTATGTAATTCATCAGCTAATTGCTCTTCAATCTTAATGATATCATTAGAGCTTACAAGTTTTTTTGAATTTCCAAGTCCAAGTTTCAATTTAGCACTGATCATCTTCTTCACGATGAACCTATCAACTTTTTCTCTCAAGGTTGGATTTTGTATCAGAGACAAATTATACAACATTTCTCTATCGGCTTCATGCTTTTCTTCCAAAGTTGTGGTATTCCCATAATCAATATCGTGTCTCATGCACAATTCATCAACTCTATTGATGGGCTCACTCCAGGATTTAGGATTGTCTGCCTCATCTAATCTTTTATCCAAGTTTGTGCCTGGACCACAGAAAGAATACCCTGGTAGATGTAATTCCCCTGGTATTCCAGTAGTTGTAAATTTACTTCCTGATAAAAAGTTTTGTATATCTCCTCCTAGTTTGTGTTTGGAGATAAATAGATTTTTTTTTGAACCACACACCGAACATATACCTTTTTGTATAACCCTGTTATTTTTACTTTTAATATATGAAATATTTTTAGTATTAGTTTTCTTTTTACATTTGAGGCAATAACTCATTTATTTATGAGAAAAATTCCTGCAGAGTGCAAAAACATTTTTAGTTTCCAACATGCACATTTGAATCTTAATTTTTAAAACATAAAGAATCCTTAGAAATGCCTTCACTCTCTCCTCCATTTATTTAAGAAAAAAAAAAATGAAAAACTTGAATTAAAATCCATATCTTGTCGATGTCAATAGTCTTGTCGAAAGTATTGCAAATAGACTTGTCAATTCTTTGTTTTCCTCCTCGGTGGGTTGAGTTATTTTCTTTAATACCCCTAATCTTTTTTTAATCTCACTGGTTTCCATATTTTGATATTTATTCTTTCTCTCTCTTTTCTCCCTCTCCTCCCTCTCTCTCTTCTCTCTTTCCTCCCTCTCTCTCTTCTCTCTTTCCTCCCTCTCTCTCTCTTCTCTCTCTTCTCCCTTTCCTCCCTCTCTCTTCTCTCTTTCCTCCCTCTCTCTTCTCTCTTTCCTCCCTCTCTCTCTTCTCTCTCTTCTCCCTCATCTCCCTCTCTCTCTTCTCTCTCTTCTCCCTCTCCTCCTTCTCTCTCTTTTCTTTTTCCTCCTTCTCTTTCTTCTCCCTCTCCTCCTTCTCTCTCTTCTCCTTTTCCTCCTCTTCCCTCTCTTCTTCAACTCCTTCCTCATCCCTTATTATCCTTGAATCGCTTACACCCCATAGAATATCATACATATATTCATCAGGATTTCTTGTTATTCCTGTATCCAAAATAATTTTTTTTACAACAGGAAACCAATAAAATTTCTTTTGAATTTCGAAAAGAGCCTTACCTTTCCTTAACTTTATAATTTTTTCATTATTTAACATTCTAATTAAATCTAAAGTTGTCGGTTTATCAACATCAGCATAATGCCAATCTTTTATTGAAAATACCTCATTCTTATGTTGTAGAACAAATTTATTAAAATACCGAATACCCTTTTCTTGAAGGTATGCTTGGACACAGAAATGATAATTTTCTTGAAGCCTTCTTGCTGTCATTTATGTATTAGAAATATATGTTAGAATAATATTATGGCACGAAACACCTCCCCATCTTCCCATAGTTAAATCATTTTGTATTTCCTTACTTATTATATATAATCCTGTTTTTTTCTGTTTTAATGATATAAACAAGGGCAAAACCATTATTATATTTACCCTTATTAAATTCTTTTATTTGTTGTTTACGAATTGTGGCCCCACAAAACTCATTCTCGATACCAAGTGGATAATATTCTTCCTTACGAGACTGATTTAATTGTTTCAGGTCTTCGAGGTTAATTTTAAATGACCAATTATACCCTATACTGTTTCTGGTGTATGTTCCCCCTCCATCCCCTCCCTTACCTCAAATGGCCGCACTGCTGATTCCACACGTGATAAAGCTGAATGTCTAAACTCGGTGTTTGCAGCTAAATCTTGTGTCCCAAACCCATCACTATCTCTACCCACTTTAGCCAGTCACACCCAACTGTCCCTGGACTCTGTATCCTTTTCTCCTGACAAGGTGGAGAGCTTGCTTTCAAACCTCGAGTCAGATTCTGCAACCGGTCCAGACGGCATCAGCCCACGTGTCCTCAAAGCCTGCTCTTCTGCTCTTGCTCACCCTCTCTCTGTTCTATTCACCCTCTCATTTTCCCAAGGTCATCTGCCATCTGCTTGGAAATCTGCTAACATCACTGCCCTGCATAAAAAAGGTGCAAAAACAGATCCCTGTAACTACAGACCAATCAGCCTTCTCCCAATCATCAGCAAGGTTATGGAATCCATCATTGCTTCAGACATGAAATCCTTCCTCTTCTCCAATGGCTTGATTTCCAATCATCAATTTGGTTTCAGACCAGGTCACTCTACCCTGGATATGCTGCTACTGCTCTCCCATCAATGGATGGAGGTCCTCAATGCCAGACAGGAAATCCGAGCCGTATCCCTGGACATATCACGTGCTTTTGACACAGTCTGGCACCCTGCCCTACTCACCAAACTCTCTTCCCATGGTATTCAAGGCCATCTCCACTCATGGCTCGCAGACTTCCTCTCCTGTCGCAGTCAACGTGTGGCCCTAAATGGAGTTCTTTCATCCCCTCTTCCTGTGCAGGCTGGAGTTCCTCAAGGTAGCGTTCTGGGCCCTGTTCTTTTCTGGTTTTCATCAATGATCTCTCGGACTCTCTGGAAAATCCTCTATTTCTCTTTGCCGATGACTCCACCCTCTGCCGTACCATCTGTCATCCCTCAGACCGGCAAGCAGCAGCTTCTTCGCTCACTGCAGATCTGGATAAAATCACAAACTGGTCCAACACGTGGAACATGTCTTTCAATCCACACAAATCTCACACTCTCACTATGTCTCTTCGAAAGGACCGTTTACAAAACCCCCCCATCCACTTTCTCAACAATCCTCTGGAAGAAGTCTTTTCTTTCAAGCTTCTGGGTCTCACTATCTGCCATGACCTTTCCTGGGAAAGTCACATTTCCAACCTTGCCTCAAAAGCCAGTCGCCGACTGGGAATCCTCCGTCGTGCAAAGTCCTTCCTCGGCCCTCTTGAGCTCCTGACTACTTACAAAGCTTTTGTCCGTAGCCTGATGGAGTACTGCTCTCCCCTCTGGGCTGGTGCGCCTGCCTCCCTCCTTTCTCGACTTCACGCTGTCGAAACCAGGGCTTTTAAGATCATTGGCATCTCCCGCAATGAAGCTGAGTCTTTGGGCCTCTCACTCAATCACCGCAGGTTGGTCGGTGGTCTTTCTGTCTTCTACCGACTCCTCTCCAGCCTTGCCCCCCCTGCTCTCTCTGCGATTTGTCCCCACCACATTTCCACAGGGCGCTCAAGGTCCGCCAACAACCCCCTTCTGGTAAAACTACCAAAATCACGAATCACTGCTCATCTTCACTCTTTCATTCCACTTTTTTCCCGCCTTTGGAATAAACTTCCTCACTCTATTCTTTCCCATTCTTCCCTCCAGGCTTTCAAAACAGCTGTTCACCACCACCTCTTATCTTCCCCCATCCAAATCCTCGATCTTTTCTACCCCCGATAATCCACCCAAGCCCACTTCCTTCAATTCTCCTGCTTTCCTTCCTGAAAGTCCCTGTAATGTCCATCTTCTCCTCGCCATGTTCCCCGTCCCATCCCCATCCCTCTCCCTTCCACAGTTCACCTGTGTCTGTTCCCCAATGTTTTGTCCCTTCCACTCCCGCCCCTCTTGTCTCATGCCTCCTTGCTGTGAGTTGTGTGTTAGCTCTCATACGAGCCTCGACCAAGGTATACAAAAAAAAAAAAAAAAAAAAAAATCATTCATATCATACCCCCATTGTTCTCTTCTCATACAAACGATACGCCCTTCTTTATAAAAATTTATTTTAATTCGAACTGTGAATTCTGTATGACCTGGAGATAATATCAACACTTCTGTATCTTTGGAATACACGGCCGTTTTATTTAAGGATATATATTGTGATAAATCGCTTAATCTCACCAAGTCATTCGCGTCAGTCGGGCTTGGATAATTTTTTAATTTATAAGCATTTTTCATGTTAATATTTTTGGTTATATTATATTTATGCCATTCAACCTGTGCCTTTGTGTAATAATTTGATAAATCAATATCCAGTTCTTAGGATACACCAAAGATAGAACCATCTTTACCAACATAAGTCATTTATATTCGATTAAAAATAATATCATAAAATTTTTTTATTTTTGATGAGTTGAAATAACACATACAGACATAATTGACCACAACACTTGGAATTTAATTCTTGGACTTGAAATGTTTGATAAACACCATTCTGTAAGAATTTTATGACTTCAACAGGTGGTGGAAGACCAAAACTATCAAAATAATATTTGTCTTGACTATTAAAAATACAAACCCAATGAGAACCGTTCCCATTATTATCTTCTAAGTTCATAATAATATTCTTTGTATGTTTCGGCACATTTGTTAATTCATCTCTCATACAAATCACCACATTATGAATTTTTAATTTCTTACAATATTTGACAAGTTGTAAATTTGATGTTGTATTCTTTCCAAATTCTTTAAACCACTCATCAATGCTCATTTATTTATTAGAAAGATATAATCCATTACCTCTTTTCGTTAATTTTACACCTGCTTGTGCAATAGAAGAAAGCATATCTCCAACTAACAATCTCACTTTGTCAGGCAGACCTTCAAGTTTTTCAGCAAAATCTACAATTACACCACTTCCACTAATTTGTTTCTCCAACTCTTTGTTATGTCTTTCCAATTCTTTTTGAGCCTGGAGTTGAGCCTTCCTTTCGTTGGCAGTTTTCACCGCTGTTGAAATACCACCCGTCAATGCTCCAACCGCACTTAAACCAGCAAATAAAGGAATTAGAAATGGGAGAAATCCTCCACTCGTCTCTCTTATTGAATATTTTTTCAACATTGGTTTTGTCATTTTAATTTTAAGTGAGCCAGTGTCATTCAAGATTTTAACCTGTTCTCTTGTGAGCAAAACATCAATTCTTACTGCTGCTTTTCTCTGAATTGTATTCACGTTAATCATACAAGGCTTTTGATTTTGAACACAAGATGATAGTTTATGAAGATTGATTTGATTAACATATACCCCAGTTGGTACTTTGCCACTCATTTATTGAAAAAAAATTATGTGAGACTAATCATCACACCATTATCTGTATTAATCTGTAATTCTGTTTCTTCCAAAAGCAAACAATATGTATCAACTTCTTCACGCTCTCCTCTTTCAATGAATAGGGAAGTATCCACTCGATTAGACTTTATAGTTTCCTTTTGAGCGCTCAGGTCAAACGCATAGATTGTATACAAACTTTCAAATGCTGTCATATCCAAAATAGGTTCTTCATTTCCATTACTTTCACACACCTTTTGGTAAGACTTGTATGCTTCAGCAAAATCATTTTTTTCCCAATTAATTGCCAATCTATCTCGTGGATAAAATGTTCCAACTAGAGAAACGCGAAGTTGTTTCACCTTAGCATTATCACTCAATGCATTATTCTTATCAGTCGCAGTATCACCATCTGGCTTTTTAAAAATGATCCACAGATATCGTGGCTTTCCTTCCAGAACACCCAAATTCCACGTGTAAGTAGTTTGGTTGAGTTTAACATGTTGACATCTTCTTTTGAGGTATGATACACTGAGTGGTTTCTTTGAGTTAAGTCTTCGATTCAACATCTCTTCTGTTTTAAGATTAGGACTATATTCACTGATATACCAACTCATTTCCTCAATTACAAATTTATTCTGATCACCAAAAGCATTACCAACACCAAAAAGCAATCTATTTTCATTATCATTCCTTTGTAGTTGAAATCTAATTTTAAGACCATACAGAACTTTGTCATGATCACAAAATCCAAATATAACTTTAAGAGGAACTGCCACAGTAAAACTATTTTCTGCTTTTGTATCATCATTATACGCTCCTTTCCTTTGAGTATATCCAGGGTCTGTGTTTGTTCCCGTTGACATATCAGGAATAAAACCTTCGACAGACCCCTTTCCCATTCTATCACTGAATGTATAGAGTGTAAATTTCATCATTTCAGATACAGCAGAGACATAATCAACCGCTTCAACTTCTTGTGTTCCAATATACAAATGCACACTATCAAACATTTTCCAGAAGAAATCATTTACAAGTGTAGCGTTTGTGTTCTTCCCAGCTTTAGTGACTTTAAATTTACACAACAAGAAACTTTCGGAGAGATTCAAATAGGTTTGTTGATTATTTATTTCAAAACTTTTTGTACCATTCGTATTCCAGTCTGTTCCAGTTATTGCATTTACCTTGAAGTAATCTTCTTTTTTAGTGGAGTTTGAGATAATAATAGTATCATCCAAATCATAGATACTATCAATTGCTTCCATACTTGTATTTATTTAGGAAAAAAAGATGTTAAAACTTTTGAAACCCTGATCCAAGTATTCGAATTATTTTCTGTCGTTCTTGGGGGGACAACTGAATTTTGCCTTTCTTAATTTCTTTTATTGCTTGTAATTTATGAGATTCCTTCTGGGCATCTTTTATGCTCTTTACAGCACCTGCTACATTTCCCACAGCAGAAGCAGTTGAACCAATTAGATCTTTATGTTTAAGAATAGTTGAACCAATACCCATGAGAGTATCAATTATCCCATCTCCTCTAAATTGATGTCCAAGACCCCTTTGTCTCTTAGGTTTATAGTATCCTCTACCAAGATACATACCTTCACCCTTGTAGTATGGGGAAAGGAACATCCCATCCCCTGTAATTATTTTATATTTTCCCAACTTGTGTTTCCTCACAATAACCATCGTATTTATTTATTGGAAAACTTCACGTAGGTAAATTCTGATGGATATAACTTCTCTATTAAAAGAAATCATACGATTATCTTGGTCGGTTATGCTAAAATTTACTCTGTGTATGGTTTTTCCTGACACGGAGATAAACCAAATTTTTGGGTTCCATCTTGAATTTATAACCAATTGGGGTTGAGTATGCGCTGAATGAAAATATTGTATTTGTTTTTTTCCATTATTATAAGCACCTTCAATCAAATCACAGTGAATTAACACCGAATTTATTCCTGAGGATATTTGAATGACATTATCACTGTAAAACGTCCCATTAGTTTCAATCATTTTTTAGGAGAAACCCAATAACTCTCTAAATGAATTATCAATTGTGAAATCAACCTTGTAGTTATTTTTAACTTTAATCGTTGATTTTGAAGTATGTTTTTGAATGTCTATAACAATATTTTTTGGTTCATCGACCTGTTCTTTCATAAGACGAGCAATTTCGGAAGATATTTGAGAAATCTCATATGCTCCGGGTGAGACTGTTATCGTTTTGTATCCACTTCCGGGATTATAACTAAACTTGTCATTTTTATCAGTTATATTAAATAAGGTATTATAAGTTTCCATGGACAATAAAGATGCCTCATATTCTTTTGTTGGGTCAAGTTGTAGTGGGTATGGGAATGAAGATGTGTGGTCGCTTGTTGTGAAATTAAAACTCAGGATTGTGCTTCTCATCTTATTTAATATTAGATAAAATGTCTTTATATTGAGATTTATTAATTATTTTCATGTTCATCAACTGGTTTAAAATGGCTGATGCTTCATTAAAACAAGTGTTATTTCCAGCCTTCTTACTACCTAACAACAACAACAGTCTATTAACTAATTGCGATGGGTCATTTGGAAGAAAACTAATACCTGAAACAAGGATACTTAAAGCCTGAATAATGTGTTTCTCCTTCTCATTTTTCCTACTTTTACTAGAAATACTAACCCGATAATTTAGAGTGTTCAGCAAATCAATATATACTCTATCATCATTATTTTTCATATCCAATGGTTTATCAATATACTTTGATTCATCCCTCACAGTTGAACCTCGTCTTCCATCTTTTTTGAGAAGAAACATTAATCTCGGAGTTAGTTTAACCGGGGGTTGAGCAGAACCCAAGAACCTTAATTCAGCATTAAATATCAATACCTTTTCTTGAACAAGATGAAATATTGCTGGTTGTTCTGTTGGAATGAGTCCTGCTTTGGTTTTTGAATCCGCTGAATATTCATTGTTTTGAAGAGCATTCACAATATAATCATAGGGTCGATTAATCTCTTCCAGTTGTTGAAATAAACCTTCATCATCATATACCTTTAATTCTCCTAAATGCTCTAATTCTTCCTCCATCATTTGATCAAAATCTTTGAACATTTGAAGTTTTTTAGGAGTATATTCTTCTGTGGGAACTGTGGAAACATCTTTCATTTTTTCTTGGGAAGTTTTTAAAAGTGGTTTAAAAAATTTCTCTTGTTTTCTTTCAAATGCTTCTTCGTCCGTTAGTTTCTGTCTGCGTTTCTTCTTTATGTCTTTCTGTTGTTTTACAACTTTTGAAACCAACTCTTGATGTTCCTTAAATCTTCTTGCTCTTTCTTTTGCATCCATTTATTTTTTGTAAAATATCATTTAATGAATTGTAAAGATCAACAGGGAAATTTTCCTTTTCTTCATCATTCAAGTAGATGTGTTCAAATAAATCCTTTTCTTTAAATATTTCATCAAATTCTTTATTAACATTAATGGGAGTTGTAATTTCTTCTTCACTAATACTTGCATCTCTGCTTTTCATACGTTTGTGTTGAGTTTCTTCATCAACATCAAAACCGAATGATAAAATCTTCACTCCGTTCAGATGTTTAATAATTTGTCTCGTTCCTTCTGGATTAGTTTCTAATATCACAAGACCACCAGATTTTAGTTTCCTTAACTCACTCTTAGAATGTGAATATTTTGTTGTACCAAGAGAAACCTCCTCAAATATTTGACCTTCATTCCTCAATTGCATATGTTCCTCCACTGAAATATAGTGATAATCTTCACCTTTTACTTCTCCAAGTCTTATTGCTCTAGTTGTTGTTGATACAATGCGTATCACGGGGTGTTTTTTAAGTAAATTTACAATATTCTCATTTGTACTACACAAGAACCTTGATTTATGAACGTTTTTTCCAGAAGCAGATTTACCCACAAGATTTACAATAATAGTTGTCATTTATATATGTAATTGTTTATAAAACAAAAAATATATCCCTTAATATCTCATCTTGTTTCACAACAATATATTTATATTTTTCAGTAGTGTGCTTCATGTAATCCTCAAATTTCTTTTTACTACATAATGTAGAACAATTATCTCTCCAAAAATTATTGATATCTATTGAATTTAACTTGAATAAAATAAAAGTATTAGCATTGTTTCTGATGGAACGACAAGGAAGTTGAAAGTACGATTGACTAAGATAAATACAATTACAAGAAGAATGTCTCCCTCTTGTGTAGTAGCCGTCCATTACCGTTTGGTTTCTCTCATTAACACAATCATCAAAGATAACGAGGTTCTTTTTTGATTTATCCAAATCTTGGAGAGACGGTATATCATCCGTATTATCACTAAGAATACAAGTTATAGGATTTGATTTCTTTTTACATCTCTGTGTATCACAAAATAGTTGAATTATATCTTCAATGTTATCATCATTTAGGTTTTTTTGACGTTTAAATAAACCGATTATATCTTCTTTTTGAAGACCAGCATTAAACCCTTGTGAGAGTAGTTGATACTCTGATTGAAAACTCGACTTTGTGAAAATTATTAAATTATCATAATCTAAAAAGTTGGGAGTGAGGAGCATCTTTAAAAGTAAGCAGGTTTTTCCACATCCACTTGAACCAACTATGAGGCATCTTAATGAATTTGGGAGATTTTTATGGTTGTCAAATTTTATCTTATTTTCCCAAATGGGTAAAAAATCATTCATTTATATATTTGGAAAACAGGTTATTAAATTTATTATTGGCTTTTTTCGAAACTCTATATTTTATCCTAAGTTCAGGTTTAATTTCAAGATAATCCATTATTTTATTTATGCAATATCTTGTGTTGATATTTCCCTGAAAATCACATCCATGAATAATATATAACAACAATCCTTTGAACATTTCTCTAATACGTTCAGTTTCTTCCCTTGTAAGGAAAGGTGTGTTATCACCCTCGTACTTTACATTCATTTCTCTCATCAATCTTGTAAAGTAATTCATTTTTGGTGTAAATCTAAAAGAATTATTTTCCTTTTTATATTTTTGATTATCATTAATGAGAAGATAATCACAGAATATACATTGTTTATAGGCTTTTGACTGTGTTTAATCCCCGTCTTTCACACGCAGGACAATTCTCAAATTTGTCATATGGAGAATCATGGAATTCAAGAGGCTCAAAATCGAGTAAACTATTCATATTTATAAAGTAAAACTTTACCTAAACTGAAATTCATCTTCGATATCATCTTCGATACTTTCAGAATCATCTATACTTTCATAACTATCGTTTGAACACAAACTCTCGGTGTCATAACCATCGTTTGAATGCAAACTCTCGGTATCATAATCACTCTCATAATCTTCAAAATCTTCAGTTGAATATTGACTCATATTTAATTAGTAGAAAAAAACATTACCATCGATATCTATTTACATTTTTTCATTAACAGATTCAACTGCTACATTTTTTATATTAAAGGTGATATTAAAATGATCCCTAACTACAATTGAACGAAATGTCATTTCACCTGATATATTAACATCCTTTATTTCATCAGGATTTATATCTTTAGGGTTGTTGAAAAAAATACAAATTTCTCCTTGCATATTACAGATGGTCTTATCTTTTCTTTCTAAAGCTTCATCCATAAGGTTTTTATTTTTTGATACCTTTTCTTGTTTCATTGTTTTTTCTAGTTTTGAATATATTGCCAGAAGGAGAGGAGAAATTTTGTTTGAGATACCTTAATTGATGTTCTTCCAGGTATACTAAAAGCCCTTCCACTGAAGTAAATTGAAGAACTCATCATATCCACCATAATTGTTTTTATCCAATAGTTGTTATATTTATCTTTGTTCAATTTTACATCCTTGACATATTTCTCAGTATCTTTAACAAATGAAGAGATTGATTGAAACTTGTCTTTTGTGTCTTGAAACATTGTATTTATTAAGAGAAAAAGTTGGAGGATAAAATGGTTTTAAGCACAGATTCACCTGTAAAATAAACAAAATTTTCATCAAGAAAATTTTAGTTTAAGCACAGATTCACCTGTAAAATAAACGAAATTTTCATCAAGAAAACTTTAGTTTAAGCACAGATTCACCTGTAAAATAAACGAAATTTTCATCAAGAAAATTGTCGTTTAAGCACAGATTCACTTGAAAAATAAACGAAATTTTCATCAAGAAAATTTTAGTTTAAGCACAGATTCACCTGTAAAATAAACGAAATTTTCATCAAGAAAATTTTAGTTTAAGCAAAGTTTTATTATATAAATATGGTGAATACAACGTACTGCGATGTTTGTAATCACGAATATAAACATTATCGAAAACACCTCCGAACCAACAAACACACATTTAATCTATTTCATAAAATATCTCCTCTTGAGTTGGAAAGAAAACATTGTGATATCTGCTCAAAGGATGTTTTGAAGAGTAGTTATAATAGACATCTTCAATCACAAAAACACAAGAAAAATGAGTTTAAAGTAAAGGGAGACTATTATATTGAAAACACTGATGGGGCATTTAAAGGGCATATAAAAATAAGGATTTTTCAATTTGGAGAACCCGGTCCATCATCAATAGTTGAATCAATTGAAATAGTGAAACCCGATGTTGAAAAATTTATTAAAAAGACATTAAAAGAAATGAAAACTTTAAAGTTTTATATGGGAGTGAAAATGAATATGAAAAGACAAGATGAAGAACAAACTCCTTATATGAGAACAGATCTTCATTTTATAACATCATTTCAAGATTTTTTGAATAGTGGGGTTTATGAAGAACTATCAAGACAAGAGGAGGATGTTGATAATACAGTGGTAGGAAGTGGATTCAATATTTAAAAAATCATCTTTTTAGATATACACATTCTAAAATCAAACCCTCTTTAAGGCCCGGTCACACCTTGACGTTTTAGCCAACGTATGCCGATTTTTGAATTTTTTTTCTAAAACGCTGGCACACGTTGAATACGTTATGGGTAAGTTTTGATAACATTGAGAGCACGCTGAAAAACACTGCCATACGTCGTTGTGCGTTGGCTTTAAACGTTGTACTTTTTGGTTGTCCTCAAATTTTTTCATGCTTGAAATTTCACGACGTATGCCGGCATATGACTCACACGTTCCGCTACGCTGGCCACAAGTTGTATACACGGTCTGCGATCGTTGACAGACGTCAACACATGCTACTTGTAAGTTAATCATAAGTTGAGACACGCCGAGGTAATGTTTAGCGTACCCCAAACTTATTTCGAACCTATGATTAACGTGTTGTTGGCACGTTACGCGATCGTTGCCACACATCGACAGACGTTACTTTTAAGTTACTCATAGGCTGAAAGACGTCGGTATAATGGATCGTCCTTGCGTCAGCGTCCACGGCCACGGACAGGACACTTATTTGCAGCATTCTTCAAACTTTTCTTCGGCATGACGAGGATGTTCACACTTCGATGTCTAGCTTGGCTATGATTCCAATTGTCCATCGGCAGCGTCTATTTAAAATAGTCGAGTTTGAGCGTTTTAACACGTTCAGAAGAAACGCTTCAAATTTCCAAACCCCAGCGTCAAAAAACAAAGGCGAGTGACAGCAATTTAAATCGTTCATTGTAAACAATGAAAATAGTTGAGTGGTACCGTTTAAAAGTCGTTGAGTGTAAAAATAATCCAATTGTTGAGCGCAAGCGTCTACTTTCAATAGTGGAGATGCAGCCATTTAAATCGTTGAGTGGCAGCCTATGAACCTACCCGTGGACACGCGGACGCAAGGACGATCCATCATAACCCACACCCTCCCCCTCACACTCACCTACTACTGCCAACATGAACAAACTACGACTACTACTAATACTAATACTAATACTGATACTGATACTGTTACTGCTGACATGGACATCGACTCAAAAAGGAACTCGAAAACACTGTTGGGTTCCCCTTTTATGAGCAGCATTTTTATATACCAATTCCCAAAACCGCTGGGAACACGTCTTTATATGGCAGTTGTAACCTAGAAACACAATCATTTTTTTTTTGTCGACCGGAAGACGTCATTGGAATACGTCTACATACGTCGATGTGTGTTGGGACTACGTAAAGAATTGGTTCAAAGCACGTCAAACATAAGTTAGAAATAAGTTTCGCGTAAAAAAGACATTACCGCGACGTGTTTCTACTTATGAGTAGCTTATAAGTAGCCTTTGTGGACGTGTGTAAGCGTCCGCATATTGTGTGTAAAACTTATCCCCATCGCATGCGGAACGTGTGTCATACGCCGAGTACGTCGTAAAATTTTGAACATGTTTAAAATTTCTTGATGTACTCTACTTACTACGACGTATGATAGCGTACTTTAGCGTTCTACTCACGTATACCAAACTTACTCATACCGTATTTGACGTGCCCCAACATTTTAGACACATTTTTCTTAGGTCGGCATACGCTGGCAAGATCGCCAAGGTGTGACCGCGATGTTGACACTTCCATTTCTACGGCAGTTATGATTCGAATCGTTGTGCGTCAGCCTTTTAATAGGCTACGTCACGACATCGTCGGCGATGCGTGCAACGTGCTATGCCGAAGTTAGACTCTCGTTGGGCATAGGTTGTGTAGGCCAACAACAGGTTCAGCATTCGTTGGTATAAGTTATCTATAACACAACGAAACGTTCTGTGTCCATCACTAATATGTTATGCATACGACCAACTCGTTATGAATACGTCCGAATCTTAAAAAAAACATCAAAAGTTCAACGTCAGCCAGCGTTTTACATACATTTTAATACGTTGCCATCGCTGGCTAAAACGTCAAGTGTGACCGGGCCTTAAAGCTTCTTCTTATATTGAATTACCAAAAGAAATAAAACGAAAGAAGGCAGTTGTTAATATTAAGAATAATGATAATAAATGTTTTCTCTGGTCTGTTCTTGCTCACTTACATCCACCAAAATGTAATTCAGAAAGAGTAAAACAATATATGAAATATGAGAATACCTTGGACATTAAAGATTTTAAATTCCCAATGCCACTAACAGATATTCCTAAATTTGAGAAAAAGAATAATCTTTCTATTAATGTATATGGATTAACGGATACAAACAAAGTTCAAATATTAAAAATTTCAAACAACTATAAAAATGAAGAAACACACATTGATCTTTTATATTTTAGTGTTGGAAAGAATTCACATTACACATACATCAATAATTTATCAAGATTAATCTCTTCTCAGGTATTCAGAACAGCAAACAAAATATATCCTTGTAAGCGATGTCTAAATTCATTTCATACAAAAGAACGATTAGAACAACATTCAAAATATTGTAGTAATCATAAATCAGCTGTAATTACAATGCCTAAACCTGGTGAAAAGATTTCTTTTGAAGATTATAATAAATCTATCATGCACCCATTTGTGATATACGCTGATTTTGAGTGTATCCTGAAAAAGATAAATACTGCTTCTCCTAATCCAAAAGAATCATATACAAATAAATATCAAAAACATATTCCTTGTGGTTTCTGTTATTATATCAAATCATCTGTTGGAGAAAAGTATAACAAACTTGAATATTATAGTGGAAAAGAAGCTTCACAAGAGTTTGTAAAACGATTAGAAAAGGAATGTATAAGACTCACTAAATTAATGAAAGAAACAAATGAACCGATGAAATTAACCAAAGAAGAAAAATTAGAATTTAGAAAGAACAATATCTGTCATATTTGTGAGGGGAAATTAAGGAGTCTAAAGTTAGGGATCATTGTCATCTTACTGGTAAATATAGAGGTCCCGCTCATTCCTGTTGTAATCTTAATTATAAATTACCTTCTTTTATTCCAGTCTTTCTTCACAACAAAGCCAACTATGATACACATCTATTTATAAATGAACTTTCAAAAACACCAGGGAATATTTCTGCCATAACAAACACAAGTCAAAAGTATATTTCATTTACAAAAATGATATTCACAAAACCTTTAACTCGTATTAGGTTTCTAGATTCTTACAAGTTTATGGGAACACCACTAGCCTACCTCGCATCAAATCTAAGCTCCACGGCCTCTTTTCCAAATCTTAATTCATTCTTTCCAAAAGAGGAAATTCTCACTAAAGAGGAAATTCAGATTAAAGAGAGAATTCAAAGTAAAGAGGAAATTCGAATTAATGAGGAAATTAATGAAGAAATTCTAACTGAAGATGAAATTCTAATTATAAAGAAAATTCGAACAATGAATGAAATTCTAACTAAAGAGGAAATTCTGATTAAAGATGAAATTCTGATTAAAGAAGGAATTCTCACGAGAGAGGAAATTCAAACAAGGAATGAAATTCAAAGTAAAGAGAAAATTCTTACAAGTAAGGGAATTTATCCTTATGATTATATGGATTCATTTATGAGATTTAAAGAAACACAACTTCCTTCAAAAGAAAGTTTCTATAATAACCTTTATGAAGAAGAGATAAGTGATAAAGAATATAAACACGCACAAGAAATATGGAAAATATTTAAGATAAAGAACCTTGGAGAATATCATGATTTATATCTAAAAACAGATGTTTTATTGTTAGCTGATGTGTTTGAAGCTTTTAGATCACTCGGTCATAATAAAAATTGTTATGGATTAGATCCTGCCCACTATTTCACAGCTCCTGGTTTAGCTTGGAGTGCAATGTTGAAAATGACAAAACAAGATATTGATTTAATCAGTGATGTTGATATGCTTTTGATGATTGAGAAGTCCAAGAGAGGTGGAATATCACAAGTATGTTCAAAAAGATATGCTAAAGCAAAGAATAAATATCTTCCAAATTACGATAGTGAAAAAGACAGTAATTATTTGACGTATTTTGATGCTAATAATTTATATGGATGGGCAATGTCTCAATCTCTGCCTTATGGTAAATTGGAGTGGGTGGAAGAAAAGGATTATGAAAAGGCTTTGATGAATATTGTTATTTCTTCTCAAGAGGAATTGAATGACGAAGAAGAAGGTTATTATTTTGAAGTTGATTTGAGGTACCCGAGTGATCTTCATAATAAGCATAAAGACCTTCCTTTTGCATGTGAGAAAGAAACCCCAAAGAAAGAATGGTTCAGTGATTATCATAAAAGTTTTAATATTAAAGGCAAATCAACAGAAAAGTTATTAACAACATTCTATGATGAAGAGGGATATGTTTTGCATCAGAGAAGCTTAAAACAGCTTTTGAGAGAAGGATTGAGAGTAGCTAAAATTCATAGAGTTTTAAAATTTAAACAAAGTCCTTGGATGAAAAAGTATATTCAATTCAATACAGATATGAGAGCAAATACAAAAGTAAAATTTGAAGGGGACTTTTATAAATTAATGAATAATGCTGTATTTGGAAAGACTATGGAAAATGTTAGAAACAGGCAAAACATTAGATTCGCAACATCTTGGAAAGAAGCTTCGAGATTGATAAATAAACCAAGTTTTGAGAGAGAAGAGGTTTTTTCAGAGAACTTTTCTGCAATTCATATGAAAAAGGAAAGTATTGTAATGGATAAACCAATTTATATTGGAACAGCAGTTCTTAATTTATCAAAGATATTGATGTATGATTATTTGTATAATGACTTAAAGAAAGAGTATGGTGAAAATGTTTCATTGTTGTATATGGACACTGATAGTTTTATCCTAGATATAAAAACTGATGATGTTTATAAAGATATGAAGAAAAATATTGGAGTATATGATACAAGTAATTTCAGTAAGAAGAGTGAGTTATTTTCAAAAAAGAATGAAAAGGTTATTGGTAAGTTTAAGGATGAGTTGGGTGGAAAAGTAATGAGTGAGTTTATTGGATTGAGAGCAAAGGCATATGCTTATAAGTTTGGTGATCAGATTGATAAAAGGTTAAAGGGAATAAAGAAATATGTAATAAATAAATCAATAACTTTTAGAAATTATTATAATTGTTTGATAAATAAGAGAAGAATATAGGAAAATGAATACAATAAGAAGTTGTAAACATAACATATATAGTGAAGAAGTAAATAAAAAGGCATTAGGAGCCTTTGATGATAAGAGATTTATTTTAGATAATGGAATAGATTGTGTTCCATAAGGATATTGTTTGATAGAGTGAATAGAATAGATTGTGTTTTAACGATGGGAAGATGGGTTAGGGTTTTTTAAGGGCTACCGCCGCGTTTTTTCGCAATATATAAATGGTCAAACCAAGTATTAATCAAACTAAAGAGTGGAGAAAATCTCAGTCTTGGTATATAAATGGAAAACAATGAATGTGAAAAATATCAAATAAGTCTTATTGAAAAAATAACTAAAACAAAGGTAAATAAAACAAATAAGCGAATCAATTTAAAAAGTAGTAAGTTAGAGGATGTAAAGAAAAAAATGAATATCCTTGAATGGACTGAAAACTTTGATGGTTATCAATTGAACAATGAAAAAACAATTTATGATAATCTCAAAATGATATGTGGCTCAGGAGGTGGTCAAACAAGAGCATTAAGAGAAGTTTATCATTTTGTAATGGCACAAAAGGGGTATCTTAAAAAATATAAAGATTCAAATGTTTTGTTTTTCAATATTTTAGATGGGGATTATTGTGCAAAGAAAATTAAACTATTGAAGGAATTTGAGAATGAACAAATGTTTATAGGTTCAATGAGTGAACTAAACAATATGCATCGGTTATTTGATAAAGAGTGTCCCGAGGCTTAGACGTTTCAGATATTTCTTTAGAATCACCTTTAACAAATCACATTACGACTTTACTACTTGAACAAATCTTTATCTTGTTGCATAGGTTATTTGAATAGAGAGCCCCTAGGTTAAAAGGGGAGACAAATAAATATACCTTGGGCTAAAAAGGGGATTTATTTTTTAGGGGAAAAAAAAAGAAAAAAGTTCATCGCTGAAAATCCCCCATTCATTTACATGGGGAAAAGTGAGCCAGAATCAGTATTCTTACCCTACTCACAGGACTCAGAACGGGACTCTTCATGAACTCTGCCATGGGACTCAGAACGGGACTCTTCACGAACCCTACCACGGGACTCCCATTAACTCAGCCCACAAACTCAGCCCGACCTCGGGACTCCCACACGAACAAAGAAAAGATGTCCTCTTTATCCTTTGCAACCCCTCCCCCGCACCCGGCGTGACTCATGCGGCATGACTCATGCCCTCGTGATCCATCCCCCGCTCAACCACGGATGGGAGGGAGTTGTTGACGTCACCGCAGGGTTCTTATTCCTCTTCGCAGAAGAAGGGGAGGGACGTCTCCATTGTTCGCTCCCTAACTATTAAATCGATCCACAGCACATCTCATCCATTTCAAAACATTTAAACAATGGAAGGTGAGCTATCTAGGGAACATGCACTTATCGACATAGCTGACTAAGGGAATCTGTGTGTTGTGTGCAATTGAATTCCAAATTCATAACAATATATACATATACATATATACATATATCCATCCATGCAATGGGACCAAACTCTGTGCAGAGCGTTGGTGCTGCCTCAGCAGTCTCCTTGGCTCTTGGGCACAATCCTGGGCGGGTCGCCACTCCAACACAGGATACCAGCATGCTGGCACTCATTTTGCTGACCTCAGAAGGATGACACAGTCAACCACACCTGGTATTAATTAAACAGACAAGTGGGATTTGAACTCAGGATCCTCAGAGCCCAAGCCAACAACCCGAACCATTTAGCCAACACCAGACATTTAATTATATATATATATATATACACACACACACACACACACACACACACACACACACACACACACACACACACACACACACACACACACACACACACACACACACACACACACACACACACACACACACACACACACACACACACACGTTTTCTATTTTCACTGTTAACTTATACCAACTTAACATATACACTGTACAAATACTTTCCTTTTTAAAGTTAACCCACACATACCATTCAAGTTAAAGAAAAAATGATTGAGGCTCGTGGAAGAGTTCAACGATGTGGAATTGATAGGTCAAAATGCCATCAATGAAGCATAGAGGAACAGGCAGACAAGGGTTGGAGTCACAGGCAAAGAACAAATAGACACAAAGAAGACGATACAATGGAGATGGATACAGAGATAATCGCAATGTGATCAGACAGGTAAAACCGACAAATATGGCAGTTTGGCCAAGATACTTGTACAGATACCTGACAAAATGGAACGAGGGATCCTTAATGTCCACAATTTAAATGCAGATGGGACAAGCCAGCTTTACTTCCTCATTTTGAAGGATGGCATGGTCCAAAATGTATCCCCCATCCCTATCCCTCAACAGATACTGCAGAAACACAGCACTTTTAGTCATGTTTCACCCAATAGGGATGCAAATACATAACCAGACTGCTCAGAGTCCTTTAATTATCCTGCTGTCCTGCAGCTGACAATACATTTCATGGAGACCTTCCACCCAAGGATCAACTGAGCTCAACTAGCTTGGCATGGAAGATTTGATGGTGTAGCATGCAATGAAGTTGGTAAGTCTTACTTTTCAACAACCAAATGACTTCAGCCGAACGAACACGACAACCTTATTGAACGCGTGCTGAGAAGGCAAATGTAATTAGATTCAAAACACAACCTCCAAAATATTGACCACACAAAACATGATTATATATATATATATTTAAATTTTATGATAATCTTGCAATTTTTAATACTTAAATCTGATTTGATGTACCACACTCCTCACAGAGGAGCATTGGTGCTGCCAAAGCAGTTTCTTGGCAAAGGTTAAACGAGGTAGTTTGCCATTGCTTTCCCAGTAATGTTTGGCGGTGCTCTGCCCTTTGAATTCTGAACATCAAACAAGAAAGCAGCATGTGCCATTAAAAAAAAATCTTTAGTATGACAAAGCTCGGGTTTGAACCATCGACCTACCAGACCCAGAACGGATGCTCTAATCGTCATGCCACCAAGTCTGGTTAATGGCTAAGTAAGTATTCGTTATTCGTTAGGATAATCAAACAATAGCAATCACCTTCATGATTGGATGTCCCAATTGCCTGTAAAAATGTTCGTGCCCTGAACACACCTGAGAATAGATTGGTTGCCTAACGAAATACAAATGTGGCAAAATAAATAATGAGGGGCAGAGCTGTGCACAAAGAAGTACAGAGGTGTACATTCAAAGCTCGACTTTAGTCTATGGGTCTTAAGTCTGGTTTTCAGAGAAAAGTAACTTAAGCTAACAAAACTTCTCGCGAAGTCATGTCCATCTTTAACACCACACCAAATGCATATGCAATTTAATTCCTCGCACCACTCTCCACTTTTGCAAGGTCTCTACATCCATCGTTGCTCTTCAAATTGCTGTGAAAGAACTGTTTTTCTCTTTTTAAGAATGGTTAAAGCCCAAGATAGATTTCACACATGAAACAAAATAATGAGGGCAAAAGGATCAAGCCAAAGCTTTTCTCAACACACATCTTCCTCATTTGTGGCAAGTGCTATGCCTATTATACATATAACACAACAAAATAGGTTTATATTGGGAAGTTGAACTTCAGACAAGGTCTTTATAAAAAATGTTATTAAACTTTACAAGAGCAAATAATAAGAAAGTATCGAAATTAAAAATTAATTCAAATTTTACTTTGAACTTGAGCAACGTTATGTTTGAGACCCATTACCACCCTCCAAAGTACATTTATTTAAAAAAAAAAAAAAAAGTTATACAAGTACATTAACCCAAGGGTCATGGTGGAGATTTTATTCATCGACATTACTGTGCTTCAATGTGAATCCTTCATTAATTGTGTCAACAGCCTGTGGCTACTGGTTGCATCATTGCTGGGAGCATAGCTGTGCCATTGTAGCAATTTCCCCTGTAGGTTAGAGCAAGAATTGGTAATTTGTTCAGGGTGCCGGCGATAGCTCACCATTTCTTTGCGAAGGACACCTTGGGATCAAAATAACATCCACCAACTCATGCTGGCAGATGGGATGCCCATGCTCAGTTTAACTTCCATCCCGTCGGAGAGAGGGCACACGTATTGAATCCTCGCCCTGACTGCGAAACACCACTATGATTGTATATAGCTGGGTCCGCATTCAAATCCAGTCGAGACAGCTAAGAGGTGAGTGTGCATACTTTTAAGCCAGCCTGCAAGCCTTAATGAGACTTGTACACACTAGTATAGCACAAGTATAGATAGTGGACAAATACATACCGTGTATGGGATTTGAACATAGCTTCTGAGTGAGCAACATGAGTCAGCGGTTCAACTGAGAACGTGAAATAGGCCAACAATAGATATCTGCATTTGCCTTGACCAGACCGGCTTTAAATGTTATCAACAAATTATAATACCACGAAGCAGTCACTATAAACTTTGGCTCTGTTCCATTCATTCAGCCTAGAGGCATACACACTCAACTCTGAGTTATTTAGCCTGGGTTTGAATCGTGCCAACTATAAACTGCCACCCTCGCACTTTGCAAGCAGGATGAGGCATCATTGTGTGTGCCATCACCAAGAAGATGGATGTTAATAATTATAAATGGTGTTTAATAAGCATTATAAATGGTGTACAGTATATTTAGCATTCTAAACAGAGTTTATTAAGCACGAGCAAATACCACCATTCACTTCACTGACGGGGGTAGTAACGAGGGGGTGGGGAGAGAGAGAGCGAGAGAGGAGGAAGGTGAGAGAGAGTGAGAGAGTGAGAGAGTGAGAGAGTGAGAGAGTGAGAGAGTGAGAGAGTGAGAGAGTGAGAGAGTGAGAGAGTGAGAGAGTGAGAGAGTGAGAGAGTGAGAGAGTGAGAGAGTGAGAGAGTGAGAGAGTGAGAGAGTGAGAGAGTGAGAGAGTGAGAGAGTGAGAGAGTGAGAGAGTGAGAGAGTGAGAGAGTGAGAGAGTGAGAGAGTGAGAGAGTGAGAGAGTGAGAGAGTGAGAGAGAGAGAGAGAGAGAGAGAGAGAGAGAGAGAGAGAGAGAGAGAGAGAGAGAGAGAGAGAGAGAGAGAGAGAGAGAGAAAAAAAAAAAAAAAAAAAAATAAAGGTGACGGGTGAAGGTGGGGTTAGCAAAGAGAATTATATGTTTTGCTAAATGACCGAACACACACACAAAAACAAACTAATGTCAGGACAGCTGTACACACAAAGACACAACAGAGTTTGTGAAGTAATCTGCTCACACATCTGCAAAAACTTTGATGTCCCAGTTCCAGAAAATTTGTGGGAACATGGAGTAAAAGCAATTAATGAAAACATGGAAGTACCAATCACTCACGTACGACCGAATGATCCCATCGAGCGTGAACATCGAAAACAAAGCATTGCGACCAGATATCACACTTCGGTTTAAAAAAGAAGAGAAGAAGGCATTGCTTATTGAGGTGGTAATTGCAGTGATTTTGACCTAAACGATTCAGAAATCAAGAAAATGACAAAATACCAAGTCCTCAAGAATGAAGAGAGAAGATCCTGGAAGCTGAAGAATGCCAAAGTTGTACCAGTGATAGCTGGACCTACAGGAATAATAACAAAGAACCTCACAGAGATATTAAACATAGGGGCAATACACCTGGGCACTCACCTGCTCGTAGCTGGATAAGATAATCAGGCAAACGCTGGTTGGCATGGATGACCCACAAAATATATAATGAAGAAGAAAGTAAATACCTATGGATTTTTTTAACACCATGAACAACGGTTGGTACATCATGGTTGATGAAGATGGTGGTTAACTTTTATCGAAATTGCATGTGTAGTTTCTGAGAAGAAAGCAAACACATATTTTGGGGGGCAATTACTCCCTCCATAGACCCTCCTCGACCCCAATTTTTTTAAAGTCATAAACAAATTTTGGTACATTATGGTTGTTGAAGGCTGTAGTGAAGTTTAATCGGAATTGTTTGTATTATTTCTGAGAAGAAAGCAAATACCTCTTTGGGGGGGGCAACCCCCCACCCACACACACATAAACTCCCTCTGTGGACCCCTTCAGACCCCGTTTTTTATGCAATGATGGGTGATGGAGGTTGTGGTCAAATTTCATTGAAATCGTATGTGTAGTTTCTGAGAGGAAGTTGCAAGTATTTGTGTACAGACGGACAGACGGACGGATGGACGGACAGACAGACTGATGACGCACCATCCCATAAGCTCACTGGAACTACTTTCCAGGTGAGTTAAAAAACATCTCTAGGAATATTATTACAAACGAACTCCAGTTGGAAGCTGTCCAGGGTTCAACGATGATCCTGAAGAGAGCCCTCGGCACAAAACTTTGAGAACAGAAAATTTCACAGCTTGGTCCATGAATCGTGACTCCTCATTGAAATATAAGTGGATACTTTGAGTCTGCCCTGGGAGGACTCTATTCCACATCCTGAAACTGGCATATGTAGATAACAATCAACGACACACACACACACACACACACACACACACACACACACACACACACACACACACACACACACACACACACACACACACACCTGTTATGTCTCTGTTTCAACTTCTGATGAACCCCACCCACATGTGGAGATAGCAGGCAAGAACACCAACGCCCACATATGTGCACAAAAAACACACACACACACACACACACACACACACACACACACACACACACACACACACACACACACACACACACACACACACACACACACACACACACACACACACACACACACACACACACACACAGTCTCTGCTTCACCTCCTGAAACCCACCCACCAGACGTGGAGATAGCAGGCAACAACAGCAACTTGCACATACATGCATGCACGCACGCATGCACGCACACACACGCACATACACACACGCTTTTGAGACCTGGGACGGGAGCATTCCCAACCAACAGCTCATATATGCAGCGACCTTTGCACCCCACCGGTCGGCTCCAAATCCGATTCGTACATGCTGCAGTCCCCTCAACAGGGGGGAAAGGTGGGGGACCAGGGGGTGGGTTGGGAGAGAGATACAGAGGAGTGGAGAGAGATAGGGGTTGAGGTCGGACAGGGGTAGGAGAGAGACGGTAGGTTTGGGGGGGAGAGGATGTGAGGGATTCCGGCATATGTGACGCTCAGTTTATCGTCCATCCGGGAGACGACACGCACATTGATGGGAGAGGAGATAGAGAGGCGAGAGAGGCGAAAGAGGGAAAGAGAAGCGAGAGAGAGACAGAGAGAGAGAGAGACAGAGAGACAGAGAGACAGAGAGACAGAGAGACAGAGAGACAGAGAGACAGAGAGACAGAGAGACAGAGAGACAGAGAGACAGAGAGACAGAGAGACAGAGAGACAGAGAGACAGAGAGACAGAGAGACAGAGAGACAGAGAGACAGAGAGACAGAGAGACAGAGAGACAGAGAGACAGAGAGACAGAGAGACAGAGAGACAGAGAGACAGAGAGACAGAGAGACAGAGAGACAGAGAGAGAGAGAGAGAGAGAGAGAGAGAGAGAGAGAGAGAGAGAGAGAGAGAGAGAGAGAGAGACAGAGACAGAGACAGAGAGAGAGAGAGAGAGAGAGAGAGAGAGAGAGAGAGGGGGGGGCGAGATAGAGTTAAGGGTTGGAACGAAGAGGATAGGGGAGCAAAGAGGGGGGAGTAGGGAGGGGAGGGGGGATTCCAGAGGGGAGAGCAGTTTTTCTGGACTTGCGTGTGGTAGCAGGACTTGAAGGGAAGGGAGGTGGGTTTGACTTGCATTTTGGAGGGGGACTTGAGGGGAAGTGGGGGGGGGGATTTGCCAGCATTCATTTAGGATTGAATGAAATAGGGTACATGACAACATCACATTCAAAGAGGATAGCAAAGCCGACAGTCACTTTCAAACAGCACGTCCCATTTTTAAAGAGATTAAAACATGGGCTTCCCTTGAGGTATGTGACTAACTGTGGCTGCCACTCTGTTTACCTGTTCTGTAACTGGATCTCTCTGAAGGGGTCATACACTGCATGGAGATGCCCAGAGTGCGAAAGAACATGCAAATTGGACAAACGAACACACCTCCAACAGCCAGACCCGATGTCAAGCCCAACTCCACAGTCCAGACCCCAAAACGTGGATCTGTCCAGGAGACCCTTGAGGCCATCACACCCTTGCTACAATGTATATAAATACATGGAGATGCCAGTGTTTTATGCCTTTAGTTAATTTCAGCACACATTTTAAAAACAAAATGTGATGAGTCCCAGAATCTCTCGACCTGAGCCAAATCCCAAAATTCAAACCGCGGAATCGAACCCGGCAGCATCCCTGACTGCCTAAATAGTGCCCATCCGCCCAACCTGCACACGACATGACACTGGGCCCAAAACACAACACAGACACCACAGCACAGTATAACCACCTCCAAACCACAACACAACCACCTGTGGAATCTTATCACAACCACTGATTGTTTATCACTTCATAAAAGTTGGAAAAGGGGTAAAAGAGGGAGGAGAGCCAGGAAGGAGGGGTGGGGGAGCGAGGACAAATTAAGAGGTGGAAGGGATGGATGGAGGGAAGGAATGGTTGAAGGGAAGGATGGATGGAAGGGATGGATGGATGGATGGATGGATGGGATTGATGGTGGATTCACGGCAAATTCCACAGTACGTTGATCATATTTTTGATTGTGTTTAGCAGAGGGACAGTGCATCGGAACAGTGCATCGGAACAGTGCAGTGCGACAATGTGGGTGCTTTTGCTGTGTATCACCATGGCTTGCAAACAAACATCCAAGCAGCTTGTAGAGTGCTTGCCAAATGGCTTAAGTGCTCAAGCAAGCAGTCCAATGAAACAGTTGATAAGGAACAGCTGGCTTGGCAAACGATTAGCGATCGCCGATCGGTCATATTAAACACCATGCACCCGGAGATGCCTGGAGTGTTAAACAATGTCTAAAATGGACAAATAAACCCTTTTTTGCAGTCAGAACTGCTGTTAAGGGCCATTCCACAGTTTAATTTTTTTTAATTTGGCTCAGGTTAAGAGATTCTCAAGCTTATTGCATGGGCAGAAATGAAATAAAGCCATGAACACGCATCTCGAGGTGTTTATAAGCATTGTGATGTATCTAACGATTTGAAGGTATGAAGATGAGGCATTCGATGATATGAGCGAGGAAAGTGAAAGAAACAAAATTTGAGTGCTTTATCTTTAAGAAACCATTACAGCCTGTTCCAAGTCAAGGCATTGTTGAGCAGGCTGAACAAAATGGCGAATTAAGACCCAAGCAAGCTTTCATAAGGCAGACTCAGGGGCTGACCAAGGATGATGCCTTCATAAAGGATATAATTAAATTAGGCGGTTAATTATCTTCAAAAGGGGTGTTTTAATCAACTCAAACACCCAATTTTCATTCATGCACCTCCTTGGAGTTCCCTTTGTAGTATACATGCAAGGTTTGGGGCTGCTACGTTCAATGGTTTTGGAGTTATGGAGGAGACACACTGATGGACTGATGGACTGATGGACTGATGCACACTGACATTTATTATCTGTATTCATGTTCTTCATTGCATGGCTCGCAAGCCACTCTCAGCCCCTGGTAGCTTCAAGTGCAGCCCTTGACATGCGGCCAAAATTACACAAATTTGAAAACACCCCCAACATAATTTGCCATAAATGCTATCAAATTGATCCAATGGTTTCAAATGAGTGTTCCAACATGAAGCATAAAAGTAACATCACTACATCAGGATATGGATGCAGTATACAAACAATTACGCTTGCAGCCCAGTTAACCACAACAAAGAAGAGTATGTGGAGGAGGGGCCGAATAGCAGTCATTTTTGAGTCGCACAGGCAGTGTGGCATCTCTCACACTGATATCTTATCAGCAAAAGTTGCCCCTCTCTAAAAATAGTGAAGATCACTGATCTTTATTATAAAAGGAGCCATGTCTGTCTGTCTGTCTGTCTGTCTGTTTATCATGTTATAACTTGAGAACGGATGAACGGATTTCAATAAATACAACTACGGTGGATTTAGGGAATGCCTGGGAACGTTGGTGATGAAAAAAGACTTGTAATTTTTTTTATCGGAACTTGGGCACATATTGAAACTGCAAATACCAACTTGCGACACTGGTTATCCTCGCACTCCTAGAAATCCTTTTTCTTCTTGCCCTATTGATTAGCCATCACAGCAAAGATTGGTAATTCTGTCAGTGAAGCGACAGATCTTATATTCTCGTTCTCGATTATAAATGGTGTTTATGAAACGTCTATAAATTGTTAAATAATTCAATGCAACCGACATCTTGTTTTGATTAAGGTACTTGTGTAGTATATGGATAGATTTTGTACATGATATGTAAACCATTGTACATCAATGAGTTGCCAACATTTCTAATTTTTGCAAACATCATAAAGATATCCATTAACAAAATTATATATTATGCCACTCTTGTTGCCTTTTCCCCTTGATGATTTTTTTTTAACAGGCTTGAAGGCTCGTCGAGGGAGAAGCTGTAATTGTGAATGTTTCTGCCCTTGAAAATGACGTTAAAAAAAAAAGCACAAAAGCACAAAAAAAAAAACATTATGCAATCACAAGTAAGAGCATGTGAAAATTTAAGGTGCAACAGTGTCACAGCAATTTACAACAAATTTTCTGCTGCAACAAAGTGAACGATATCGTATAACAAGAGGTCAATGACAACGACGTGTCATTTGGCTCATAACCTCTGTCACTTGACTTAATTACTGTCTCATATCAAAAGTTTATAAACACGCACAAAGAAAAACATGATTTGCACGATCGAGTGCAAGTTAAGGTGATATGCGAGCACGATAAAGCTGCTAGATCAAAACTGGAGAAGGGGAACTTCATTCGTGTGTCCATGCCGAGTGATACTTTTGACCCAGGTTCAAGTTCCACATCGTGTCATTTTGTACCTTCTCTAATATATACGCTTGTCTTTATGCAGTACGAGGGGAAAAGCCCGTCAAAATGACGGATGCACAAAACTCAACACAACACGGAGGATGACAATTAATACAAAGTTATGGATTACATCTGATGAATAATTTGTAATAAATAATCCAGTCCGAGAAATGAGACTTTCCCTCGGGAATAATAGCGGTGAAGGGAGCAATTTGTCAGCAAATTTGTCAAAACATTGCACATTGGAATGAGAGCATTGTAACTTTATCTATATATCAGAGATTATTGGGAGGGTGGGGAGAGTGACGCTTCACCACACATTGCTGGTGCAGAGGGTTAAGGAACATACGGGTAAGGCGATGTTTAGAAACTCCCTTCGTAACGTAACATTCAAAGAGACTGGAAGATTATGCTGTTTTGTAGCAAGAAGTGTGATTTAAAAACACTACATGCACAAATGTTACCCCTATTTTCTTTATTTTCTGGAATGTTTCATTTCAACGGTACAGACTCATGAGCGTTCCAATATCTGAAGCCTTGGCCTAGCGTTGGGTGTGCTTATATCTTCTTTATTTATTAGACACCCCACAGACGTAAATAAAGACGCCAATACACGTTGTGTTTTATATTGGTAGATTTGCTCATCCCTGTATTTGGTCAGTGTATGTTGCCATAGATTGTTGCCGAGATCATCCCGAAAATAATAAAAAATTATAAGCCGGTGTACATACATGAAGCAAGAACATGCATACTGCTTTTTGCATCTATCATACATGTTGGTTATTTACATGGGACAATTCCAATTGTACTGGGCCATGGACAGCCCCCCTACCCTGAGACCTAAGGCCTGATGCCTTATGTGTTTCGCAAATTGTGGCACATGATTTTGATTGTGGGCAGGGTCGGGTGAGCTGTCCAACCAATGGGGTGAAGGTAGTCGTGACATCACTTCCATGAATGTGAGGTCATTTCCTCTGTGACAGAGGCATAAATACACAGGCATTTACTATGAGTCTTACCTAGTAGTGTATAAAAGAGAAAAAAGTGAAAGATCAAAAACTAAACACGGAGTGAAAAGTAGGAAGAATCTCCTTACAAGAGAGAGGGGGTGGGAGGAGAGAAAGCAGAAAGGCTTGTGAGAATGAACAAGTGACAAACAGACAGAATGAATTATGATATTGGATAAACAGTAATTTGAAGATGGTGTCAGCATATTTACCTTTAGGCAATGTGCGAGAAGACATGATATCTGAGAGAGGCCCAAGACCTGCAACTGCACGAGCAGCTAAACGGAGCCTGTATGAGGTGTTTGGTTGCAAACCCTCCAGTAAATGGGTCATCGAAGGCTGGAAAGTGGCATGATACTGAAAATGAAAAAGAATGGTCCTCCAAATTAGATTTATAGATGAATGTAATGACTGTCACATGTAATCTGCAAGCCACATATTCGGATACTTGTATATAGATGCTCATTGGCAAGTCAACATGCTCAAGAAGTGGTGCAGGTTGTATGCAGATTGGTGTTGGCTGAATATCGCCATCTCTCCATTTTATGCTTACAGTCTGTTGCTGGCCGATTACATGATAAAGTAGGAGGTATGAATTCAAGCGATCATTTCCTGGAGGGAGCCAAGACAGCAGAATGGTGGTGTCCGATTCTGCTTCAGCCCTGACCATCAATGGCTGTCCAGGAACTGGGGGAATTAGAAAGGAAAAATAAAACGATTTTTTTTTTCTGCAGTTTAAGGGCTCAGAAAGTAGACAAGTTACATGCATTGCCATAACTCTGGATAGGCCTGGGTAGGCCAGAACGAGCCAAAATTCCCAGGCCGATGATTATATTTTGCTTTTTACTTTGTGTTACCAATAATGTATATTATTGTCTTAATGAACAAGGGATATTTATTCAGTAACACACAGTATATTGGGATTATTCTTCGATTCTCCAAGCCTTTGAAAGTATCTGGTTGGCCAACCTAAAATAATTTGAGGCTGACCAAAAAAAATGCCTTTTATTATTGCCAAGGTTACATGAAGGACGAGGACATTTCCATCAACTCGTTTGGAATTTTCATTTTATTACATAGTTACCTCCGCCAGCGAAGGTGGACAGAGGTTATGTTTTCACCCCTGTATGTCTGTGAGCAAGATATCTTGAAAAGTTATTCGATGGATTCAGATGAAACATGGTGGACAGGTTGTGTGTGTGTGACTCGGACAAATTGATTCCATTTTGATGAAGATACGGATCCGGATACGAGATTTTTATTATATTTTAAGTCATTCTTCACTATTGAGAAATGGGGCCAAAAACAATATAGAGCACGATATTTCATAAAGTTGTGGACGGATGACAAAACTTAGTGGATAAGTTGGGTGGGTGACAAAAATGAGCCAATTTGATTTTGGTGATGGTAAGATCACCTTTCCGCCTTTCGGTGGGATGCCATTCTTGTGCAGCCTGTGGCTGCTGTTTGCATCATTTTTAGGGGGCATGGATGTGATGCTTTTTATTGTTCATAAAAAGATACGTGATGTTCAAGCATGAACCTTCGTAAAAGCAAAAAAAGAAAATTTAACTCTCGGCATGAGATTTTTAGTGGAATGTCCTTCAGCGGGAGCATTGACTTCAAGGTAATCAAAACGACAAACGAAACCTCAATTTTCAATCCACAGCTCAACAAAGGCAAGGATTCTGGTGCTGCCGGGATAGGACTGAGTGAGTGAGATTATAGTAAAGGATTAAAGGTCAGTATTAAACAATGGAAATCTCAGTAACGGAAACAAGTATGACATCAAAACCATTGACCATAATTGTGATGTCTTGCCAGGAGGCTGAGGCATGCGGTTTTCTCAACACAGCCAGAGAGTTTGTGGTATTCTCCCTTTTCTGTGGAAAATGAGGCTGACATGACTATCCACTTTAAGATATTGATTGAAAATGCGACTGAAATAGTAATGATTAAATCACAACAAAAAATTGTTTTTATAATTGAAATATTATAGTTTGGCTGTGCTGAAACATGAAAGTGAAATCCTTTTTATTTTTATTTTGGGACTGATCCTTTCCAATTATGACAACCTGCTCAATTTTACATCTTCTTCAGCAGTTCATCAAAATTTCAATTGTGTCGTCTGCTGTACCATGTGGT
>NC_140966.1:78711540-78719040 GCF_056783735.1 Eptatretus burgeri
AGTGAGTTTGTTTAGGTAGTTACGCAGCCCTCAGATTATTTATTTTGGGGACACGAATACCATGAATGTCGCACTCAGGGATCCGTAGGTAAAATGTACTAGGGGAAAACTACACATGATGGCACACGAAAATTTGACGACTCGGGACGAGTCTGTAAAAAGGGGAGGGGGTAGTGTTGTGGTTACCAAATTCGCAAACCACCATTCAGGTCCCTTAGGTGAGATATCTCGGTAAGTATATGTGTAGTTAGGCCCAAACCCGTTGTCTAGTGGGAATACATGTCATTCATGCGTGCTGCGACTCTTCAGGATAGCCGTTTTTCTTTTACTATCTTTATTTTGGACCAACCGCCATGATTACCACCGCCAACCGCGTCTCAACAGTCATCACAACATCAACCACTCACCACAGCAGCCACGACCTTTCCCGTCACACCTCGCAACCGTCGCATCGCCACCGTTCTTGCGCCGCTTGTGGGTGCCGGTATTGGACTCGTGCAGGGCGCGCGCCGAACAGCGTGTACAAACCCACGGATTTTCCGCTCCAAAAACGGATCAAAAACGACTCACGCCCACTTTTGTTCCGTCCAATCGGTGAGCGAGGGGCGATTTGGCCCCGCCTCCAGGGCGTTGGAGGGCGGTCGCTATATGCAAATTCATGGATCAAAATAGATTCACGCCCACTTTTTCTCGGGCCAATGGGGAGCGAGGTGAAAGGTCGAAGGCAGGGGGTCAAAGGCGAAGCCACGGGGCTGATATAAGCGGCTGCGTTCGTCAGAAAAGGGTCGTCGTCGTCGTGTGCGTTGTCGTCGTGTGTGCCTTGGAAGGAGTTCGCAGGAGGAAGTCGTCGTCGTCGTGTGCGTTGGAGTCGTCGTGGTCGTTGGTCGTTGGTTGGTCGTCGTCGTCGTGTGCGTTGGAGTCGGAGCGAAGAGGACGGAGCTGTGGAGAGGCGGCGAAGGCAGACGAGGGGGTGCTCGCGTCGTGCCGGGAGCTGCACACCAGGGAGGCCGACGGCGCGACCTGGTCGAGGTGGAGACGCTCGTCGCGGGACTCGAGCCAGAGTAAAAATCCTCCTTTCCCCGAGCATCAGCAACCCCCTCCTGTTTCCCCCCCGCGCTGAGATAGTGCGACCAAGGGGGCCCCTTTTCCCACCCCCTACCAGACACTGTCCGCGAGGCCCGCGGAGTTGAGGCACCATCGCCGCTCCGCGTCTCATCACCAGACGGGTAGGCCCGACCCGGTCTCGGCCTCAGGCCCGCCTCATCCTTGAGGGTATTCTTTCCTTGGTTTTGGGTATGTGTTGTCGGCGCCGTCTGTGAAGTAGAATTGTATAAGTGTTGCCGTGTGCTCGGTAGTCGGTATTAGCTCTGCATTGTGTCTTCGCTTTTACATTTGCTTTTTGTGTAAAATTGCATTGTGTTTCTCTTCTTTTCTATGTGCTTTTGGTGGAATTGTATATGTGTGCTTTCCGTTCATCGCGAATAAATGTGCTTTATTATTGAACTGTTCTCCCGCTTCGCTTCGTTTTTTCCTCTATTGAATCCCCATCTTACTTCACGTAAAGGGTTGGTAGTGGGCTGAATACGCCCGATAATTAATCGAACCGTCGAGGCCGACGATAACACCGCTCGGTTATCCCGATAGTACGGAACGGGTCGCTTAAGTGGCCCGTGTCCGAAGTCGACCTGCGGCGAGGTGCGATCGCCCGGTCTACCCTCCGTGTGGGTACTTAGGTAGGTCGAATTTGGCGAGCAACCCTATCCCACGCGGGGGCCGATTGGCTCGATCGCGGTGAGACCGAAAGGTCCACCCGTGACTGGTTCCCGGCGTTAGTCCGAGAGGGTCACGACTGGATTGTCCGTCCGGTGGGCGACGTGCCGCGATTCGAGTTACGTGGCCGTCAGCACGCCGGCGGGCGCGAATCCGTAACAATATATATATATATATATATATATATATATATATATATATATATATATATATATATATACATATATACACATATATATATATATACATACGTATGTATGTATGTATGTATGTATGTATGTATGTATGTATGTATGTATGTATGTGTATATATATTGTTGCGGTTTTCGCGCCCGCCGGCGTGCTGACGGCCACGTAACTCGAATCGCGGCACGTCGCCCACCGGACGGACAATCCAGTCGTGACCCTCTCGGACTAACGCCGGAACCAGTCACGGGTGGACCTTTCGATCTCACCGCGATCGAGCCAAGCAGCGCCCGCGTGGGATAGGGGTGCTCGCCAAATTCGACATACCTAAGTACCCACGCGGAGGGTAGACCAGGCGATCGCACCTCGCCGCAGGTCGACTTCGGACACGGGCCACTTAAGCGACCCGTTCATACTATCAGAATAACCGGCGGTGTTATCGTCGACCTCGACGGTTCGATTAATTATCGGGCGTATTCAGCCCACTACCAACCCTTTACGTGAAGCAAGATGAGGGTTCAATGGGGGAAAAGGCAGCGAAGCGGGAGAACAGTTCAACAATAAAGCACATTTGTCGCGGCACACGGAAGCACACAAATACAATTCCACCAAAAGCACACAAAAAAAGAAAACACAATTCCATTTACACAAAAGCAAATATAAAAGCGAAAACAATGCAGAGCTAATACCGACTACCGAGCACACGGCAACACTTATACAATTCTACTTCACAGGCAGCGCCGACAACACATACCCAAAACCAAGGAAAAGAAATACCCTCAAGAATGAGGCAGGCCTGAGGCAGAGACCGGGTCGGGCCTACCCGTCTGGTGATGAGACGCGGAGCGGCGATAACCCGCAACCCGCGGGCCTCGCGGACAGTGCCTGGCAGGGGGTGGGAGCGGGCCCCTTGGTCGCACTATCTCAGCGCAACAGGAGGGGGTTGCTGATGCTCGGGGTATAGAGGATCTTTATTATCCCTGGTGTGCGTCTCCACCTCGGCCAGGTCGCGCTGCCGGCCTCCCTCGGGCGTGCAGCTCCTGGCACCGACGCGAGCACCCCCTCGTCTGCCTTCGGACTCTCCACCTTGGACTCCTCTTTGGGCTCCCCTCGTTCGACTCTCTTCAGCTTCTCCAGCCACTGCAGGCTTCGGGCTCCAGACTTCCACACTCGTCCCCTCCGTTCCGACTCCTTCTCGTTCTCGTTCTCCTTTTTCGTTCTCGTCCTCCTTTTCCTTTTCGTTCTCCTTCTCGTTCTCGTTCTCCTTTTCGTTCTCGTTCTCGTTCTCCTTTTTGTTCCGACTCCTTCTCGTTCCGACTCCTTTTCCTGACTGACGAACACCGTCCTTTTATCCCCCCGTAACTTCGCCTTTGACCCCCTCCCTTCGACCTTTCACCTCGCTCCCCATTGGCCCGAGAAAAAGTGGGCGTGAAGGCTTTTTGATCCACAAATTTGCATATATCGATCGCCCTGGGGGCGGGGCCAATTCGCCCCTCGCTCACCGATTGGACGGCAAAAAGTGGGCGTGTGTCGTTTTTGATCCGTTTTTGAAGCACAAAATCCGTGATTTTGTACACGCTGTTCGACGCGCGTTCTGCATGAGTCCAACACCGGTACCCACAGCGGGGCAAGAACGGTGGCGATGCTACGGTTGCGAGGTGTGACGGGAAGGTCGTGGCGGTTGTGGTGAAGCGGTGGTTGTGGTTGTTGGTTGATGTTGTGATTGTGATCATGGCGGTCGGTCCAAAATAAAGATAGTAAAAGAAAAACGGCTATCCTGAAGAGTCGCAGCTCGCATAAATGACATGTATTCCCACTAGACAACGGGTTTGGGCCTAACTACACATGTACTTACCGAGATACCTCACCTAAGGGACCTGAATGGTGGTTTGCGAATCTGGTAACCACAACACTACCCCCTTCCCTTTTTACAGACTCGTCCCGAGTCGTCAAATTTTCGTGTGCCATCATGTGTAGTTTTCCCCTAGTACATTTTACCTACGGATCCCTGAGTGCGACATTCATGGTATTCGTGTCCCCAAAATAAATAACCTGAGGGCTGCGTAACTACCTAAACAAACTCACTCACACGGACGACTTAAATAAAATTGCCGGCGCTAGATAGACATGCCGGGGGCGCACTCATATGTACAGTACATCTTAACCTTAACTTACAAATTTTACACTAAACCATGGCCCAGGATCATTGAACTCTGCAAAAAGAAAGCAGTTAGCAGGGAGCCAGGTTGCTCACATGCAGTCTCTGGCTCAAAACAATGCAGGTGACAGGGAACGTGGCTGGCTGCTCACACGCAGTCCAAGGCCTTCCCTTTTGAACTGAACGCAGTGAACCACAACGGTGCATGGGCTGCACAAACGCAGTCTCCGTGCCAGCTCAAGTGGCACACGCAATGAGCACAACGAATGGATGCATGAATGGACGGACGCAAACACGGTGCACGGGCCGCCACTGCAGGCCCGTGTTGTAGCTGCCAACAGGGCAGTTCTCGCAGCTTGCAAACTGTTGCCTTGCGGATCCTGGCGCACATGGAAATGAACAGGGGGGGTGGGGCAAAGCAAAAATTGAACGGGGCTGGTGAACGTGGGCAGTGGGCATGGCATGGCAAAGGCAGCAGGCAAACACAGCCCGCAGAAGAAGGCCGCTGCAGGCAAACACAGCCCGCAGATGAACTGGCCGGCACAGGCCTTGAAGAAAAAAACAGCCAGCCGGCAGATGAAGTGGGCCGGCACAGGCCTTGCAGCACAGCAGCTGCAGACGATCCAGCCGGCACAGACCTTGCAGCAAAATAACAGCTGCCGATGAAGTTGGCCGGCCTCCGCCTTGAAGCAAAACACGGCCAGCCGATGAAGGTGGCCAGCCTTTGCCGTTCAATGGAGGTTGGTGGAGGGAGTGCGGTGGTGCTGGCCACTTGGAAGGCGGGCTCGGACCTACCTACCTGTCTCCCTCCCAACCTATCGCCTTTGCCTGTCACTGTACATACCCACTCCCTTAATTTGTCAAACCCCAATTTAGCCCCAACTTATTTTTTTGTTGTTTTTATTTTTACTTCCCCTCTATAAATCGTCCCCTAACCCCCTTTATCGTCTTTGTTCGGCTAACCTATTCTGTCACCTAGCCTACTCCCAACCCCTACGTTCCCTTCCCAGAGGGGAACAAGGGAGAGCTAGCGTCCTGTGTCGAGGCCCACCGAAGCCTCAGAATGGCCTCCCCAGAGTTCAGCGATCTAACCCAAAGTGGGTCCAGTGGCCCACAACGAGAGCGAGGGGATGGATGGTGCGGAGGGGTACATCTCCTAATCTACCCTAACCATTTAACTGCTAAACTACCCCGGGGCTTTCAACAAGCGCCTCTCGCTTAAACTATTGGTTCTAACAACCCAGATTCCCGTCGCCTGTGTTGGTGTCCTTACAATTTCGGGCCTCGCCCCCCAATTTTCTCTCCGTGCCCTCACACGGTCTCCTGGCTGGGACACGTGGCTCCCTTTGGCAGGCACGACCCTCTGCCGATTCTCCCGCTATGGCACCCCCGGGCACTACACTGCCTCCGAGCCTACCAGCTCCCTAACACCGGGGAGTGCCCCCCATGGCACCTCCCCTGAAACGCACACGTGGCAGGCCGGCCTCCCGGGCCCCTTTCCGAGGGTCACCCGTGCCCACAACACTGCCCACGCGGCTAATGGCGCCCGGGCCCCCGCACCAAGCAGGCGCACCCGTGCCCACTACGCTATCCCGGCCCCCCATGGGCCCATGGCCTACCGCGGCCGACTAGCCTGGTGCCCGGGGTACCCACTCAGCGATACTCACCTTTCGCAGCCACGCTCCCAAGCCCGTCAACAGGGCTCCTGCACCCCTCCAAATGGGTTTCGAGCCTACACTCCCACCAACAACAAAACGACCTCCATTTTTCAATTTGACTAACCCAGCTAACTCACTTTACTCTGACCCCGGGGTCCCTTGGGCGGGAGTCACTCCTCCCCCCAATCACTCATCGCACCATGCATTCCCCATTCACTCCACACACACAGACCCGCTGGCCTCACTCACTCACCAAGCACATGCCTCACAACTCACCAACTCTTCAACACACACACCACTGAACTCTGCCATCCTTCTAACTACATCCCCTAACTAACTCGTGCTCCCACGTCGTCCCTTAAACTAGTAGCACGTTCCTTTTAACACTACGTAGCTAAGCTACGTCCCCTCTACACATCCACAAGTCTGTCACGGTCTCCAAAATAATCCCATTTTATTTCCCAACCTAAATCTGGCTACAATCCCTCTAACTAATCCATTCCACGGACTCCATGAGGACTTACCCCTGCCCCATGGAGTCGGTCTAACTAAGCTAACCCTTCCCCCTAACTAGTTTTCATCCTGTGCCCAGGGAAGGGGGTCTTTCACCCCTTGCCCAGGAATCCTGTACACCCGAAAGTGAGGCTTGCTGTTTTCCCTTTTTTTTTTCTCTTTACATGCGCAGCACCTGCGCGGCAACTCAGAGCTCGCGCACTTTACACCTGCCCGTGACGTCATGCAGCTGCACGTGTTCCTCGTCCCTCCTTGGACGGGACCATCCGGCAGAGATACCCCTCCTGCCGGATTCCAACCACACGTGCAGCCATGACGTCACCGTGCGCAAAAAAAAAACACAAGCCCCACGTCTCGAGGGGTTCCCCACGCGAACACATGTGCTTTGCCCGTTGGAGCCGAACACACACGATCGCGTGGAGAACCCGTCCGGTCCAAATCCGTTTACCTGCCTAAACTTTGTCCGTCCGCGGGATCGGCAAATCCACCGCGTGCGTTTCCGGACCGGGACTTCACTCTCGCAAGCGAGCACGTGGTGGTCTCGTGCGTTGCACAGCACGGACCGCGTGCTCACTGCTGGGTGAACCCGGCACGTTCCACGAAACAACTACAGCCGCTACTCGGCTTTCTCTCCTCTGTCGCCGTCTCCGTCTCCATTCCACACACGCATACCTGCGTGTTACGACGCACACAGTCCACTCCATCACATTCACACCGGGAGACGCGGCTGCGTGCTCCCGCATGCCAACCGACATCTCCCTCACATACACGGTCTCCCTTGCATTCAGCGACCTTGCACACGGCCGTTCACTCACGCATGCGGGGGCACTCACCCGCTGTGCCTCATCCACACACCGTTCCTCACTCATACACGCGGGGGCACTTAACCGCGGTGCCTCATCCACACACGCGGGGGCACTCAACCGCGGTGTCTCATCCATACTCCGTGCCTCACTCACACACGCAGGGGCACTCACCCGCGGTGCCTCACTCGCACTCCGTGCCTCATCCACACACGGCGTGCTGGGAAGCACGTACTCCGGCACAATCGCCACCTCACCACTCACACACGGGGTCCCTTCTCGTGAAGGGTTAATTTGCTCGCTCGTAATTTGGAGGGAATCGGGGGTCGCTTCTCTCACCCCTGGACCGATTCCCGTGAATTTAGCCGGAGACAGGAGAGCCCGTTTTCCTGTTCTCCGATACCAGTGCCGC
>NC_140966.1:78724040-78859040 GCF_056783735.1 Eptatretus burgeri
TTTTACCATGCCTTGGAATCGACACATACTTGTGAGCCTTACAAAATAAAGTAAAGTTGCCCTCTACTCAGTTGAGTTAGCTTTCCATATTGAGAAAGCCAACCACTTGACCATAACCACATCTCCACAGGATTGTGTGACAGGGGCTAGAGGATGAATAGGATAGTCACAGGTGGTATGGGATGAACCGGTGGATGAGAGAATGTAGGCTTTTGCGGAAGTCATCCCAGGTGGAAGCAATATCAGGTGCTGTGAAGATGATCGTCAAATCCTTTTGTGAGAGGGCAGTTCACAATCCCTATCAATTGGCCTGTGCAAACAGCCATTCTGCATCATTGAGGTTGCTTCATGGTTTGGAGGAAGTTTTCACAATAACCAGAGATATTTGAGCTGTGACAAGAAAGCAGTCAAAAAAGTCAAGAGAGGCAGAAAAGGAACAGGAGATATTGGATAGAAAGTTAGGCAGTAGGACATACCAGTTCGAGAAATCTGGATTGGAAAGTTTACAGATTGTATCAAATCCACAGTCACAGACGGCCTTTGCTGCAATGCCATGACTGGTTGTTGCTGAGCTGACACCCAGCCAGCTGGCATGGTGACAGTTGAAATTGACACAGACGAGATACAGAAAGGTTCGGAAGTGATCCATATTCGAGGAAATAGAGGTGCACGTATCTGGAGTCATCATCATTAGGTGGACAGGAAACCAAAGCAGACAAATATTGGCAGGTTGCAAAAAGGTATATGCAACCAGAGTTATTCCAAAGGACTTGGAGGGGTTAATGAGGCTAATGAACAATGAGCAATAGAGTTCTTAATATACACAGCAACCCCACCTCAAAAGTGGGGGAGGGGCCTATCAAAGCGAAATGGAGAATAGACAGGGAAAGATATCGAGGAATCGAACATCGTGTGAAAGAAACCTTTCTGTTAAACATTCAATGTCCAGAGCTGCAGTAATAACCTGAATGGAGAGATGGGGAAAATTAGAAAAGAGACTTCAAATATTTTTGTGCCACACTGTGAGGAAAGGGGGAGGACAAGATAAGGAGTGGGTCGTGCTTAGCGTTGGGCACTAGGTGGAGGCTGCAGGACTTGTGGTGGGGCAGTGGGATGGGTCGTGGAGGCAGCGGGAGATGTGGTAAGTGAGCAGGGAATGTGATTTGGACAAACATGATAAAATGAGCTTCAACATGTTGTTACCTTTGTGGGGTGGGGGGGGGTAGACATTACCTTAGAACAGATAGAAATGTATGGAGTAGAATGGTCCATGTACGAGTGTCTAGCGCATTTCAATGTAATAAGGAGGGGCATGTCAGCTTAAGGATTGCTTTGTTTTAATGTGCACCGTACAGTGTATGGTGCATAGTCATAATTAATTAGGGATTATGGTGAAGGAATTGAATGTATGGCCCCTTTGTAATGTCCCACCAGTGGAATCAGGTGGCCTTGAGGCTCTCCCAGGCAAGAGAGAAAGAGGCGGAGCTATGGACTATCAGGGGCAGAGCAAGTCCAGAGAGAGAGAGAGAGGAGAAGTGACTGAGGAGGACCGTGAGTCAGAAAGGAGCTTAAGCTGAGCAATTGGTCTGACTCTGAGAGCTGGTCTGAGGGAGAAGGGACGAGGGAAGAACAACTGGGCATGGGTCGATCCGCATGGCCTGCGGCAGGAAGAGAATGGCTGGCAAAACAAAACAAAACAGGCCTACCTTATCTACATTTTACTTTAACCAATCAAACCCCATGACTTGACCATGACCCCAGTGGATGTCACCTGCTCCAGCTGTTAGCTAAGCCCAAATACAAATTTATAAAACTACCTATCCAATCTCACAGACACATATCAAGTTGCATGGGACAAGTGGAACATCCCCACATTCATACAACAACAACAACAACAATCATCATATTCCCTGCAAGGCCATGGCTTCATTTTTAACACTACAAGTGTGGCCCTCAACTCAGCAGCAGGGAAGTCCCACAACCAAGATGGTGGGGACTGTGGTGCCCACAGTCCAAAACAAGTCACCGACCTCACATCTGCTTTGCCCCCCCACCCCCTTCAGCTTCTCCGCCCCGAGCAGCGAAACAGCTCCTTTGCTGTATATCCCGATGGGGAGGGTCTCCACACACAGGTTTTCTTGGCCTCAGGCACTCCTGACCTCTCCCCGGGTCACGCAAGGTCTCCTACCCGGTGGTCGCCAAAACAGACACCACTGGCTGCCAGGGGCGAGTTACCTCGGGAATGACCTCAGTTACCACTCCTCCAGAGCCTTATCTGTATCTGCAGGCACACACCTCCCCCACACACAAAACCCCAAATGTCACTCCCTCCCTCACTGCCATCCAAGTTTCCACCACCTGCAATACACGCTACCCTGCCATGACCAATTGTCGTGTCCATGCCAAATAACACCGATGCTGAACAAATGGGCTGAACTGGCTTTTTACTCCCTCAGACTGCATTCGAATAATGGCACGTTTGTGTACGTGAGAACCGAGGAGAGACATGAGACTTTTAGCTCTGATAAGACCAATGGGCTTATTTCTGAAAAAAAATGAATGGGGAGAAGATTGACCTGACAAAGGGAATACGGCAGTGGGTTTGGAGGAAGGGAATGCAATTAATAAATAATTAATTATACACAGTGAGGTGAAATAAATCTAAAGAAATCTAAGGTACCTCATTCTGGACTCGATCACAGATGGGGAAAGGGAACAAGAACAAGGCGACTTATCTCTTGTTGGGGGGGGGTGGGAGTAGGGCTGAAGCAGCCATGGACAGGTGGGATGAGAGGATGATGCAATGTGAGGACCATGATGGAGGTATCAGGCATACTAACAGGTACAGGGCAGAAGTAGGTAGGCAGGACGATCTCCTCAGAGCTCTATTCAGAGAAAACTCTCCTCACTGTCCATGATCCTTCTCCCAGTCAGAACTCGGCTCTCAATTTTTTTTTACATGCGTTCCTCTGAGTCACTAATCCTCACTATTGAGGCTCCTCCCTCACTCCACTCCTTGGAGCATCCATAGCTCCGCCTCTGTTAGTCTATTTCTGTCTGTTTGTTGGGTCGCCAAAATAGGTAACCCTTATTATCAGTAATTCTGTCTGTTTGTTTGAAAGTTTGTTTGTCATCAACATAATTGGTGGTAAACGTGGACGGATTTTGACTAAACTCGGGTGGTAGGGACATCTTATGACATAGTGCTTTGGAAATTGTGATGGTTAGGGTAGGTGTGAAAATTGGTGAAAATTGAAGGCCCCCTAGCGACCAGGTGAGTGTATCAATACGAATGAAACTTTGCAGGTTCATGGTACTCGATGAGTACTATAACTTTGCCTCAGGACATATTGACCGATTTTGCTTAAGTCAGGGGCAAAGGTCAATTAGTGCAAAAATCGATAATGTGCGAGAGCTGGAGGTGCCTTCGCGCCAAATGCTACTCCTCCTTGGGTTATGGTCGGACGTCATGAAAATTCACACTAATCGTCTGGAATAAATTGTGCATAAACGATCGAGCCGGATTTTCGATTTAGATCTTTGTTCACCCACAGCACCCCCTCGAACTTTGGGGATTTCCAATTTCAAACCGCATTTTCGGTACTTTTCATTCAAATGGATACTGAGTAGTTATCAGTAGAGGGAACTGGATGAGATTTGATATGCATAATCTTAAGGTGATTCCCTATCTGCTATATGACATCCATTTTGCTCTATATCTTATAGTTTCCATGCTCGGTGACCCATCGCCGCCTACCAGCTTGTTTGTCTGTTTGTCTGTCTGTCTCTCTCTGCCTCAAAGACACCCTATTCCGCACAGTAGGACATTACAAAGAGGTTATACGTACAAGTCCTTAACCATAATCCCGAATTAATTTTGACCACGCACCATCCCCTGGAAGGTGCACAAACAGGACAATCCTTAAGCTGACATGTCCATACTTATTACATTAGCATGAACGAGCTACTTGTACACATATACATTTCTATCTGTTCTAAGCTGGTGTCTAACATCCTCCCCACCCCCCCCCCACCCCTTTTCGCACAAAAGTAACGATGTTTTTGTCATGTTTGGAATAACATTACATTTTAAAATAAATAAACACACACCTTTTAAAGCATTAAGTTGGTATGCAAGCCAAAATGGAACTCAATCTACATTTGACTGAATGGTTAATTCTCAGAAAGCAAAGAAAGTTCTTGAATCTGTGTAATATTGTGTGTGAGTGGTGCAATATGTAATAAATCCTTGCTTTTTTCACATCTACTGCAGCAGTTTTGGAGAAGCAAATGCATTGGGTGGATTGACATAACACCTTCCCAGTGGTAAGCGGGGCAGGGATTTTAAATTTTGCCAGGGGCACAATCACACAAAGGTGTACTTCTATCATAACTATCATGGGATATCTAATGTGAATCAGCTAATTTCAACAAATGGGTCCCTGGTCTGACATTGCATCCTCTGGACGATGTACTCATTAACGTAACGTGCTGCTATTGAAGCATCAGTGACAGTTTGTAGTCAGGCCAGGAATCAAACCCAGCATGAATAGCTCAAAAGTGAATATCCCACCACTAAATTATCCTGTCAGCACTAATGCAATGGGTTGTTCTTTTCATATGTGGATATAGAGTACACAGCCTGGTGTTGGCTTTGTGTTTAGGGTGGCTGGCTTGGGATCATAGGGTTGATTGAGCCATGTTGACTGCTGAATTAATACCAGGTGGGATTGACTCAACCTCTCATTCTTCTGAGGTTGGTGAAGTGAGTACCAGTGCACTGGTGGAGGGGCACAGCATCAGTGGCACAGCTATGCATTCAAGAAATGATAGATAGCTACCTGGTAGCCAAGCTGCCATGCACAAGAACAGATAGAGTGTGCACTTGACTTGTTTGTGTTTCTTTCAACACTGTCTAGATATAATTTATCCAATTTAAGGTATTTTCTGGTGAATACATCAGACGACAATGTCCGTTAAGCAATCGTGCTCCGCAGGGTGAAATTTAAACATTTTTTTTGGACAAAATGGTGACCAGGGGCCAGAATAGTAAAACACAGGAGTGGACAGTAAACCAACTCCCACTGACTGTCATCTCGACTTTCGCTCATGTAACCCAATGGTCCACAAATGAGCGGTGGTTTATATGCTTTTTAAAATGGCAAGTGACATCATCTACAACTGACAGCGAGAGGGAGACATGCCATTAGAAAAGAGTATTGAAGGTTAACAGGTATCCTGACCAACTATACCCTCGTAATAGATGTGAGGAGATTGGAGGAGATAGGAACCATACTCTGTGCAGAGCGTTGATGCTGCTTAAGCAGTCTCCTTGGCTATTGGGCACAATCCTGGATGGGTCGCCACTCCGACACAGTATACCAGCATGCTCATTTTGCCGACCTCGGAAGGATGACAGGTGAAGTTAACCCCACCTGGTATTAATTCAACAGCTTAACGGAATTTGAACTCAGGACCCTCGGATCCAAAGCTCACCATCCTAACCATGAAGCCAACACCAGGCATAATAGGTATGGTGGCACCAAAAATAAGTGACAATGTGCATGAATAACGATGGGGATCTCGTGTTCTATCATTTGTGCCAGGAGTGTTTGTTAAAATGGTAGTGTGAGGGTAACAAGGGTGAAGGTGATTGTTCATCTGGTCTACATTCTTAGACGGGGTTTTGACCAAAGTTAGAGACAAGAAGGCTCAGTGTGACAGTGTAAGTGTTTACACAATACTGTACATGTGTGTTGCTGAACACGTAGGAGACAGGAGAAGGATCCTGGGTCAAGGTATTGGGGAGCAGTGAAGGGCCTTTGAATGCAACCACAGCAGAACAAATGTCTGCCATCGCCATAAATGGGTTGAGTCGTGGCCACGTTCCCTTGTGGGAGGATGTTGGTATTTTGGGTGCAACACCTAGCAGTTTCAGAAGGTGGGTTTTAGAGTCTTGGTGCATGGAGGACCCGAGGGTATTTTTCACTTAGGATGGTACATGAGGTTTCATCAACTGTAATATCAGAATCGTGGGTTTTGTGGATTGTAATGTTCACATATGGATTCTCTTTTGGGATGTTTTGGTTTGTTTAATTTTCTTTGTTGTTGCATTTCTTTGTGGAACTTTAAGGTATATTTTCAGCTAAAAGTTTGTGTTTCAGGTCGAGTTATAGATCTTCTACGATATTTTATGCTGATAAAACACCCCCCCCCCCCACTACTTGTTTCCTCACCAATCAGCATTTTGATGTTTACCTCACCTGGAACGTCGTTCTGGGGAGCTTATGGGATGGCACATCGTCCGTCTGTCAGTCCGACGGTCCATCCACAAATACTTTCAACTTCTTCTCTGAAACTATACATACAATTTCGATGAAACTTCACCACAACCTTCATCACCCGTGATGTACCAAAGATTGTTCATGGCATTAAAAACAAATTCTAGAGGTATATAATTCCTTCTCAATTACATATTTTGTGGGTCATCCATGCCTACCAATGGTTCCCTGGTTATCTTATCCAGCCTCCACGAAGTGAGCGCCCAGGGGTATTGCTACTATGTTTTTGGTTGTTAGTGCTGCACATTTGTTATCTCTGGCATGGAAGGTGTAGAAGGTTATATCCCCCCCCCCACCCTGCAGAATATCTCAAAAAGTTGTGATCGGATTACGACTAAACTTGGTGGATGTTTCGGGTAGGTGGCAAGAACAAGCAGATTGGTTCAGGTCCAGATCAAGATCCGGTGTATCAGTGGGATACAAAATGTTAACTGTTCAGCCTGGCAAAGGTACGGGCTCTTCTGAGTGTCACTGTCGTTATTATCGTGATAAGAGGACATTGCTCAATATCCAATGCATTTCAGTGTTTGATCTTCAGTTTATGCATTCATTTACAAACAATTCTTACTGTACCATAACATTAAGGATCGAACGTCGCTTCCAAAATTCAAAATTTATTTCTCTTTGCTCTTACACGACCCAGGTTAGAGGAGCATGCTCATTGGTAATCCAATTTAAGCCTTCCCTTGCTTCTTGTTTTTGGAGGAATGTGAACCATTTTTGCTCAATCTTGAGAAGGCAGGCTGCAACGTTTGAGTGACTTGCCAAAATGTCTTGTGCTTTATTAAGTTTGGAGACCGTAATCAGGAAACCCTTTGCTGGAGTAAAAGTGGGTTTACACCCAAAACATCAGCTTCTCCTTGTGTCCCATGGTGGTTAGCACACCTCGATCACCATTCTGTTCTTCCCGTTTAACCTGTCTACCATGTACTGAGGGCAGGCCAGAGAACCTACCATGCAAAAGGGCAGGCAATCTTTGTAAAACTACCAAGAGTTGCAGTTAAAGTTGGATCTTGAGAAAGGCAGTCTCTGTCTCTGTCTCTGTCTCTGTCTCTGTCTCTGTCTCTGTCTCTGTCTCTGTCTCTGTCTCTGTCTCTGTCTCTGTCTCTGTCTCTGTCCCTGTCTCTGTCCCCCCCTTCCCCACCAGGTCGTTGGGTGTGGTGTCATGTCGTCTACTTGTGTTTGAGTGGTGCAGCCTCATGCTCGTGTTTTGTCCCCCCATTGTCTCCTTTCCCCCTTTTTTCCATCTCACCTTTGTGCCATTTTTGTCACTCCCCATCTCATGTTATCAATGTCTACCCCCTTCCCCCTCTCCTATGACTGACAGAGTGAGAGAGGGGCCCTTACGATTCGATCAAGCCCGTCTAGTGTATTTTTACTGCTCTGACAGGGCTGTGTAAGCCTGATTCGCTTATTGAGTGCTTTACATTTTATTAATTTATTTCTATTCTCCTAAATTTGTGTCTTTTCCATCTGGTCTAGGCTGAAAGGTGATACATAGCCGTCATGGAGAATGTTCAATCACGCTCTGAAGCATTTGAGAACCTAACACGGAGGAAGCAAACGTTTCCGTGTGTTCCACCAGAAGGGGTTCTTACAAAGAACAGTATCCTTGCTATAGGAACCATTATAGGTGATGGAAACGTTCATGCCACATCATGGATGAACCAGAAGTCCGTTGTTTTCGGATCAGATGAAATGGTCTAACCATAAAAGGTGGTCGCTTCATAACGGTATCCCTTGTGGATGATACACCATCGATTAAAACAATTATTTCAAACGTGCCACCATTCATAACAAATGATACGATTATGCCTGTTCTGTCTTGATACGGAACCATTGTTTCCCGAATCTCAATGACTCCCCTTGAGTGCTGTAACGAGCACAAGAAGCACGTTATGAATTTCAGGAGACAGTTATACATGGTCCTCCCAGATTATGCGGATGATACGGGTTTAAATATCTCCTTTAAAGTATCCCAAAACAATCGTGAATATTACATGTATGCATCGTCAGCGACCTTAACATGCTTCCTTTGTTGGGCTTAAGGACATGTTAAAAGGTTTTGTTACAAAACCTCTTGTACGAAGTGTCGCAAATCAGGACACACTGATACAGAATGTAAAAAGGAAAACACGCTGACCATGCTTTCTGAACCCAGTGAGGTGGTGCCTCATGATGATGTTGATAGTGCTTGTAATGTAAGCTCCCATAGCAAACCCATGAATGAAGAACCTGTAATGGTAACCAAAAAATGAAGAGCTCCAGTGACAACCAACCTGGACAGTGTAGTAAAGAAGGTTGTTTTGGATAGAGATACTGTCGTTTGGGCCCTGTCACACCTTGACGTTTTAGCCAGCATATGGCAAGGTCTCAAAATGTATGTAAAACGCTGGCGTACGATGAACTATTGATGTTTTTTTAAGTTTTGGACATATAATAACATGTTGGACGTATGCATAACGTATTAATAACGTACACAGAACGTTTTAATCACATATAGATAACTTATACCAACGAATGCTGAGCGTGTTGTCGGCGTTCACAAACTATGCCCAATGATAGTCTAACTTATGCATTGCGCGCGGCAGCGTATCGCCGAAGATCACGTGGCATAGGCAATTAATAGGCTGCGGCTCAACGATTCAAATCATAACCGCACTAGACATCGAAGTGTGAAGCCGCTGTCACACCTTGACGTTTTAGCCAGGGTATGCTGACGTATGAAAAATTTGCCGAACCAAGCTGGCACACGTCGAATACGTTATGGGAAAGTTTTGTATACGTTAAGAGCATGCTGGCATACGTCGTAGTATGTTGGCATATGTCGTAGTACGCTGGCATACATCATCTTACGCCGAAAATTTTTCAGCAGGTTGAAAATTTCTCGACGTATGACACACGTTCCGCATACGCTGGCATAAGTTGAAGGCACGTTTCGCGATCGTTGACACACGTCGACACGTTACTTGTACATTACTCATAAGTCGAAACACGTCAAGGTAATGGTTAGCGTCAATGTTCCAGACTCCCTGTTTTTTTTTTCTGTTTTTTTCTTCTTCTGCATGATGGTGATGTTGACACTTCGATTTCTAGTGCGGTCATGTTTTAAATCGTTGAGCGGCAGCCAATGAATTATATTATATTATAACCGCACTAGAAATCGAAGTGTTAACATCGCCGTCATACCGAAGAAAAAAAAAAACCAGGGAGTCTGGAACACTGACACTAACCATTACCTTGACGTGTTTTGACTTATGAGTAACGTACAAGTAACGCGTGTCGATGTGTGTCAACGATCACGTAATGTGCCTACAACACGTTACTCATAGGTTAGAAATAAGTTTCGGGTATGCTAAACATTACCTCGACATGTTTGGACTTATGAGTAACTTACAAGTAACGTGTGTTGACGTGTGTCAACGATCACGTAACGTGCCTACAACTTATGGCCAGCGTTATGCGGAACGTGCGAGTCAAACGCTGGCATACGTCGAAAAATTTCAAGCATGGAAAATTTGTCTAACACCTCGGCGTACTGTGACGTATGCCAGCGTACAAAGACGTATGCCAGCGTACTACGAAAAAAAGCCAGCGTACTACGACGTATGCCAGCGTGCTCTTAACGTATACAAACTTACCCATAACGTATTCGACGTGTGCCAGCGTTTTAGCCAAATTTTGCATACGTCAGGCATACGCTGGCTAAATCGTCAAGGTGTGACAGGGCCTTTACAGAAGTGTACGAGTGTCCCTCTGACATTGCCTCACAAGTCAAAGGGCATAAAGCTATGCCAGTAAATTATATCAATGAGCCTCGAAATGTAAAACAAGTACGACCGATCCTTAAGGTTCTGAAAACGAAGCTTCCAGTGAAACTAAGACCGTTAACATTACAGAGCCTGATAATGAAGTCCTGCTGGTTCTTCCTTCAAGAACTGAGCAGACTGGATACCAAACCAATAGCTCAAATTTACAAATGCATGGAGTAAATCTGGCTTTGCAGTGATCTGGAACCAAAGTTATAACCCCAGATATAGAAAATAGGTATCAGTGTGCTAGTGAGTGTGTACCAAAAACCTCCCCACAAAAATCTCTGGAGGTGAATCCAGATAAAATCGTGAGAGCCGTGAGTGGTGCCCAAGACCCTGGTGGGACATTATCTGACCTGGGACAAGGTGCAAATGACTAAGCTGTCACAATCAGACAGATCATTCACAGATATCCCCTCAACTCATTGTCTCATTCCTTAATGAAATGTATAGACATCGCAACATAGTTATTAAAGATAATTTTTCTGCTTTGGTATCATTCATTTACACCGCTAAATTCATAATTGAGGCACCTGAGGATTTTGATCTGACGACGTCACATTATCACAGGTAAAGAAAATTTGTCACACGAGCAGGTATGGAGTGTTCTCAGCCACAGGCCGAATTCATCAACAGAGAATGAAAGCTATTACTCTTGCAACCTTAAATATGAATGGTGGTGGTGCGCGTCAACTCTGCCAAGTTCAAGTCCAAAACCTGATCTGGCATAAAAAGGTATAGTGCTTTCAGAAAGTATTCACACCCCTTGACTTTTTCACATTTTGTTGTATTACAGCCTGAATTTGAAAAGGGTTCAATTAAATTTTTTGTCACGGAATTACACAAAAAAAAACCATAAAGGCAAATTGGAAACATGTTTTTAAATTTTTTTACAAATCTATTAAAAATAAAAAGCTGAAATGTCTTGCATCAATAAGTATTCAACCTCCTGAGTCAATACTTTGTAAAAGTGCCTATGACAGTGATTACAGCTTGGAGTCTTCTTGGGTATGTCTGTATCAGCTTTGCACATCTAGATTTGGTGATTTATCCCATTCTTCCTTACAGATTTTCTCACGCTCTGTCAAGATGGATGGGGAGTATCGGTGAACAGCAATCTTCAAGGCATTCCACAGATTCTCAATGGGATTCATGTCTGGGCTTTGGCCGGACCACTCAAGGACTTTCACGTTCTTATTCTGAAGCCATTCTGGTGTTGCTTTGGCTGTATGCTTGGGGTCATTGCCCTGTTGGAACATAAATCTTCATTGCAGTCCAAGGTCTTTTGCACTCTGAAGCAGGTTTTCCTCAATAATTTGCCTGTATTTGGCTCCATTCATAGTTCACTCTATCCTTACAAGTCTCCCAGTTTCTGCTGCTGAAAAGCATCTGCAGAGCATAATGCTGCCACTACCATGCTTAAAGGTATGGATGGTGTTGGATGGATGAAGATCTGTGCTCCGTTTCCATCAGATGTAGTGCTTTACATTCAGGCCAAATAGTTCAATTTTCATCTCACGAGACCACAGAATATTTTGCCTCATGCTTTCAGAATCTTTTACGTGCCTTTTTGCAAACTCCAGGCATGCTGTCATGTACCTTTTTATCAGGAGGGTTGTTCTGTCTGTCAACCCTCCAATAAAGCCTCGATTTATGAAATGCTGCAGAGATTGCTGTCCTTCTAGCAGGATTTCACATCTCAGCCAAAGAACTCTGTCGTTCTGTCAGAGTGGTCATTGGATTCTTGGTCACCTCCCTGAACAAAGTCCTTCTTGCCAAGTTGCTTAGTTTGGTCAGACAGCCAGTTCTAGGAAGAGTCTGGGTATTTCCATCTTCTTTCCATTTCCTAATGATGGAACTCACTGTGCTCTTGGGAACTTTCAAACACTCTAGAAATTGTTTTATACTCTTCCCCAGATCTGTGCCTCCTCACAGTTCTATCTCAGAGTTCTACAGACAGTTCCTTGGATTTCATGATAGAGTTTCTGCTCTGACATGCACCATCAACTGTGGGACCTTATGTAGAAAGATATGTTTCTTTCTAAATCATGGCCAATAAATTGAGTTGGCCACAGGTGGACTCCAATCAAGTTGTAGAGACATCTCAAGGATTATCCAAGGAAATCAGATGCATCTGAGCTCAATTTGGAGTGTCATAGTAAAGGGATTGAATACTTATTGACACAAGACATTTCAGCTTTTCATTTTTAATTAATTTGTAAGAATTTCTAAACACATGTTTTCACTTTGTCATTGTGGGGTATTTTGGGTAGATCGGTGACAAGAAATTTATATTAAATCCATTTTTAATTCAGGCTGTAACATAAAATGTGACAAAAGTCGAGGGGTGTGAATACTTTCTGAATTCACTGTAGATGTGTTTTTGATCCAAGAAACTCATATCACACCCAATGTAGAACATGACTGGTGTCAACTTTTTGAAGGGTTATTTCAGCAATTGGTCAGATTAGTTTGCTGGAGTCAGCTTTTTGATAAAACCAGGTCTGGTATGCAAATCATGATAAAACCAGGTCTGGTATGCAAATCATGCAAATCAGGAGGTAATAAAAGGCCGGTTTATCTCTCTCCTACATTAGTAAATCATAACTTCCATTGCACCCCGATTAATGGATATGCACCGAGTGATAGTGTGGAGTGAATGTCTTTCTTCACCTCTTCGATTCATCACTTAAAGACAGTCAATTTCGGAGGCGATTTTAATTGCACTTTTGAGCCATCGATAGACAGAAATTCTGTTGAACACCATTCCGAGCCCCATGTAGACCTATCGCACTTTTTCATTGTTGTGGGTTGACTCGATGCTTGGCGATTGTATTGCCCTAATGTATCCCAATATAACTGGTGTCGATGCGCCAACGGTCGGGTATCCTTCGCAAGACTCGACTGCTGGTACATCAACTGAACCTTTAGAAATGCTGCGGTCTCTTCTAGTCTTTTCCCTTTTTTATTTTAAGACCATCACATGGTACCTCTGGACCTATCCTTCCCTCAGGCAGGAACATTGACTGGAAATTTAATGTTAAACTTCAAGAAGATAGCATATTTAAATATAATAAGCTTTTTGAGTCTTCTGCACTGTACTGAGCTCTAAAAAAAAAACTTCTTTCTCCTCAAATTATTTCATCCGCAGCCATATACAAAGCTTTCATATGCAGCCTAATGGAATACTCCTCTCTATTCTGGGCTGGTGCTCCCGCCTCTCACATTTCTCGGCTTCATGCTGTGGAAATCAAGGCATTTAGGATAATTTGTATCTCCCGCAATGAGGTTGAGTCTTTTGGTCTCTCACTCTCTAACTGCAGGAAGGTCGGTGGTATTTCTGTCTTCTACAGTCTACTCTCCGGCCTCGCCCCCCCCTGCTCTATCTGCAATATGTCCCACCTATATATCCGCTGGGTGCTCAAGGTCCTCCAGCAACCCCCTTCTGGTAAAACTACCAAAATCAAGAATCATGGCTCACCGTCACTCTTTTATTCCTCTTTTTCCCCACATTTGGAACAAACTCCCACACTCTCTTCAATACCACTATTTCCCCCAGGTCTTCAAAACAGCTAATCACCACCATCTCGTATCATCCCTCATCCAAAACCATGATCTTTACGACCCCTGCTAATCAACCCCAACCCCACTTCTTTCAAATTCCCTGCTTTCCTTCCTGAAAGTCCCTGTCGTGTCCATCTTGTATACCCCATGTACCACACCCCATCCCTCTCCCTTCCACAGATCTCCTAATGTCTCTGTTCCACACTCTTTTGTGTTTCCCCCTCATGCCCCTCTTGTCTTCTGCTCCCCTTGTGTGTTCTGTGTGGTAGCTCTTATACAATCCTCAACAATATATACAAAAAAAGAATTACTTTATGGTGGGACAACCTGAAAACTCACATCTGGGTATTTCGTCAACAATTTAATCATGTACTACAAATGATAAACCAGTCTTTTTGCTGATGACTACACCCTCTGCCATACCATCTGTCAGCCCTCAGTTTGGCAAGCAGCAGCTTCTTCACTCTCTGCAGATCTGGGTAAAATCACAAAGTGATCCAACATGCGGAACATGGCTTTCAATCCTGACAAATCTCACACTCTCACAATATCTCTCCGAAAGGACTGCCTGGAAAAAAACCCCACTGATCTATTTTCTCAACAATCCTCTTGAAGAAGTCCTTTCATTCAAGCTTCTGGGTCTCACTATCTGCCATGATCTTTCGTGGGGAAGCAACATTTCCAACCTCGCCTCCAAAGCCAGTTCCAGACTGGGCGTCTTTCATTGATCAAAGTCCGTCCTCGGCCCACCTGAGCTCCTGACCACAGACAAAGCTTTCTTCCACAGCCTGATGGAGTACTGCTCTCCACTGTGGGTTGGTGCTCCCAACTTTCACCTTTCTCCGCTTCACGCTGTGGAAACCAAGGCATTTAGGATCATTGGTATCTCCCGCAATGAGGCTGAGTCTTAGGGTCTCTCACTCTCTCACTGCAGGCAGGTTGGTGGTATTTTTGTCTTCTACCATCTCCTCTCCGGTCTCGCCACCCCCCCCACCCTCCCAGCTCTACCTGAGATATGTCCCCCCTCATATTTCCGCAGGGCGTTCAAGGTCCACCAGCAACCCCATTCTGGTAAAACTAACAAAATTAAGAATCACTGCTCACCTTCACCCTTTCATTCGTCTGGTTTTTTTTTCCACCTTTGGAACAAACTCTCACACTCTCTTCAATCCCACTCTTCCCTTCATCTCTTATCTTTCCCCATCCAAAACCTCAATCTATTCTACCCCCATTGATCCACCCCAAACCCACCTCCTTCAAATTCCCTGCTTCCTTCCTGAAAGTCCCTGTCGTGTAAGGACCTGAAAGTCCCTGTAGTGTCCATCTTGTTTACCCCATGTACCCCGCCCCATCCCTCTCTCTTCCACAGATCTCCTCATGTCTCTGTTCCCCACTGTGTATTTTTCCTTCCCTCTCCCACCCCTCTCGTCTCCTGCTCCCCTTGTTGTATGTTCTGTTTGTTAGCTCTCATATGAGCCTCGACAGTGTACACACAAACACACACACAAACACAAACACACAAAAACACATCACAATGGCTTGTTTTGAATCGGAAGTTTTGCATTTAGAAAGCAAACTGGCAAATGTGTGTTGTGAAAGAAACAACCAGTTGCTAACCGAAAGGAAGGCCCAGTTAAGGGATTTGATCCATGAAAAGGCAGCTGGTGCACTAATTAGATGAAGAATACACAACATCATATATTGGATTCCTCCAAACAAGTCTTTTTTGTTTCGAAACTGTAAACAAACCATCACAACACATTTTCTGTTTTAGAGCAAAAACAAAACATTCTTACTAATCCAGGTGATGTAAGATTAAATACAATTGATTTTTTTCTGTACTCTTCATAAACAAAACTGTTTCTCATGAAATGATGAACTACTTAACCTCTCTCTCACTTCCCTTCCCAAACTGAGGCTCAACATCTGGAGCTGGATGTACCAATCACCCTTCCTGAGCACACCTGTACACTTGCAAAGATGGACTCTGGGAAGGCTCCAGGTGTCGATGGCTTTCCTGCTAAATTTGGTTTCAATGTTTTGGGACCTTTTGGGCCCAGAGCTGCTCAACGTTCTGGACATATCCCTTCTGTGCAGAGAAATGCCACTCAGTTTCAGAAGGGCAGGAGTGCGCATGCAGTAAACGACAGGAGATCTCCGATGTTTGACGAATCAACGACCAATTTCTTTCCTGTGAAATGGACTACAAATTTTTCCAAGGTACGATGGAATGAAATTATAGATTGTTACGAATTTGGAATTCGATTGCACACAACATACAGGTTCCTTTAGTCAGCTATGTCGATAAGTGCTTGTTCCCAAGATAGCTCACCTTTCATTGTTTAAATGTTCAGAAATCGAATAGATGCGCTGCGGATCGATTTCATAGTTAGGGAACGAACAATGGAGACATCCCTCCCCCTCTTCTGCGAAGAGGAAGAACCACCCTGCCATCCCGTGACTCATGATGTCAACAACTCCCTCCCTACCCGTGGCTGAGCGGGGGATAGTGCACGAGGGCATGAGTCATGAGTCACGCCGGGAGCGGGGGAAGGGCGGGAGAAGGATAAGAGGAGATATTTTCTTTTGTTTGGGGGCAGAGTTGGAGAAGGGAGTTGAGGGGAGTCGTTCAGCAGACCATCAGGTCCTGCTTGGCTTGCCTTAGGGTTGAGGCCTTCAGAAGCTTTTTTCTTCGGCTGGCTCAGTGAGCTTCGGCTGAGGCCTGGCTCGGGAGGAGGCTTTTTGGAGGCTCTTTGCTTTGATGGTTCCGTGAGCTTCGGTTTCTGCTTGGCTCAGGAGAGCTTTTTGCTTCAAGTTGCCCTGTTTGGAAGGAAGTTAAGCCGGTCGCTCGGCTCGAGCTGCGAGTGGTGGCTTCTTCTTCTTGGTTTGTAGAGCTCTTTGTTCTCATTTTGGTTCCCGGCTTGGTGCGACTCAGACCTCTTTGTGGAGGTGGTTCCTCGGGGAAGCGACACATCGACGGGAAGGATCGGTGCCTCGTCTCACCAGCACGTTTTGAGAAGCGCGGGAGGATTCGCGGGAGCTCGGGAAGGATCGCAGCTCACGGCGATTGGATCCAGCTCGCTCTCGCTGGAGTCCGGGTCCGAACAACTTGAAGACCACACGAAGTAGAGAGGTTCGAGATCGGTTCTGGGTTTCAGCTCACCTGTCCTCCGAGCTAGAGCTTGTTATTAAAGGCCTCTGCCACCATTTCGTGTGTGTGTGTGTGTGTGTGTGTGTGTGTGTGTGTGTGTGTGTGTGTGTGTGTGTGTGTGTGTGTGTGTGTGTGTGTGTGTGTGTGTGTGTGTGCGCGCGCGCGCGCGTGCGTGCGTGTGTCCGTGGGCCCGTCTAATAAGTAGGAACTGCTGTTAAGTGCAAGTGACTGTACATAATAAGTCGACGGTTGTAGTTCTTTTGTCGTGCTTTTGTTGCTTGTCTAATTCCATCCATGTTTTACCTTGTTTAACTGCATTCGTACTTTATTATAATAAATGTCCTTGTGTGAATGTAAAGCTCTTCGTTGCGTCCATACCCTCATTGAACTGCCCCATCTTGCACTCGGAATATGGTTGGTTTTTAAATCGCCGGTAAACTGATCGGGTCCAATGGGACTGCGCGATAATACCCCGCTCGGTTATCCCAAAAGGAAGCGAGCTGCTTAAGCGGCTCGTTTCCAAGCGCTCCCGTTGAGGTACAATCTCTCTGGTAACCTACCCGCGCGAATAATTAGGTAAATCGAAAATTTGGCGATCGTACCCTGGAGCGCGCGGGTAGAGTGCGGACAAGGTTGTGGTGTGGTTAAAAACACACCCGTGGCTGGTTTCCGATGTTGATCTGGAAAGTTGCGACGAGATTGTCCGTTCGGTGGGCGAAGCGACCGCTATTGGTTGGACGCAGTCGTCCGCACGCCGACGGGCGGGAAATCTACAACAATATATACATATACTCTTATTCTTATTCTTATTCTTTCGGCAAGCTCCCGTAAGCAGTCGCCACAGCGGATCAACCGTCTCCATTTCGCTCTATCCTCCACATCTTCCATTGACACTCCAACCACCTGCATGTCCGCCCTCACCGTATCCATGAACCTCTTCTTTGGCCTTCCTCTTCTCCTCCTGCCTGGCGGCTCCATCTTCAACATCCTTCTCCCGATATACTCCGCTTCCCTCCTGTGCACATGTCTAAACCATCAAAATCTCGCCTCTCTCACTTTGTCTCCAAACCGTCCGACCTGCGCTGTCCCTCTGATATACTCATTCCTTATCCTGTCCATCCTCGTCACTCCCAACGAGAATCGCAGCATCTTTAACTCTGCCACCTCCAGCTCCGCTTCCTGTCTTTTTGTTAGTGCCACCGCCTCCAAACCATACAACATAACTGGTCTCACTACCGTCTTATATACTTTCCCCTTAACTCTTGCAGCTACCCTTCTGTCACAAATCACTCCTGCAACTCTTCTCCACCCACTCCATCCTGCCTGCACTCTCTTTTTCACTTCTCTTCCACACTCTCCGTTACTTTGGACAGTTGATCCCAAGTATTTAAACCCATCCACCTTCCCCACCTCAACTGCTTGCAACCGCACCATACCACCACCCTCCCTCTCATTTACGCACATGTACTCCGTCTTACTCCGACTGACTATATATCATTCCCCTTCTCTCCAGTGCGTAGCTCCACCTCTCGAGGCTCGCCTCAGCCTGCTCCCTACTCTCCCTACAGATCATGATGTCATCCGCGAACATCATAGTCCATGGAGACTCCAGTCTGATCTCATCCGTCACCCTGTCCATCACCATTGCAAACAGGAAAGGGCTCAGAGTCGATCCTTGGTGCAATCCCACTTTTACCTTAAACCAGTCCATCATTCCTTCCGCACACCTCACCGCTGTCACACTGTCCTCATACATATCCTGCACGATCCTCACAAACTTCTCCACCACTCCCGACTTCCTCATACAATACCACAACTCCTCTCTTGGCACCCTATCATAAGCTTTCTCTAAATCCACAAACACACAATATAACTCCTTCTGGCCTTCCCTATACTTCTCCATAAACATTCTCAAAGCAAACATTGCATCAGTTGTGCTCCTTCCTGGCATAAACCAATATTGCTGCTCCTAAGGTCTCTGTTCTTCCCTTCCCTTTCCTTTAATTCCAAATGTCATACCCTCGCCATCCATTCTCATTCCAGCTCTTCCATCTTTCCATTGAAGCTCTTAGCATTCCTATAAAACACCTTAAACTTTTCCATTCCATTTATCATCCCCTGCTGCCCCTACCCCCCAACCAGATAAAACACTTACAAGTCTACAAAAGTCTCAATTTCTTTCTCAAAAACCATTGCAAATCTCACCACACCCTTCTATTGAGCATCCTGTCACCTGTCTGCATACACTCACTATGACCATGTAGGGATCCCTACACATTCACAAACCTAAACTCCTCCCCCACCCCATACTCTCTGATTTGTCTCTCCATTATCATTCTTCGAGGAGCTCCCAATGTGAGATCCACTCCCTCCATGCCTGTCTGGCCTTACGCCAATGCACTCACACCTCTACGACACCAGTCAGAACCATACTCTCCACAAATGCTACATCCATCTGCATGGCTGACCCCATACCAAATGGCTGCTCACCTCAGGAGCATTCATGGCCACTTTGAAGATGATCAGACCCATCAGTGGAGAACATTTCACATTCGTCTTCAATTGAATGCTTGAAGGTCCAGGAATAAGAGCCTGGACCTAAAACTCTGTGGCCACGCAGCACAACCCAGCTGTCAGAATCGCCACCCCAGGCGATTCTTGGAGAAGACACCATGCTCTGATCCACTGTCAGGTCAGGCACAAAGTGAATCCCCATAAAAGCACCAGTTGCACACAGGTCTGACTGCCAGGGAATGTGCTGCCAACCTTCCCTCTCGAGCCTGACAGTTGCAAGCTGACGTGGTGGCTCCAACTCTGTGATGAGTCTCAGCGCAAGTACTATATTATCCCTTGGAGGCTGTTTGTCTGCTGCCTTGTTTGTTTCTCTGGATCCCTTCTTGACTTTTGCAGCCATTATGGCATTGAGCAGATCTGACTCATCTTCCACCAAATGGTCAAAACTGTTCATGATGGATTTTTCCCAGCATGATGCCTTGCTCAAGTATAGGATGGTGCTGTGATGCTGTGCATTCACAACTAGCACCATGCTTGTACAGTGCAATGGAAGATGAGCAGCCACCATCCCCAAGGCACTCGCTATTCATTGTCTTAAGATTGTTATCGAGACAAACCTATTGTCATCCATTTCTGCTTTTAAATCTCACCCTTATCCGAGACCTCCACTCAAGGCTCTCTTCTTTTTATTCACTCATCTTTCTCTTGTTTTAGTCCTACATGATGGCAAGTCATAGATATAGCTTTGTGTGTTGTGTTCATATTGCTCCCTGTCATCATATAGACCAACTTTATGGTGTACCTGGGGATGCAGCTTTAATTCCAGCACCAGAAAGCTATTCTGGGATGGTGGGTTGACACCCAACAAAACTGTGCTTGTTTTTGCTGAGAATGTGGTTGAAAATAGACTGCACCATGGATATTCCCCACTTGCGGTGGGATTTTCAATGTGCAGGCTCTGTAGGGGTGCTCAGCCTGAGCTTACAGGCAGTATTCTGGAACTCTGTCTGATGCAATCTGCAGTTGGGCCTGGGCAGTGTGTGGTGTGTGTAACAGCTGTGACACTGTTTCTACAAGTAAAGCTATTTGTTTATATTGTGAGCAAACAGATATTTTGCAACACTATACTTATGCAGATGCATATCCAGCATTGTTACTGCATATTAATATTCAATTTGTTTGACTTGAATTACCTTCATATCAATAATTGATTTCACTACCTGCCTTATCTTACTTGCCCAATTCAATGTCAGAATTTATTCTACCCCCATCCACATCACAACAACACATGAGGGATGATATATTTTACCCTGGATTTTGGAGAAAAGACTGAAGTAGTTGAAACCACAAAACTACTCATCAGCATTCCCAAGTCCTACTGCATGGCTCACAGTATACAACTAGATTACGAGGACACTCGGTAGAGCGCATACCTCCGCCACGTAATGCCTGATCCACGAGAACATATCGGGGCCAACACATTTTTGAAATATCATGCTATACAGTACTCTATCGTTTTTGGCCCTATCCCTCAATGGTGAAGAATCACTTAAAAATTGGAGTATCCGGATTCAGATCTTCACCAAAATTGAATCAATTTATTGTGGTCACAAACCCAAACTGTCGATCAAGTTTCATCCGAATCTGTGCTCAACTTTTTGAGATAACATGCTATATATTGTTTTTGGCCCTATCTCTCAATGGTGAAGAATCACTTAAAAATTATCAGATCCAGATCTTCACCAAAATCAAATCAGTTCGTCCTCGTGAAACACTGAACCTTTCCACAAAATTTCATCCGGATCCGTCAACAACTTTTTGAGATATCCTGTACACAGACAAACAGACAAGCCGGTAGGCGGCGATGGGTCGCCGAGCATGGAAACTATAAGATATAGAGCAAAATGGATGTCATATAGCGGATTGGGAATCACCTTAACCCTGAGATGCATAAGTGGGTCAAAAATGACCCAGTTTGGCTGTTTTCTTGCAATATCTTTTTGCACTCGTGCATCTAAGGGGTAAGATTATGCATATCAAATCTCATCCAGTTCCATCTGCTGATAACTACTCGGTATCCATTTGAATGAAAAGTACCGAAAATGTGGTTTGAAATCGGAAATCCCCAAAGTTCGAGGGGGTGCTGTGGGTGAACAAAGATCTAAATCGAAAATCCAGCTCGATTGTTTGTGCCCAATCTATTCCAGACGATTAGTATGAATTTTCATGACCATCCGACCATAACCCTAGGAGGAGTAGCATTTGGCGCGAAGGCACCTCCAGCTCTTGCATATTATCGATGCTTGCACCAATTGACCTTTGACCCCTGACCTAAGCGAAATCGGTCAATATGTCCTGAGGCAAATTTGAAGTACTCATTGAGTACCATGAACCTGCAAAGTTTCATTCGTATCGATGCACTCACCTGGTCGCTAGGGGGCCTTCAATTTTTGCCAATTTTCGCTCATACCCTAATTGTAGGGGGCGCTGCGGGTAAAGTATTCCATATATCACAAAAACTGGAATATATTTGATAGCGCATCACCTGTAGATCATTCGTGACAAATTTCATAACCCGACGTGGGATAATGGCTTTCGGAATTGATTTCGCGTGAACGGTACCGATTTTGAAGGTTTTTCGGTTGTTGCTCGTGAACCAAAGCGTCCCTAGCAACCATCACAATTTCTAAAGCACCAGGTCATAAGATGTACCTACCACTCGAGTTTGGTCAAAATCGGCCCACATTTACTACCAATTATGCTGATGACAAACGAACAAACATCCAAACAAGCAGTCATCGACTGGTACTTACGAAATAGTCAACTTGACCTCTGAGTTTGTCTAATAAAAGCTGTTTCTAGAGAAGGTAGCAATGCAAACCAGAAGTTTCTACGATGATTCTGTACCAAACCATCAAAAATCTAATGTTTCACCTCACTGTGACCTTGACCATTGACCAATTTTGACCAAAATCTAATCAGCGCAAGCCACCACCCTCATGAATCACGTGGTGTAATTTGTCATTGGTAGCTTCTTCCGTTCTCGAGTTATCGTGCCTACAAACAAACACACAAACACACACACAAACAGAGGACAGAAGTCATCAATATACTTACGAAATCTTTAGATTTCGTAATAACAAACAGACAGAATTACTGACAATAAGGGTCACCTATTTCAGCGACCCAACAGAAAGGGGTAAAAACATACCTCCACCACCGAAGGTGAAGGAGGTTAACAAACAGGGATGAATGCTGCAGAACAGAGAGCAGGATACAGGTATGTCACGAAGCTACTCCCATACACCTACTGTCATAAAAGACAATAAGAACTTCAGACACAAAGTAGTCCATTTAAATTTTCAGTGCAAATGGGAAAAAATAAAATTTGAAAAAAAATAATCGATATAATCGGATAAAAGTGAGGGTTGGTGTGTTGAAGAGGAGGAGGGATAAAAATAAAACATTATGAAGAGAGAGCAAGAATGGGATTGGGTCATCTACAAGAATAATTTTCAGTGTTGCCAGAGGGAAAGGTAGTGGGGGATCAAGAGTCAAAGTGTGTTTTTACATCCTATGGCCATGGAGGTGCAGAAGCAAACTGGCTTAACATTTCCTGGTAGAAAATGGTAAAAAAAGCTATTTTTTTTTTAGATCCATAACTTTGTTTGGAGTATATGTGTATGTGTATATATATATATATATATATATATATATATATATATATATATATATATATATATATATATATATATATATATAAATATAAAAAAAGACCGTTTTTACAGCCATTTTTCCCTGCTGTGCAGGGGTTTGGCTTTTTCTTGAGGCAATGTTTTATGGCCGGATGCCCTTCCTGACGCCAACCCTGGTCGCCTCTTACGACACACAGGGATATGGTACACCTATTCTAACCGGGGCATACACCGGGATATATATATATATATATATATATATATATATATATATATATATATATATATATATATATATATATATATAAACATTTACATATACTCCAAACAAAGTTATGGATTATGTCCGATTAATTATTTGCAATTAGGGAATAGGAAATGGGAACGGGTCAAAAGATTAAAGTGGGATTTCTTTGATGGGCTTCAGGCATTAATGCAAAATACACAAAAATACGGCATACAAACACAACCTCAATTGCTCCAGAAATAAAATAAAAAATAATGCAGGTTATTCCTGTCTCGGTTTGCTTGGCCATTTCAACAGGCAATTCACCAGTTGCTCCGTTGTTCGAAAACCACCAGCATGCAAATTACTGGTGGACGTGGTGACCTCTCATCCAATACTCATCTGGTGGTGTGTTGGTGGGTTGGAGGTCCATGTGAGTACTGGCGTCAGGAGTGGGATTTGGATCCTGGTCCAAATCCTCCAACAATTACACTGGTGTTGAGTGTAATTCGGACCAGGGGGGAAAACACGAGCCCCCCTCCAATCCAAATTGAGAAACAAATTTGATTTTAAATGAATTCCAAATTTAAATTGAGAGAATTTATTTATTTGAAAAATCACGATGCAGAAAGATTTGCATTCCCAATGTCAAGTGGCAGCAGGCCTTTGTCGCCTGCGACCATGGATATGGACCTCTTGTTGGCCATGTTCCTGGACCTGAAGGCGGACATGAGAGCCACTCCAAGCTGAACTGGCAGGGTTGATTTCAACGGATTAACTGGGTGGTTTGCCATTGCATTCTTAGCATTGTTTGTCCATACTCTATGCTTTCTCAAATGCTGAGCATCAAGCAAGGAATCAGCACAGAATTTTTTTCTTTTTTTAAGTCTTTGAACCACTGACCTCACAGACTCAAAGCCTTGGCTATAACCATTATGCCATTTGTATGTATGTATGTATATATGTATGTACATACATATATACATACACACACACACACACTTTAATTTCAACCTTTAATTCTCCAACCTTTAATTGAACAACCATTAGCTCAATGTATTGGTCAACAACATAAAATAAAATGCACCTCCGCTGACCTTTCTCAAGAGTGAAGATTGACCTTTATTCTAAACTCCCGCTATCAACCAGAAAGAGGTGATGGGCCAAGCGAGGCAACCAATCACAGCCACATCCTAGAAACTCATGACTTTCAATCATGAGCATATGGAATAAAACAACTTGACAGAAAATGCTGCATGGTGGAAGGGTTTGTGTGGGCATAGTGGAGGGGGGTGCCCTACAAGTATCTGAAGACAATTCAAGTCGAGATATATATTTCAATTTGAAATGTTTTCAGATATTTTCAGGGCTTTGTTTAAGTCTTGATGACACTGTCTGCTTTATTAAGACCTCTCTGTGCTAATGGCTTTTGCATTCCTCTCGCATGAGAACGTTACTGCTTTGATGTGTAAGCGTGAGCACATGACCAAAGATGGAAATCAGGTTGATCGTGAAATTTGATGTGATCTCTCAGGTATTATAAAGTTGGACGGAGCAGCACAATTGCACACTTCCTGCAATAAACTGGAAAAAAAAAATCAAAGATCTAACAGACTTAATAATGTGAATGATGGTGTGTCCACATGAAGTATTTTCGATGAAGACCCTGAAGCTAAAACATTACTGTTCAGGAATGAGCCTTTACTCAAGCAGAAAAACAATACTAATCAGCACCATCATCCACTTTGTAAAACTTTTTATACCACGGCAATGAAACAATTGGTGTAAATACTGTAATGGAAAAACCAGGTTGATCCTTTGTTCCACAATTTTTTTTAAAATGCTTGAACACTCATCTGCATTGTTATGCAATTCTCAAAAGAATGGACTAACACCATGTTAGGCTCAAATATATATATATATATATATATATATATATATATATATATATATATATATATATATATATATATATATATATATCCAAGGTTCAGTCAAACAGAAAGGTGCAAAGGTAGCACACTTGATTTGGAGTTTGGATTCCTGACCGGACCATTGGGTGGTGTGGGTTCTATGGTGTTACATCACAAAGTTTGACATCCCTCGGATGGACCTTAAGCTGAGTGTCCTCTCTGCTGGCATTACCTGGTGTACATTAAAGACCCCACAGTGTCTCAGGAAGAGTGGGTGAATTATCTCTGCACCGTGAACAAATTCAAAATTCTTGCCCCAAATCACTTTCAGTCGAACATCAGGCTTGGCTGGATGGATAATGAAAGAGTTGGATCAAAAATGTTCCCCAACCAACCCCACAAGATGGTCGGAATAATTGAGGCTGATGAAGAACTCGTAGAAACATATTGAAGGATCATTTGAGAGTGAAATGACCAAATATGAAGGCATTACAAACAACATAAATTTATATTATTGTGGTTATTGTGATTATTAATTATTATTATTATTATTGAGTGATACAAAGCTAAAATAGATCATGCTCGGAAACACAAAGCAAGAGTGGAAAAGGCCCTTCCCATGTCGTTTTTCTCAAGATTGCATGGGATAAGGTGTTCTATGAACCCTCTAGTTATTATTATGGAGTGATTCAGTAACTGAGAGGGTGAAGTCTTGTTTGCCTTGCCCTTGTAAGTGTGGGTTCAATTCACATGGCTGCTCAGCTGGGCAGGCAATAACAAACAATCCATGGAGAAGCATTTCATGCTCTAAAAGTGTTTTGGCACAACCGGCACTCCATGGCAACGCATGGTACGCGCAGTTTGGATGGGATTCATTATTTATTCCTTTAATCTAATGGTGGTAGGCACATGTGTGACAGCTGTAACTATAAACCAAGTGCCCACTCCATTAGAACATGAACCAATTTGGTTTGACCATAGCTTTAAGGCAATAAGGCAGTTGTCCACAACTCGCAGAGTGCATGGCATCTTACGGAGGAAGTCAACACACAAAGCTAAATTATTTTGAAGGTTAAGTGGAAATATTTCCACATTCATCATTTTAATGCGATTTTCACCAAATTTCAAGTCTGCATTGAAGAACTTAAACCTCAAGTGACTACAGCACAAAATATACTCAAGTGAGAGCTCCATCAGTGTTGGACGTGAGCTTTAGATCATTGATTGATGTCATTGCAATGAATCAAATGGTGATGTGATTGTGAAGTCAGAGTTCAGAAGTGTGCTTTAGTTTGCAATTCAAATTCCCATGTGTGATTGTACATTGAACTATGGAAGTCGGGTTAAGTGGTGAGATCATAAGTTGTGTTTATTTTGGTGCAAGTGTTTGTTGGGCTGAGTGCGACATGCGAGAACATACCCCTAAGTACAGTGAGTCGAGCTGAGGCAGAGGCTTCACCCAAGCTGTTTTGAGCACCACAGTTAAACCGGCCATCATCGCGCGGAGCTCGGAGCGGCTGAATGCGAAGAACCGAACCAGAACCATCAGGAAAAGGGATGATCTAGAAAAAGAATTGAATAATGGGGACACATTTAATAAATTAAGCAAGATTGGGGAGGGGATTTTTTTTTTTTTTAAGACAACAAAGAGAAGGAATGAGAAGAGTTGGAATTGGAGTAACTCTTCAAAAAACCCTAACTCTAACTCATTACCTTGAAGCGCTGGGAGTTAACTTTTTTCCCTCTCTTTGTCCAAGTTATGTGAGGCTGTGGCTCGCCACTGGCACGACAAACAAACAAGGTGACACCACCCATAACACCTGTTTGGTCATTTGGCTCTTGGATTATCCTTGGAGGTGCTGGAGGAACAAACAAGATTCAATGTCAGATAAAAACAAAAAAACCGAGATTGAGATTAAGAGCTGGTGGAACATAGCAGAGATCGAAAGAGAAATGGAGATGAGCAAGGGGGGGAAATGGAGATAACATTGAGAAAGTGAGCAATATAGTGAAAGAGGAATTATAACCTCCTGGGATGTTTCAGGCATGCCTGGGCCTGACTACCAATCTCGTCACTAAGGGGAATTGGAGTCAATTAGCACTCTCCCTCCCTCATCCCTCATCCCTCCTCCCTCCTCCCTCTCTCTATCATTGATGACTGGTGTATATCTCACCGTCTCCCTGAGCTGGTTGCAAAGAGAACAAGGCCCACGTCCAAGCAACCACAGTCAACCAGTTGATAAATGGCGTCATCTTCTTAATTCCATTAATTTTCCCCTCACTTTTTTCACCCATTGACCACTCCCAACTCCTACAGCAAGTCCTTTCTTCCTCACTTCCTCATTAAATCCCAAGGCAAGATGGCTCTGGGATTCTGTTCAGATCAGTCCTGCAAAGAAGGGGTTGTGTGGGGAGAAAAACACCAATGATTAAAATTAAAATGTCCTGCAGCACAATGAGGATAACAAAATGACAAACTTTGAGATCATAAATATCAATAAGCATGAAGCAGAAATCTTGAAATTGAAGATACGCAAACTCATGGGAATACAAAGTGTTTCAGTTTGATAAAGGGTGACCTCTGGAAGAATGAAACTTTCCAATTGTAGACATCTACGATCTTAACAAATGTTTCCTTTGAAAACAAAATGTCAAACAACTTCCAGCTTATTCTGTTGCCATGCAACTTCGAATGCACAATGCCTGCTTATGACGAACTTTTTAAAAAATTAAATTTCTAACTAAGGGTTAACAGGCAATGTTGGAGGTACGGGTTAACATGCAATGTTGAAGGTATGGGTTAACGTGCAATGTTGGAGGCGCGGGTTAATGTGCAACGTTGGAGGTATGGGTTAACGTGTAATGTTGGAGGTACGGGTTAACCTGCAATGTTGGAAGTACGGTTTAACGTGTAATGTTGGAGGTACAGGTTAACGTGCAATGTTGGATGTTCGGGTTAACCTGCAATGTTGGAGGTTCGGGTTCACATGAAATGTTGGAGGTTCGGGTTAACGTGCAATGTTGGAGGGTTAATTGGATTAAAAGAGTAGACTGAAGTTCATTCTCCGTTAAGTGTATGTATTGAGTGTGGGCTTGCACCCACTGTGGCTCAAATGGACTGTTCCTCAGCCTGTAATCTTGGTCCGTCCTTTCCTCGTAGCAGAATGTCCCAGTAAATAAAATCATGCTTGCATCTGAGCTGTGTAATCAAGTTTTGTTAAAAGTCAGAGTCAAATCCAACCACATTTGTGGTTCCGGTGCCGTGTCGGCAGGGGACGCTGCATTATTTTTCGGCACACTATCCTTCCGAGAGAATGAGAAGCACCCCCTCCTTCCCCCACTCCATCTTGTCTTCAATCCTATAGACACAAAAGTTCTCAAGGGATCATTTGTGATAGGAGCCCTTTTGGACATAAACCCAACCAATCAAGAAATGGTTTTAAGTGCAAGTCACATACATGGTATCCAAAATAGAGTCAGGGGCTTCACAACATCACTTAAGAGTTAGTATACTCGTCTGAGCCTCTTATATGGGTTTGATTCCCTGCCCAACTATAAAAGCTGCCATCCTGGTGCATTTCTGGCAGGATGGCATATCAATGAGTACCTTCATTGGGGATGTTAAGCCAACTGCCCAGTTTACTACCATTCACCTGTGGACGTTAAAGCCACTACAGTACCTTTCAAAAGAAAAGGAGGTAGTTGGATACCAATGGTCTTGCCAAATTCTTAAAGTCTACTGTCGTTAAGGGCTGTTGTGGTAGCACTTTGTGATTGAGTCGCAACCTGTCTGGCAGTATATTGTCAGCTATAGAAACGTTAGAGACAGGGTTATGTGTGGCATCATGTTCCATATAGGGGTATGGGAATAACAACAACAACAATTATAAACATTACAGAATCTTCATCCACATAACTTCAGAAAGCAGTTAAAGGTGCCCTGGCCTGATCTTGTGAATACTAACAGTTTTGTGGCTTGACCTCAACACTACGGCGAGTAGTTATCCTATAAGCTAACATTCCCTTGTCCTGATTACGTGTTCTATATGTTGCGATGTCCGACAGTACGACGATTTGTGTGACTTTTTGAAATCTGTCACCTCCCAACATGCACCGAATGCAGTAACCGGTCTCTCATCATCGCTCATTTTAGACTCGGCATTCTGTTTGATGATGGATGTTTATTACACAGAATTTTAGAAAAGCAAGTTAACCTGAGAGACCTTTGATGGGCATCTTCCATAGCTTAGCTACTTCCTGAAGGGGATGACCAAGTCAAACAAACTCCCTTTTTACGATGCTCCTTGTGAAGTCCACTGTGCCACAAGCAAATGATATTCCACTACAGTTTTGCACTTACATAGTCAAGTGGTCATCGTGTGGTCCATCGCAAGACCAGAATAACAGCAAATTTTGTAAAGGAAAGAAAAAAATTGGATTGTGTAATATTTTTTGGTCCGTGATTGTAGTGTACAGGTGTGCAAGCAAGATTTGAAATATAATAGGTCAATGGGACAGAATACGTTTATTGAATAGTTTTGGATATCGCACAGTCACGATGGGCCGAATGACTTCTTCTTCTAACAGTTCGACCCACGCGCTTATCTCATCAGGTTAATGAGATTTGATGGTCAATTGAAACCTATTTTGCAATTTTTATTTATACCTAAGATCTTGTTCACTTTAATCACACCTAAACGGCTAAATACTGTCAGAAAATAAATGTACGAAAAGGGATTAAATATTGACCATTTTTTGGTTTCACATCAAAGTGGCAATCAGTTGTGAGGGTTTATATACATATCTGACAAAGCTGTGCACACCAAAAGAAAAACAACCCCCATGGTCTGTAGTGAAAATATCAGCTTTGCCCAAGCTCACCAGGTTGTTACTTGTTGGATTAACAGGCAAAGACTCTTGGATGAGCACATCCTACACCTGAGGTTTGAATACATTCTCGCGGGATAAAGCTCACAGTCTATTCCTGGCAAGTAAGGAAGCCACAGCAACGCCAGGATATTCATTTCACTTATGTAATATGCACCTTACAGTGTCATTATCTCATTGTTTTCCGCTGGTTAAGGCATAAAAACCGGAGTCACGAGGACCTCAGTCTGTAATCCCAGTGGAACGTTTTGTCCACTGCCACAATATAGGGACTTGATTAATGGTAACGTCGAATTGTTATTGGAGCACAAAATGATTTAATTCACCCGTTGCCTTGATTATGGTCTGTTTTAAACTATAACATATATTTATTAATGTGAGTATTAATTTTCATCATACTGGGGTTTTAAACGGCAAATATTTCATCATCCCTGGGTTTAGAGTGGAAGGAGGACTCCAATACGGGACTTTTCAAAATGACGCAATCTGCCCCAGAATGCTCAGTGCACATGTGCATAAACCTCAAGAAACAGCGATCTCCGGGTCATGTGAACTGATACCCTGTGTGTGCAACAGTGGTTATTACCTATAATGGCTCACAAAGATTCTTTAAAAAGCCAAAAATACTTGGCAAAGTACCCGAGAAAAAGTTGCACGACAAAAGAGTTGGGGCGAGAGAGCATATCTGGTTTGGGTGCTTCTGAATACCAATGGGCAGGTCATATCTAGGGCTTGTGAATGCACAGGGTAAGTTTAAAACCAACTTTGGATATTATGATATTTACTATCTATTATGTTTGAAGGGGAGGGGGAGGGGAGTTGTGAGGGCTGTTATGCATATACTGTTTGTTTGGTTCCGGAAACACAAGAGAAATTGTATTTGAATCTTGCTCCTATTGCTAAAAGGAGAAGCGTGTGTGTGTGTGTGTGTGTGTGTGTGTGTGTGTGTGTGTGTGTGTGTGTGTGTGTGTGTCACAACTCGCTTATATTAACAGGAAATTGGAGGAACTCGAAACCTCACATCCACAGATATTTCTCGGATTTCTATATATTTTTAAAAGTCCGATTTGCATCCAGGAACACAAAAATTAGGATAAACCATTTTGAAGCCACTCCTTTGTTTAAAAGTCGAGAATTATGTTTAAAAGACTATTTGAATTACAGATTTTGCGCGAGTGATTGCAGATTAAAAGTACCCGCGCTAGCAGAAGCGAATCACTGAAAAACACACACAGCGCATGCATGAAAGGCCACGTTAGCATTCACACGTCATTTTGAAAGTCCCGTATTCTCTCTGTAAATGTGAATTGTATAGTGCTTCTCCTAGTGGGAGTTGGTATTACATGCCATCCCATCCAAAATTCTGCAGGAATTTAACCCATCCTAAAGGATGGGTTCTTGGTCAGTTCTAGATAATGTAATTATGCAAGTTGTCAAATGCATGTAGATGAGATCTGGCTAATGAGCTTTCAGTCGTTCATTAAAACAGAGCAAGGAGTCCTTTATTGACCAGGCTGGCTCAAATCCATCTCCAATGCCATTATTGTGTAACTCAGTGAAGATTGACCCAGATAGCCACAAGAAGGATAAGAGTGGCAGCAGATCCTTCAGGTGATACTATGAGCTAACATTACCCATAAGGATCAGCAGTGAAATATAATTGGCCAAAATGATCAGACTGAGAGTTGGTAATATTCCTTACTGTGGACTAGCTATTGACACCCAGTCTTCTTTTGGGAGCGTAGTACTTGATAAATTTGGAAATGCATCTGCACCAACAGAAAGGGATGGCTTTTGCTTTGCTGTGCTTGAGGGGCATTTTGACTTCTTTTGGAGATTTGGAGGAGGCATCATTTTACATTTACAACAATAACAGTAATAACTCGAATGGCACTTGGTAGAGTGCATATCTCTGCCAGGCTGAATAGTTTACATTTTGTATCCCACTGATAGGCAGGATCTGCATCCGGACATGAACCACAATCTAACCGGCTTTTTCCTGTCACATACACAACTCATCCACCAGGTTTTGGGCATAATTGGTCCACAGCTTTTCAAAATATCATGCTATACTGTACTGTCGGACCCCACTATTCGTGGATTCGCTATTTGCGGATCCCGCATATTCGCGGTTTATAAAATGTGACTTGCTTTGTCGACATTCATGGCACTGTGCTTCACATATTCAGAGTTTTTTTTTCTTTTTCACGGGCATATTCAGGGTTTCTTTTTTCTTCACATTTTTGTGGTTTTTCATGGGCGTATTCACAGGGTTATTTTTTAGCATTTTTGTGGGCGTATTTGCGGTTTTTTTCACATTTTTGTGGGCATATCCATGGGGGTTTTGCATTTTTGTAGGCATATTCACGGGGTTTTTTTTTCATTTTTGTGGACGTATTTGTGGGGGTTTTTTTTGCATTTTGTGAGTATATTCGTGAGTTTCGTTTTTTTTTTGGCAGTTTTTGTGGGCATATTTATGTTTTTGTTTAGTTTTTGCATTTCTGTGGGTGTATTTGTGGGGTTTTTTTTCGTATTTTTGTGGGCGTATCCACGGGTTTTTTTTTTTTTTTTTTTTGCATTTTTGTGGGCGTATTTGCGGGTTTTTCGCATTTTTGTGGGCATATCCACGGGGGCTTTTTGCATTTTTGTAGGCATATTCACGGGGGGGTTTTAATTTTTGTGAAAGTATTTGTGGAGTTTTTTTGCATTTTTTGTGGTTATATTCGCGAGTTTTTTTTTTTTTTTGCATTTTTTGTGGGCATATTCATGTTTTTGTTTGTTTTTTTTGGCATTTTTGTGGACGTATTCGTGGGGTTTTTTTCGTATTTTTGTGGGCATGTCCACGGGGGCATTTTGCTTTTTTGTCGGCATATTCACGGGGTTCTTTTTTTCATTTTTGTGGACGTATTTGTGGGGTTTTTTTGCATTTTTGTGGGTATTTTCGTGAGTTTTTTTTTTTTGCATTTTTTGCAGGCATATTTATGTTTTTGTTTGTTTTTTTGCATTTTTGTGGATGTATTTGTGGGTTTTTTGCATTTTTGTGGGTATATTTCGCGAGTTGTTTTTTTGCATTTTTTAAGGGCATATTTATGTTTTTGTTTGTTTTTTTGCATTTTTGTGGACGTATTTGTGGGGTTTTTTTCGTATTTTTGTGGGCGTATCCACGGGGGTTTTTTTTTTGCATTTGGAGGGATATTCACGGGGTTTTTTTTCATTTTTGTGGATGTATTTGTGGGTTTTTTTGCATTTTTGTGGGTATATTCGTGAGGTTTTTTTTTTTTGCATTTTTGCCAGCATATAAATTATTATTTTTTTTGCATATCTGTGGGTGTATTTGTGGGGGTTTTTTCATATTTTTGTGGCCATATCCAGGGTTTTTTTTGCATTTTTGGAGGCATATTCACAGGGTTTTCTTTGTATTTTGAAGGCATATTCACGTTTTTTTTTTTCATTTTTGTGGGTATATTCACGGATTTTTTTCACATTTTTGTTGGTGTATCGACAGGGTACATCTTTTGCTGTTTTTGTCAGCGTATTCACTGGGGGAGGGGGGATTGAATTTTTGCAGGCTTATTCGCGGGGTTTTTTTTTTTGCATTTTTGAAGGTGTGTTTGCTGGTTTTTTTGCATTTTTGTGGGCGTATCAATGGGTGGGGGGGGTTTGAATTTTTGTAGGCATATTCACAGGTTTCTTCACATTTTTGTAGGCATATTCACAAGTTTTTTCACATTTTTGTAGGTGTATTTGTGGGTTTTCCGCATTTTTGTGGACGTATTCACGGGGTTTTTCTGTTGTACTTTTTTGCGGGAATATTCACGCAGTTTTTTTTCGCATTTTTGCAGGTGTATTCACGGGGTTTTTTTTGCATTTTTGCAGGCATATTTGCGGTTTTTTTTAAATCATTTTTGTGGGCATATTTGTGGGTTTTTTTCGCATTTTTATGGGCTATTCGCAGATCTTTTTCGCATTTTTTCAGGGGTATTCGCAGGTTTTTTTGCGTTGTTTTGTTGGTGTTTTTGTGGTTTTCACGGGATTTTTAATTTTCCCTATGAATCACGAACCGCCAGGAACCTATCCCCCTTTTTTCCATTGGAAGAATGCTCCGACATTCATGGATTCAACATTTGTGGCATTTTTAGGAACATATTCCTTGCGAACAATGGGGTCCAACAGTATATCATACAAGCTGAATAGCCAAACATGCAACAAACAAACTTACAGGTTCTATCACTGCCCTTTCTCTCTTTGGAACTCATCTGATGTTCTTCTTTTCTTTAAGTGTTTTACTTTAATTATGACCATCATTTCCTTTCCTACTCCACACAGTGGTGGATACCAAAACATAATAATAAAAATGCAAATCTCTAGGTCCCAATAACTTTGTTTCAAATGTATCAACCACTCAAAACCACAACTTTGATCCTAACCCGCAAAGGTACCTTTTCACTTCCCTCTTACAGCAACTGCATAATACAAATAATGATTCTATGTAATAACCACGAATTTTGCTTTTACCCATATTTCTAATGTGACATTCATTTTGATTATAATCAAAACTATCAGTAAAACCATAACCTTGATCTCAGCACTAACTGATCACCAACTCTAACTACAGAGTTCATACAATACCTTACCCCATGCAGTGTTCAAGTATATGATTCAATTTAAATAAAATAATAATTTAAAAGGTTGTATCAAAAAAAATCCGAAGGTTTAACGCTATTGATGTCTAATACACCACCTTATTTAACATGTCCAAGTACTGCTAAAAGGGAAGGTTTTGAAAGTGTCAAAAAAGCGATTTGTGCGATACAGTGTTGTGTCTTATATACATCACCTCATTTAACACATTACATAAGATATTTGTGCCTGTTATTTGTGTCCTTTCTGAAGTCTTTCAAAACAGTAAGTTTCCTGTTTGGAATGATTTTCAATTTATTTGACTGCCAGATGCTGATATTTTGTTTAAATGCTGAAAATTAGTTTTAAAAGACTGTGAAATACAGATTTTGTGCTGGTGATGGTAGATTGAAAGTCCTTGGCAAGCCAAAGAGAGTCGCTGAAAACCACACACAGTGCATGCATGAAAGGCCTCTTCGGTATTTATGTATCATTTTGAACGGCCCGTATTCTCTATATAAAGGTGTATCGTATAGCGCTGCTCCCGGTGGGGGTGGTTATTGGGGGTGGTGGGTGGGAGGGGGTGGCAGACAAAGTAAAAATAAATGATCTCACTCCTCTCTGCACATGCATGATTGGGACAAATTCAGAGCCAACGTACTGCTAAACTACAGGTTCGTTTTCTGATCCATGTTCCGATTTGTGTTCAAAATATAACATTGAATTTAAATCAAGTTGATCCTCAATCATAAACTGACGTTTGTTGATGGATGGATGGACGGACAGAAGTGATCCATTTTGGTACCATTCTTAAGGCCCGGTCACACCTTGACGTTTTAGCCAACGTATGCCGATTTTTGAATTTTTTTTCTAAAACGCTGGCACACGTTGAATACGTTATGGGTAAGTTTTGATAACATTGAGAGCACACTGGCATACGTCGCAGTACGTTGCCATACGTCGTTGTACGTTGGCTTCAAACGTTGTACTTTTCGGTTGTCCTCAAATTTTTTCATGCTTGAAATTTCACGACGTATGTCGGCGTATGACTCACACGTTCCACTACGCTGGCCACAAGTTGTAGGCACGGTCTGCGATCGTTGACAGACGTCAACACATGCTACTTGTAAGTTAATCATAAGGCCAAAAAAAAAAATGTTGCATTGGCGTAACCCGCCCGACCCTAAAAATTCCGCCGACCCTACGTTTTTTTTTGTTTTTTTGCTATCGAAAAATTTAGCGGACCCTATTTTATTGCTATTTTTGTTGTTTTGCTATCGTTTTCAAGTATCTTGTTGATTGCGATTGCGATCGCAAAAACCCGGAAGTGTTTCGGACAGAACCCGCCGACAAAAAGGGTGGTACTCGAGCCGGGGGAGATTTTGGGAGGGATTTATTAGGAAAAAAATAAAATAAAATAAAAGATCCCGACCGACCTACCCTATTTTTCAGTGACCCGTTACGTCAATGCAACATTATTTTTTTTTTTTTGGCCTAAGTTGAGACACGCCGAGGTAATGTTTAGCGTACCCGAAACTTATTTCTAACCTATGATTAACGTGTTGTTGGCACGTTACGCGATCGTTGCCACACGTCAACAGACGTTACTTTTAAGTTACTCATAGGCTGAAAGACGTCGGTATAATGGATCGTCCTTGCGTCAGCGTCCACGGCCACGGCCAGGACACTTATTTGCAGCATTCTTCAAACTTTTCTTCGGCATGACGAGGATGTTCACACTTCGATGTCTAGCTTGGCTATGATTCCAATTGTCCATCGGCAGCGTCTATTTAAAATAGTCGAGTTTGAGCGTTTTAACACATTCAGAAGAAACGCTTCAAATTTCCAAACCCCAGCGTCAAAAAAAAAACAAAAAAAAAAAAACAAAGGCGAGTGACAGCAATTTAAATCGTTCATTGTAAACAATGAAACTAGCTGAGTGGTACCGTTTAAAAGTCGTTGAGTGTAAAAAAATCCAATTGTTGAGCGCAAGCGTCTACTTTCAATAGTGGGGTTTGAGCGATTTATCACGTTCAATAGAAACGATTAAAATTTCCAAACCCCAGCGTCAAAAAACAAAGGCGAGTGGCAGCAATTTAAATCGTTCATTGTAAACAATGAAAATAGCTGAGTGGTACCATTTAAAAGTCGTTGAGTGTAAAAAAATCCAATTGTTGAGCGCAAGCGTCTACTTTCAATCGTGGAGATGCAGCCATTTAAATCGTTGAGTGGCAGCCTATGAACCTACCCGTGGACACGCGGATGCAAGGAGGATCCATCATAACCCACACCCTCCCCCTCACACCCACCTACTACTGCCAACATGAACAAACTACTACTAATACTAATACTAATACTGATACTGATACTGATACTGTTACTGCTGACATGGACATCAACTCAAAAAGGACTCGAAAACACTGTTAGGTTCCCCTTTTATGAACACCATTTTTATATACCAATTTCCAAAACCGCTGGGAACACGTCTTTATATGGCAGTTGTAAGCTAGAAACACATTCATTTTTTTTTTTTTTGTCGACCGGAAGACGTCATTGGAATACGTCTACATACGTCGATGTGTGTTGGGACTACGTAAAGAATTGGTTCAAAGCACGTCAAACATAAGTTAGAAATAAGTTTCGCGTAAAAAAGACATTACCGCGACGTGTTTCGACTTATGAGTAGCTTACAAGTAGCCTTTGTGGACGTGTGTAAGCGTCCACATATCGTGTGTAAAACTTATCCTCATCGCATGCGAACGTGTGTCATACGCCGAGTATGTCGTAAAATTTTGAACATGTTCAAAATTTCTTGACGTGCTCTACTTACTACGACTTATGATAGCGTATTTAGCATTCTACTCGCGCATACCAAACTTACCCATACCGTATTCGACGTGCCCCAACGTTTTAGACACACTTTTTGTTACGTCGGCATACGCTGGCAAGATCGCCAAGGTGTGACCGCGATGTTGACACTTCCATTTCTACGGCAGTTATGATTTGAATCGTTGTGCGTCAGCCTTTTAATAGGCTACGTCACGACATCGTCGGCGATGCGTGCAACGCGCTATGCCTGAGTTAGACTATCGTTGGGCATCGGTTGTGTAGGCCGACAACAGGTTCAGCATTCGTTGGTATAAGTTATCTATAACACAACGAAATGTTTTGTGTAGTTACCAATGCGTTATACATAAGACCAAGTCGCTATGAATACGTCCGAATCTTTAAAAAAATCATCAAAAGTTCAACGTAAGCCAGCGTTTTACATACATTTTAATACGTTGCCATCGCTGGCTAAAACGTCAAGGTGTGACCGGGCCTTTAACCCTGCTTTGTGCTTCACATGCATGAGGTAATCCATTATTACACTGTATTAATTAAGGTAATCATTTAAATTATCCATGATCTTAGTCTGAAGGGCATCTGAAACCCAAATCCTAACCTCAATCCTAAACCTACTACAAACATGATCTTAACCATAACCCCCTCCCCTCCCCTCTCCCATCCCCCACCCCCCCCCAATGCAACCCTGCCACCTTCAATCACTGTGACCCATCCTTAACAACTACAACCACAATAACAACAGTTTTCTGAAAATTTTATCCATTGCATCAGTTTTCTGCAAACCCAAACACTCCAGATCTTTCTTGACATTTGCAATCCATGGCTTTCTTCCTTCGACCATGATTTTCACATCCCAAGTTTTGTTACCACATTTCCTTTCTTCTCTGTTTAACTTTTTTCATATTTTGAAACATCTTGCATTCCTTTTTCAGTTTCAGCATTCAATACCAAGTTATCTGCACAGGGAAAAATGTGGGAATCACAACTATTGAATCATAACCTTTCAATTGCAATAACTCTCATGGGAATCACAACCTTTCAATGTTAGTCAATTCTTCTATCATTATTACAAACAGTGGAGGACTTAAAACTGATCTCTGGTGTAATCCTACATTCAGAACAAACACCAAAATGGATCCCTAGTTAGTCTTTACCATAGTTCTTGATTTTGTTTATACATTGCCATGACTACTTTTACCATTTATTCAGGCACGGATTGCCTTCTGAGAGCCCATTCAATACTGCTCTTGGTACTCGATTATAGGCTTTCTCAAGTCAACAAAAACACGATACAGTTTCCATTTATTTGCCAAATACTTCTCTTGGCATTGCCTCAAAATAAAAATCACTTCTGTTATAGTTCTTCCTGACATAAAACCAAATTTGTTGTTGTCTATATTTACAGCTTTTCTTTGTCTTCTTTCAACCACCTTTTCAAAAACTTTCAAAACTTGTTAAATTAGTTTAACTCCTCTGTAAAAGCGCTGTCACACCTTGATAATTTAGCCAGCAATGGCAACGTATAAAAATGTATGTAAAACGTTGACGTACGCTGAAATTTTCATGTTTTTTTTTTAAGTTTTGGTCGTATTCATAACGTGTTGGTCGTATGCATAACATATTAGTAACGGGCACAGAACGTTTCGTTGTCTTATAGATAACTTATACCAACGAATGCTTAGCCTGTTGTCGGCATTCACAACCTATGCCCAACGATAGTTTAACTTGGGCATAGTGCGCTGCACGTATCGCCGACGAACTCATGGCGCAGCCTGTTAAAACCTGCCGCATGCCGATTTAAATCATAACTGCCTGAAAATTGAAAATGTCAACCACGCAGTCACACTTTGACGATTTAGCCAGCGTATGCCGACCTATGAAAAATTTGCCGAACCAAGCTGGCACACGTCGAATACGTTATGGGTAAGTTGTGTATACGTTAAGAGCACGCTGAAAAACGTGCTCAAAAAAAAAACGTTAATATTTCGTGGTACGTCTTGTATGTCGTGAAATTTCAAGAATGCTGAAAATTTCAGTACGGACTCGCCGTATGGCTCACACGTTCCGCTACGCTGGGAATAAGTTATAGGCACGATATGCGATCGTTGACACACGTCAACATAAGTTCCTTGTAAGTTACTCATAAGTCGAAACACGTCGAGGTAATGTTTAGCATACCCGAAACTTATTTTCTCCGTCAAGGCACATTTTTTTTTCCTTCTTGGCTCCGTGAAGGCACGTGACGAAATATCTTAAGTTGTTGTTGTTGTTGTTGTTGTTTTTTTTTTTGTTTGTTTTTTTTTGAGTCTATCACGAATTTTAAAATACATTCGGACATTTGCTTTTAAGTTTCGACGTCGACGTGACAATATCCTCAAACAGAAAATATTCACAGAGGAGGAACTAAGAAGACATGAGCAAACTGATGAGGCAATCGGATGTGACGTAACGTAACGGCACGTGACGAAATATCGGAAATTATTGTTGTTGTTTTTTAAACGCTGCCAATACGCCATTATACGGTAGCTGTAAATTAGAAACACGTTCAGTAAGTTCTGTGGTCATCCGGAAGACGTCAATCAAATACGTCAATATGCGTTGGAGGTACGTTACACATAGGTTCAAAGCACGTTACTCATAGGTTAGAAATAAGTTTTGGTACGCTAACCATTACCTCGACGTGTTTCGACTTATGAGTAACTTACAAGTAACGTGCCTCGACACGTGTCAACAATCGCATAACGTGCCTCGATGTGTGTCAACGATCGTGTAACGTGCCTACAAAACGTTACTCATAGGTTATAAATAAGTTTCGGGTACGCTAATCATTACCTCAACGTGTTTCGACTTATGAGTAACTTACAAGTAGCGTGTGTCGATGTGTGTCAACGATCGCATAACGTGCCTACAACTTATGGCCAGCGTAGCGGAATGTGTGAGTCATTCGTTGGCATATGTCGTAAAATTTCAAGCATGCTAAAAATTGAGGACAACCACAAAGTACAACGATGAAAGCCAGCATACTATGACGTATGGCAGTGTTTTTCAGTGTGCTCTTAATGTATACAAACTTACCCATAACGTATTTGACGTGTGCCAGCATTTTAGACAAATTTTTCACAAGTCGGCATACGCTGGCTAAATCGTCAAGGTGTGACAGCGCCTTAAGATGAGCATAATAAAGGGTCCACCTTCATCTTGAATAAATTATGATATTTTCTCAATCTTCAAGGATTACTCATCCTTCCCAGACCTCTCGACACAACTTCATCATCCACTCGATTCCCACCTCTACAGCCATCTTGATCATTTCGACCAAGTACGGTACGCAGTCTGACCCTTTCCTTTATCATCTAATAGCCGATTCAACATTGCCTCAATAAATCTCATATTCTGAACCATCAACTTCATTACAATTCAGCTCATTCTCCCATTTTCAAAGTAAACTTTCCATTCCTTGTTGGTTTCATCAAGTAGAGATTTCAGTTTCTGTTTTACAAACAACTAACTTCCATCATTGCTCTTCTGTCCTTAACAATCTGCCTGGCTATTTTGAAATTTTTACTCTTGCCCTCTTATGTGCTTATTTCTTTTTATTTTTGATTTCTATGATTTCTTTCTATATTTTTTTTCACAATTCTCTTTAGTCATTCGAATTCTTGCTTTTTCTTTTCTTTTACTCTCTATTCCTCTTTTTCTTTAACTATCTCTCCCAGGAGAAGTGAATTGTTGCAGAATTTTTCTGTAAGGCTCACTTGGCTGTGCCTGGGTAGGTTTGAGGGTAGTGGAGTCACGGTTCTGTGTCGGAGTGACGACCTGTCCAGGATTGTACCCAATAGCCAAGGAGACTGCTTAGGCAACACCAATGCTCTGCACAGAGTATGGTCCTAATGGATGGATGGATGGATGGATGGATGGAGTGGCGGCTGAAACCGGAATCATATCCAGGTTCCTACTGATGACTCCATCTTTGCTCTTCATTTATTCACATTCCTTCTTGATCTTCAGTTTCATCAAGCCTTTTCCCTATTATTCATATACTTTTTTCTTTGCAATCACCATTTCCTTCCAGAAACATTTATAATCTTTATATTGAGAATCTTCACTCTTTTGCCAATTTTCATAAGGTTTGTTTTTTTTTTTTTGTCTGTTTGAGCATTTCTTGAACTCCAATATTCCACCACCATGTTTCTCGTTCTTTTTGAAACCTGCCAGTAGTTATTTCATAAATATTGCTGGCTCACTTAATCAAAGCATTTTTTTTTTAAATTAGAGTCCACCTCCTTTAGATGTTACAAACTTAAATCTCATTTTTCAGCTTCCAAACTCTCAGCATCCAAACTCTTGTGTGTAGAATTTTATTGAGCCCTTGGGGGTTTTTTTCATTTGGTGTATAAAAATCTCCAACTACCTACCAATCGATGTTTAGTCAAACATTCTTCAGCAGCTATTACTGTCACATCACTAACACCTTTTAAAACTTCATCGCACAAATAGAGAATCAATCTGGCTCTTTGCAACTCTGTTTGTAAAAGTCATGAGCTGTTATTTCCCTTTTTTTAAAGGAAGTATTGTTAACTATTAATGCTATCCATCCTTGCCTCACCCTGAATCATCAACCTAACCACAATTGTAACGAGTTTGGAAGGTAACTTCAAATCCTGGTTTTGGTTTCTCAGTTAAGTTAGCTGGCTTGAGAACTTTGGGTTTTGAGTTTGAGCCCCTGTTAACTGTTGAAATAACACCAGGTGGGTTGACTCAACCTGTCATCCTACCGAGGTTGGCAAATAAATGAGTACCAGGTTACTGGTAACAGGGAGACTGCATCAACAGCACAGTCACGCTACCAGAAAATGATGCAACCAGCAGTCACAGGCTGCACACTAATCGCCGACGAAGGTAACCTCAATAAACAAAGTCTCTAAACTCTCATCAACACCATAACCTTACACAAAACACCAACTGTAGCTCGAACATGCCTGGTGTTGGCTTAATGGTTCGGGTGGTGGGCTCGAGAACCTAGGCTCCTGAGTTCAAATTCCATTTGGCTGTGGAATTAATACCAGGTGGGGTTGACTCTGCCTGTCATCCTTCTGTGGTCGGCAAAATGAGTGCCAGCTTGCTGGTATCCTGTGTCGGAGTGGTGACCTGTCCAGGATTGTGCCCAATAGCCAAGGAGACTGCTTTGGAGGCACCAATGCTCTGCACAGAGTACGGCCCTAATGGATGGATGTACCTCTCACCACCAACTAAACCATAACCATCATTGGAACCTTAAATGCCTCCAACTATAATTAACATCCCTAACTTAACTAACACCCAAACTCAATTAGGATTAATCCCACAAAATAACAGCAATAAGAAAGAACTAATAGCAGCAATCATGTATATTAACTATTACAACTCTGTTGTGTAACATGTTTTTTTTGTGGAGATATCTTCAACGATTATGTCAAAGCATGAAGCCTATAGGTCTCACATTGGCAGAGAGCTCGGTGGACTCTGATTTTTACCACGTCACTTTCGGTCAAGCTCATTCTGCTCTCTCAGTGATCCGACACTCCCTAGCTCCGAAAGGACGCATGTTCTTCCAGTAATCCCCTCCTGGTTAATCCCCCACGATCCAGGATTACTGCACATCTCAACTGTTTTCTTTCCTCTTTTCTCCAATTTGTGGAACTGCCATCTGGAGACTGTTTAATCGCATTCTTCCCTTCAGGGTTCCAAGCAAGAAGAGCACCACCATCTCATGCCATCCTCCATCCCGACCAGTGATCCCTTCCTTTCCCACTTACCCTACCTAATCTAACCCGCCGACTTGAAGATACCAATTTCCTCCCATTCATTAAGTTTCTTGCTTGATCTCTCCAACTGTGTTCTACTGCCAGTTAACCCTCTGGCTCCTCACTCTTCCAGGAGCCTAGGTTTTGCATACAATAAAACCCTGGATGGGCAGGTGCTGAGGGAGAGGGAGAGGGAGAGGGAGAGGGAGAGGGAGAGGGAGAGGGAGAGGGAGAGGGAGAGGGAGAGGGAGAGGGAGAGGGAGAGGGAGAGGGAGAGGGAGAGGGAGAGGGAGAGGGAGAGGGAGAGGGAGAGGGAGAGGGAGAGGGAGAGGAGAGGGAGAGGGAGAGGGGGAGGGAGGGGGAGAGGGAGGGGGAGAGGGAGAGGGAGAGGGAGAGGGAGAGGGAGAGGGAGAGGGAGAGGGAGAGGGAGAGGGAGAGGGAGAGGGAGAGGGAGAGGGAGAGGGAGAGGGAGAGGGAGAGGGAGAGGGAGAGGGAGAGGGAGAGGGAGAGGGAGAGGGAGAGGGAGAGGAGAGGGAGGGAGAGGGAGAGGGAGAGGAGAGGGAGAGGGAGAGGGAGAGGGAGAGGGAGAGGGAGAGGGAGAGGGAGAGGGAGAGGGAGAGGGAGAGGGAGAGGGAGAGGGAGAGGGAGAGGGAGAGGGAGAGGGAGAGGGAGAGGGAGAGGGAGAGAGAGAGAGAGAGAGAGAGAGAGAGAGAGAGAGAGAGAGAGAGAATAGTGAAGAGTGCCAGCAATACCTGCAAGATCACAAAAATGCCTTGATTGAGTAAGCTTGAAACCCTGAAACTGAGCTTCCTGACTTCAGATTCCAATGATGCAGAGGGCATGAGATTCTAGAGCCTCAAAGGGGACAAGATGGGAAATAGCAATGCCAGTCCGAAGTGAGGAGCCATATTTTGCCACATTATAGGGATGAAGTATTTCTACTCCATTTAAAGACAAAGATGGCAGATGAAGAACTTGGTCCTGTGAAGTATGCTGAGGTGGCAGCCAACTTGGAGATACGTTTTCTCCAAGACAGTTCCATGTGATCATGAGGCTCAGGTGCTCCAGACACTGTAGCTCTCCCAGAGACTGACGACGGCAATAAAAGAGGGGTGTGGAATGATACTGCCCAGAGTAGTCATCTACCAAGTGATACAATGTACCTCACAGTGACAGACATATCATTGATGTATATGAAGAACAGGATTAGTCCCAATGCACTACCTTCAAATCCACAGCCATTTAGAGGTACAGCATGAGCGGAGTATTCTGGCCCAAGAAACCCGCTGCTTGAGAGCGCACAGGAAATCTGATCGCCAGTCGAGGAAGGGAATCTCAATTCCATTATCTGACAGTTTGTAAATCAGGGAACAGTGCCAGACATAATCAAATGTATGGAAGATGTCCAGTGAGATAGTGCTGGCTTCTTGTTTGAGATTACGAGCATCCATTTATTGTTGACACAGAAGAAAGGAACATGTCCAAGGTGGAAAGGCCTGCACGGAAGCCAAACTGGTAGTTGGAGATCAGGAAGTTTGAGAAAGGATGGGTCTAGAGGTCTTCTGCAATTACCTAATAGCTTATGATGATGGGGAGAGATAAATGGTCTGTAGAAAGCAAGTCCATTTTGGTACCATTCTTATAAATTAGGGTAACATTTGCAACTTTCTAGAATACAGCTCTCATGGGAAGAAAAAAAAAATGGAAAAATGCAGAGAAGCAAGAGTCGGCAAGGAAGATGAAGAGTCTTTGAACGTTAGCCACCAATGCCGCCAGGACCATTCGTAGCAGCCGAGTCAAGAGAGGCTCGGAATTTCTTCACCTTGGAAGGAAGGCATTTTACACGTCTTTGTATGCTATCTTGACTCTAATCCTAACAAATCTATTTTCACCTTTGCAATATCACACAAGACTTCTCACTTGTGAACCCAAAGTCCCCCCACCCCCAATCGATCCTTTCAGCAGCACTTTGAACCTCCTGCAAAATGTTGGTGCAGAACAAGATACGAGAGGGGCATTGAAAACATCATCGGAACGAGGTACGACGCACACGCAGCGACTCGAAGAAACGCAAGGTAACTTTCATTTTCCAACATACAAGCATATGTATGATTTCAAGACAAATTCCATCACCAATCACATCTCTGATTGTATTGAAAAGGGAAAGTTAAAACGTTGGCGTTTCTTCGACTAACGTGAGGGTTTCGTTCCGACGACTGCTTGAAATCCCCTCGCTCACACCTGCCCGGAGTGGATTATTTGTTGCAGGTATTGCAAGAGGACTGCGTGCCCTTCGTTCAATCTGTCAGAAGTCAAAGCCTGCAAAAATTAGTTTTATCCATCATTTTGTTTGTTTTTTTTCCAACTTGTAAGACAACCTTATGCTTGAAACATCGTTCCATTCTTTCCTCGAGTCTTAACAAGCAATTAATGACACACGTTGCGAAAGAACGTAACATACGTTGACGTTAAACGCAATGAACGACAAGAGAATTGCTCATTATTATAATTTCGTTCATTTACGAAACAACTCGTTTTACAGTGACATCAGTAATATTTGTTTTAAAGAAATAAAAAAAATTTAAAATAAATAAATAAATAAATAAATAAACAACATCAGGGATTGTGACGATTGCACACTGTGCGGAGTAAAATCGAAACCGTCATTAACATAATTACATTTTCACTCGAATTGGCACAACCCTGGCCGACTGCCGAGTACCGTGATGTCAACCACAAGCGATCCACCAGGAAAACAAAATGCAATCACGTGGTTAACCACAACCACAACCACATCCGTGGAGCCAGGACACCTGCACTGACTGGGGAAATCAGGAGAGATTCGCAAAGACATGATATGACAGCGCACAGGTGAGATGCTACAAAAACAATTCCATTCGCTCGAAGAACTTTCTGGTGTTCAAAAGTACAAAACTTTTAACCAATCACGAATGATGACACATACAAAAAAAAAAAAATTTTATTTTTTATTTTTTTTTTTAAAAATAAGCCAAAGTGCAGAGAGAGTGAAGAAGGTGTGAACAATTAGAATCACCGAGAGTGGATAAATAAAAAAAGATCGAGAGTTCATCAAGGAAATAAAGAAAGTGAGAAAAGATGTAAAGTCTCACCTGCTCCGCGGGCTCTCTCTCTCCACACATCTTTCCCTGGGAGAGTATGAGAAAGCGAGCGATGCGAAAAGAGAGAGGGGGTGACAGGATGGAGGGGCACAGGGAGTGTGCATTTGTACTCTTGAGTCACTCGAAACGCTCTCCGCTGCTCGGAAACATTTCTCTCATCTCCCTCGATCTATTTCCTCGTAAACCCCACTCTCTCTCTCTCTCTCGTCCTTCACGTGTCGTTTTTGTCTCAGCAAAAATCTCGTCGCACTCCCACAGCTCACGCTCCTCTGCTGACGAGCTTCCCCGGTAACCCGCTTTCCTCAGCGCACCCCGCCCACTGCATCCAATTTGCTTCGAGACCACGCCCAGCCGTCCTCAGTTTTGCCCCGAAACCACGCCCACGTACCGATTTTGTTGCAGACACGCCCACAAAACCTTCTTCGGAACTCCACCAACTCCCGACGGCCCGCCCATTTCTCCCACGGCTCCACCCTCCGTGTGTTGTGGCCACGCCCATCGCGCTTAATTTGGAAAACCGGGATAAGGGAACAGAGTGGAGGAGATTATTTTTTTTTACATCAGCTGCGATTGTAGCAACATGCGAAAAGTGCGGAGGATTCAGGCAGCGCAAGAAAAATTTCAATCAAAAACAATGCATTTTCAGATGGGATTATTTAATATAGATCCAAAATAAACAAACAAATAAACAAATAAATAAATAAATAAATAAATAAATAAATAAATAAATGAGAAAGGGGTGACATTAATTAAACACGTCATGAAATGTACACGAGAAAGAAAAGGGAGAACAAGTACAGCAGAATGTGAATGAGGGGAGAGAGCGACAACTGGGAGGTTAGAAGGGGGATGTTTGTTGATGGTGCTTTCGGTATAATAAATAACATTGTGTCAGCACGAGGCCGCAATGCACTTCATTTTCTCAATTGAATGTAATTATAGTGTTACGTGTGTGTGTGTGTGTGTGTGTGTGTGTGTGTGTGTGTGTGTGTGTGTGTGTGTGTGTGTGTGTGTGTGTGTGTGTGTGTGTGTGTGTGTGTGTGTGTGTGTGTGTGTGTGTGTGTGTGTGTGTGTGTGTGTGTGTGTGTGTGTGTGTGTGTGTGTGTGTGTGTGTGTGTGTGTGTGTGTAAACCCAAGATGCCCAGATTGCTTTCCTTATATTAAGGAAGAGACAGCACTTGTATTTGGTGGTGAGGATTTGGCCAAGCGCTGAACCTTGCCTTGGACCTTTACAGGCCACATCATGTACGGAGTGGCTTGTCATGGAGGTGTTTGAAGAATGATCATTGAGCAAAGATTGAGATAACAAATAACTATCGATAATTGTTCAATTTGGCTTTATGCAATGTTGGCCAAAGCTTCGGTGGAAGCTATATTCACACGATAGCCAACTACCGGATAAATAGTTGGAGGGATGTAAAAGGTTGCATCATGATTTGGAAGATAGATCTGGAGAAAACTTTTGATAGGACCCTCGGGAAGTTGCGTATTGACGTCTGAGAAAGAAAAGAATTACAGAGAGACTAGCTAATAGGAGTTATTTATGGAAATGTTTGAATGGGCCACAACGGTGGTAAGAACTAATTATGGCGAGGCAGATCGATGGAGACATGAATTTGCTATCAAAGTCTGTACGTACCAAGGATATAAGTCCTCTCCGACTAAAAACAGTCATCGATGTGCTTGGTGGGACAGCATGGGGGTGTAGTAACAACACATTGGGTGTTGTTGTTTGCAGTTGACCTTGTAATTATTGCAAAATCCAGAAAGGAATTACTGCTGGAGTCAAGTTTACCAGGTGGCAAGATAAATTGGAGAATGGTCTTTTAAGAGTTATGAATGGGATCAACAACGTTTATCGAGGAATGCTATCCACTGTGGGAAGCAAGAAGCTGACAATTTGGGCGTTAACCCTTCGTGAGACCTCTTATTGCTCCAACGACCAAAACGTCAGGTTCTCCTTGTTTCCCACAGCGGGTATCACATCGCAAACAAAGTTCCAATTACTCCAGAAATTGTTGGGCCTGTCTGCCGAAGCAGATTGACAAAAGTATTTACAATCGAGACTCATTTTTCATTCGTTGTAAGAGTTAACCATGAAAAGACATGATATTATGGTGACAATATAGTTATGTCAGGGACACAAGTTAAGGGTCAGGGATAATATCAGATATAACTAGAAGGCCACTCGGCAGAGCGCATACCTCCGCCACGTAATGCCTGATCCACGAGAACATATCGGGCCCAATACATTTTTGAAATATCATGCTATACAGTACTATGTCGTTTTTGGTTCTATCTTTCAGTGGTCAAAAATCACTTAAAAATGTAAACAATTATTGTATCCAGATCCGAATTTGGATCTTAATCAAATTCCAATCAATTCGTCCTTGCCGCACATCCAAAATGTCCACCAAATTTCATCCGGATCGGTTCACAATTTTTTTTTGAGATATCCTGTACAGTGACAGATAGACAGAGAAACAAACAGACAGAGAGGGGGTAAAAATATAACTTTCTTCACCTTCGGTGGTGGAGGTAACTAGAAGGAAACTAGAGCCTATACCTTCGCCTGGATCCGGATTTCGATCTTCTCCAAAATCGAATAAATTAGTCCTTGTCACATACCAAACGTGTCCACCAAGTTTCGTCCGAATCCGTCTGCAACTTCTTGAGATATCCCACACACATAAACAAACAGACAGACCAACATGGGTGAAAACATTACCTGCATCCACATTCGGTGGGCGGACGTAACTAGAAGGACACTCAGTGGAGCACACACCTCCGCCAGGCTGATTAGTTTACGTTTTGTATCCCAATGAGAGGCTGGTTCTGAATTTAGACCTGAACTAAAATTTAATCGACTTGTTCTTGTCACCAAACCAACTCATCCACCAAGTTTCGGCCGAATCCGTCCATAACATTTTGAAATATCGTGCAATATATCGTTTTAACACGATCATTCAATGTTGAAGAACCACTTTTTAAAAAATTTCGGATTCGGATATTCACCAAAATTGAATCAATTCTTCCTTGTGACAAACCCAACTTGCCCACCAAGTTTCGTTTGAATCCATCCACAACTTTTTGAGATATCCTGTTCACAAACAAACAAACAAGCAGTCATCGACTGGTACTTATGAAATCGTCAACTTGACCTCTGACCTCGTCTAATAAAAGCTGTCTCTAGAGAAGGTAGCGATGCAAACCAGAAGTTTCTACGATGATTCTGCACCAAACCATTAAAAAATCGAATGGTTTGGATGTTTGACCTCACTGTAACCTTGACCTTTGACCGATTTTGACCAAAATCTAATCAGCGCTCGCCACCACCCTCCTGAATCACGTGGTGTAATTTGACATTGGGTAGCTTCTTCCGTTCTCGAGTTATCTGTACCAAACCATCAAAAATCAAATATTTGACCTCACTGTGACCTTGACCTTTGACCGATTTTGACCAAAATCTAATCAGCACGAGCCATCACCCTCCTGAATCACGTGGTGTAATTTGACATTGGTAGCTCCTTCCGTTCTCGAGTTATCATGCCTACAAACAAACAAACAAACACACAAACAAACACACAAACAAGCAGTCATAGACTGGTACTTACGAAATCGTCAACTTGACCTCTGACCTTGTCTAATAAAAGCTGTCTCGAGAGAAGGTAGCGACGCAAACCAGAAGTTTCTAAGATGATTCTGTACCAAACCATCAAAAATCGAATGTTTTGGATGTTTGACCTCACTGTGACCTTGACCTTTGACCGATTTTGACCAAAATCTAATCAGCGCTCGCCACCACCCTCCTGAATCACGTGGTGTAATTTGACATTGGTAGCTTCTTCCATTCTCGAGTTATCATTTTTTGGATGTTTGACCTCACTGTGACCTTGACCTTTGACCGATTTTGACCAAAATCCAATCAGCGCAAGCCATCACCCTCCTGAATCACGTAGTGTAATTTTACATTGGTAGCTTCTTCCCTTCTCGAGTTATCGTGCCTACAAACAAACAAACACACACACAAACACACTAACAGATGAAGGAAGTCATCAACATACTTACGAAATCTAAACAAGAAGACGTCATGCAGAGCACGATACTTGTGAAATCCAAAAAACAAATTTGACCTCAAAAATAATTGCTGGTTGAATTCAATGACCAAATATGGAACTCTTCAAATTGAAAGTCAGATGAAAAATGACAATTTTAGAAATTCGGCCTATGTTGACCCTTTGGCCAATGTGGACCTCAAAAAGAATTCGTGGTTGAATTCAATGACCTGAGATGCAAATCATGTTCAAATTTCTAGCCAATCGAATGAAAATTGAGGATTTTAGAAATTTGACAGATTTGTTGACCTCTGGCCGATGTTGACCTTTTGACCTCAAAAACGATAGGCTTCTTCTTATGACAAACTCTTCCATGTGGTAAAGTTTCGTGAAGATCGGTTTAAAGTTGTGACCAATCGGTGATAAACGAACAAACAGACAAACAGACCAGGGGTAAAAACACAACCTCCGTCCACCTTCGGTGGCGGATGTAATGAAAGAGAAGACAATAGAATGACTTTTACCAATTGGATAAATGTAATTTGGTTCAGTCTTAGAAATGAAGGCGTTGAGTTCGAGATACTAAATTAGAATGAAGGTGACAAGGAAGAAATTGATGGAAGTGGCTTGAGTTGTCTGCGATTGGTAAATGTGAGTAAATTTAAAAGGAAAGGTGTATAAAACAGTTATCAGACAAGTGTTAATCTATGGATTAGATTAGACAAGTATCAGACAAGTGTAAATCTTTGGATTATATTAGACAAGTATCAGACAAGTGTGAATCTATGAAACATTGGCATGAAGGAAGAGAGAGGAGTGGCTGCAAGAAAGAACAGAACTGAAAAGGTGAGATTGTGTTCTGACATGTGGGATATCACCTCGGGAGCACTAAAGAAATTAAAACATCAGTAACAGACTAGGAGTCAAGACCTATTGTTTTTTTTTTAATACTTCCACTTATTGTGGTGGCATGATCTCATGCTTTCAAACTGATGATGATCAATGGTGCATCAACACTGCTACCAAGTATGGGGACACCACTGAAGCAATGGCCTGATTACCAGAACACTGGTACTCATCTCACAGACCTCAGAAGGATGACAGGCTGAGTCAACCCCACCTAGTATTAATTCAGCAGCTGATGGGGCTTTAACTCAGAACCTGAAGATCCCAACCCTGAACACCTTAATCATGAAGCCAACACCAGGCTTGTCACGATGATACAGGAGAAAAATCTGCGACGCAAGGGTGAGGAGGTTTGAAAATCTGTTGAGAATGGAATGTAGGAACCTCGTAAAGAAGTTGTGAAAATGCCAGTGCAGTGAAGGCATACCGACCATGCGGGAACGACATGGAGAGTTTTAGTGGAAAGAGGTACATGATGTTATATGTTAGTGTGCATGGCGCACACAAGCCGAGCACCTGGGAAGCTCGAAAACTGTGCGCTGTGGAGACAAAGGACCTTAGTGTTGTGGGATTGAGGACGAAAAGCAAAGATGGTGATCTCATGAAGACTAGTCCAACCATGTGATCTGCGACTGGTGAGGTCAAGCACCAACTATATATTTACCTCTGCTACTGAAGGTGGACAAAGGTTGTGTTTTCGCCCCCCCCCCCCCGTTTGGCTTGTCTGTCTGTCTGTCTGTCTGTCTGTCTGTCTGCCTGTGAGCATGATGTCTCAAATGGTTAAGGTTCAGATGCAGATCCGACCTCTCAGTGGGATACAAAATAGAAACTGTTCATCAACCTGGCAGAGGTATGCGCTCTACCGAGTGCCCTTCTAGTTAAATAGAACAGGGCTGAGCCAGTTGCTGGAATTTCAGGGTGACTATCTTTTCATTGAAATAATTGCCTTGTTCGTCAATTAAGCAAAAGAGCTTCCGACATGTGAGTGCTGTTAATGAGTGTTGGTTAAGCTGTCTATTATACAGAGATGATCCATGCTGAAGTGGTAGCAGGAATTGGGTTGCTCTTAACAGCCAAAGAAGGCCATTCACATGAAACGTATGCGAACAACTTCATCAATTTGTTTATAGTGTAGAAGCCACTGCGCGGACAGCAAACCACTCTGGGATACACGAGCAAGCAGTGGAACATTGTGTCAAGGAGCCTGTAAAAAGACCAGCCACTTGCGAACAAGGTCCAGGCAGGAATTTTTTAATTTAGCAAGGGTGCTGCCAATAACTCAACGACTCTTCATGAAGGACTTGTGGGATATTTAACAAACACCAAATCATGCTAGAAGACCAGACACCTCGTTTAACAGAGGGGGCAACACACATTGATGACTCACCCTGCCTGCAATACACCAGGATGACAGTTTATATCTGGGTCGGGATTTGAAATTGAAGGAAAACATCTCAGAGGGGAGTATGCACACCTGCAGGCCATCCAGCCAGCCGAGACCATAAGTAATAATAAGTAGCACATTAAACTAGAAGGGCACTCGGTAGAGCGCATACCTCCGCCACGTAATGCCTAATCCACGAAAACATATCTGGCCCAATACATTTTTGAAATATCTTGCTATATATTCGTTCTTGGCTCTCTCTCAATGGTGAAGAATCACTTTTAAAAAGTTAAATAATTCTCGTATCCCGATTCGGATTCAAATCTTCATCAAAATTTGAATCAGCTTGTCCTTGCCCCCACACACACACACACACACACACACACACACACACACACACACACACACACACACACACACACACACACACACACACACACACACACACACACACACACACACACACACACACACACACACACACACACACACACACACACACACACACACACACACACACACCGTATCTGCCAAGTTTTATCTGAATCCGTCCACAACTTTTTGAGATATTGGGTGGTCGATAGAGTACCCTTATTTTCACTTTTTCCATCTGTCTGTAAGTTTGTATGTTTGTTTGTATGTAATGGACAGCTCTCGAGGCCAAAGGAGTCAACCGATTTTGATGAAACTTGACAGGTAGGTTCATACCAGGATCTAGTTGTATGGTTTTGAACACCGTTGCTATGGACACCACCGTTGCCTAGCAACGGGCATTTGAAATTTTTGAAAAATCCCCAAAAAATTATTTTTTCGAAAATCAAAAATCTGCTTCCAGGCTTTTATGCACACTATAATCAACTTCTTTGTCAAAAAATTTCAGCCCGATGTCTCAAAAACTATGACTAGTATGCAATTATGTAGCGACCACCCATGTCGCCTACCGGCTTGTCATGTTATATGTTGGTTTAGCCCTATATCCCAATGGTGAAGAATCACTTTAAAAATTATCAGATCCGGATCCGGATTCGGATCTTCACCAAAAATCGAATCAGTTCGTCCTTGTCACACACACCCAACCTGTCCACAAAATTTCATCCGGATCCGTCCACAACTTTTTGAGATATCCTGCACACAGACAAACAGACAAACAGACAAACAGATAAACAGACAAACAGACAAACAAGCTGATAGGCGACATGGCTGCTCGCTCTAGATGGAAAGCTGGCCGACGCGACTACCCGATATTCATGTACATACTATCAATCAATTTAGCACAATAAATATGATTATCACAGCCCTCTTAGTTTGCGCCCAGAAACCCGCCTTGTGAAATTTCAGGCATGTTTCCAAAGAGACTCTAACAAATGGCAGCCCTGGTAATTCCATTTATCAATTCGCTAAAGATTTTATTTTTTTATATGATGCTGTAAGATATTCTCCTTGGGCACAAAAAAATAACAGGTCTCTCGGAGGTCCTGTTTCGGAGGTATTGATTTTTTTTTGTATAGTCCACAATAAGTGTACGATGTACGATAAAGTATTTTATCTGTTGCTAAGCTACGGAGATGTGCATAACAACCATTCAATTTTGTGTACATGCTAGCCACATTGTACACATTTCACCCAAGTTTCATCAAAATCAGACTCTTTCTCTTCGAGATATTCGCAATTAACCGTTTCTGAAATGTTCAACATGTACTCGCCCAAAACCTATCTCCTCCTACAAATATTTTTGTTAGGGCTGCAAATTGGCATGAAGGGAGCTGGATAGATTTCGCACAGAACTCTAAGCTTCGATTTTTCGATTTATTATTTTTTTTTTTCGATTTTTTGACCACTTTAAAGGGCCGTTGCTGGGGCCCGGGGTCCCATATTCAAAACCACACGATTCCCAGAAATATTGGTCCTACCTACGAAATTTCATTGGAATCGGTTGAGTGGTTTAGCCCCGAGGCTTGACCAAAGTTTCGCGGACAGACAGACAGATGGAAATGTCCAGAATAAGGGTGCTCTTAGAGCAGCCAACAGACAAACAGACAGAAAGAGATGAAAACATAACCTCCACCTTCGGTGGCAGAGGTAAAAAACTGAACTTCAGTCACATTTCTCCAGGTGGTGCAGAAAATCACCCCATACTCTAGCTTCCCTCACCACTCTTCACTTCTCTCTATTGAGAGTCACATGCTATTGAGTCAGCCTTTTGTTGTATCTCTGCGTGTGCGAAGCAAAGAGTGTGGTTAAGAAATTGGATCACTTTGTCGGTCTGTCTGTCGAGTGTCCACAAACGTCAGTTTATGGTCGAGGAACAACTCAGTTTCAACTGAATGTTATATTTTGAACATTAATTGGAAAACGAACCAGTAGTTTATCAGTACTTCGGCTCTGAATTTGGCAAGTTGTACGAAATGTCGTCCTGATCGCACATGCACACAAGATAGTCAGAGAATAAAAATTTTAGTCAGTCTGCCAGCTGGAAATCAAGCTAAATTGAAAATCATTCCAAACAGGAAACTTACTGTTTTTAAGGACGTCATAAAGGACACAAACAACAGGCACGAGTAACTAATGTAACGTGTTAAATGAGGCGGCAGATAAGACTGCCATCAACAGCGGAAAACTTCCGAAAAAGTTTTCTTCTACAGCCTTTAACATCTTTATTTTATTTAAATTTAATTACGTGCTTCAATGCTGTAGAATACAAATCACATTCTTGGCACTTTCAAAATCCTTCCGTTTATCAGTACTTGGACAAAATATTACGGCCGATCAAATTTGCTGCTAGCAGACCCCAACCATGTCCTATCTTTTTTCCCAAGACTGTTTCGGGAAAGCTATTCTATGAACTCTCCAGTTTGTCTTATTTTTCTCTTTTTTGCAAAACCCCAACACAAATGTACATATTTTTCCACGATATTGGTGATTCAGCAGGCAAAGACCATTTCTACAAAGACGGAAGTTTGGAAGGATTTGCCTGGAACTTCAATGTAAAATGAGTCCGTGAGGGCAATCAAGTCTGTGCAAAGTGAAAATGGATCCAAGCAACCTGCCAGCCAACCAACACACTTTCCCAATCTTTGGTCTTCTAAATATGAGGCTCTGCAATATATTGTGTTTCAAAACTTCAGAAACAAACACCTGAAACCATATTACTGACAACATGGTGGAGCAGAAAAGGTGGGTAAAAGACATAGAGAGAAAATGTCAGACAAAAAGTTGCTTCCGCTTCCAACGTGGATTTCTGCCAATAGCAAATCCATATCCTTCCTTATGGACTTTGGTAAAAAAATAATAATAAAAACTTCCCTGCTGATGTCTCCTGTTCTTCCTCTGCTGCATTAGGTTCATCTAATCATGTGCTTGTGAGAGTCAACATCTCTCTGGCTATTCGCAGAGAGCTACCTCAGTGCCAGCAAGTCGAGAAGTTCACTCAGGCAAACTGGCAGAGACTGCAAGCAGCCATCTCACTTCAAGACTGGTCTCTTTTATCTGCTACCCCTGATATTAACTCAGCCTGGAAATTCTTCTTTAAGAAACCTGCTCTCAATTATGCACATATCCATCCCATCTCATCTTCAGTTGTTGTGGTGTTCCTCCCGCCCCTGGTACACTGAGTACTTCAGTGAGAAATATGCCTTGGAACAACTTGCTTTCTCTTCCTGGAAGGCAAATCTGACTGAAGGCAACCTCAGAGCACCCCACAAAACCCTAAACAAGTGTGTGTCCACTCTCAGGATAGCCAGAAAACAACATCTGTCCAACCTCAAGAATTAACTTTAAAATTTGTCTCCCTCCTCGAAAACCTGATGGTGCCTTGTTAAGTCGGTCTCTGGAGTTTGCTCCCCCTCAATCCCTTCCATCACTCATAAAGCACCACAGCTGAATCTGCTCGTGATAAGGCCGAATGCCTCAATTCTGTGTTTGCTTCCAAATGTTGTGTTCCCAACCCCTCACTCTCTGTACTCACCCTACATAACAGCACCCAACTACTCCTAGACTCTGTGTCAATTTCATGTGAGAAGGTGGATAAGGTTCTGGCAACGCTTGAGTTTGATTCTGCAACTGGCCTGGATGGCATCGGTGCTCGTGTCCTATAAAGCTGCTCTGCTGCGCTGGCATATCCTGTTTCTGCTCTGTTCACCCTGGCATTTACCCTTGGTCATCTTCCACATACTTGGAGGTCAGCTAACATCACTGCATTACAGAAACATGGTGTAGAAAAACAATCCTCTTAAATACAGACCTATCAGTTTACTTCCAATCATCAGCAAAGTCATGGAATTCATCATCGCAAATTACGTAAAATCCTTCCTTCTCTCCAAAGGCCTGATTTCAGACCATCAGTTATGATTCAGGTCACGTCACTCTACCCTGGACATGCTTCTTCTGCTCTCCCAACAATGGATGGAGGTCCTCAATGTCAGACATAAGATCAGGGCTGTCTCACTAGACATATCTCACAACATTCGATACAGTCTGGCACCTTGACGAGCTCTACGAACTCCCTGCCTGTGGCATCGAAAGCCACTTCCACACATTCCTACTGACTTACTCTACTGTCGTAGCCAATGCATTGCTCTCAATAAGGTCCTCTCATATCCTTTCCCTGTCAAGGCTGGAGTGCCCCTGGAGTTCAATGATCTCTCTGACTCTGGAGAATCATCTTTATCTCTGTTCTGATGACTCCACCATCTGCTCTGACATCTGGTCATCATACTTCAGATAGGCACGCAGCAGCTTCTTCCCTCTCTGCAGATCTTGATAGAATCGAGACCTGGTCAAATAGTTGGAATGTCTTTCACTCCTCACAAATCTCACACTCTCACTGTGTCTCTCTTCAAGAACTGTCTGGCGAATCCTCCCACCGACCTTATTAACCATACTCTTGAAGAAGTTCAGTCACTCAAACCTGTTGGCCTCAGTATCAGTCATGGAAATATTTCTTCGGTAAACTACACATACAGGTTGGCCTCCAAAGCCAGCCGCAACTGGGCATCATCTGTTGTACAGTCTTTCCTTGGCACACCTGAACTTTTGTTGACCTTCAAGGCCTTCATCAACGGCTTGATGGAGGACTGCTCTCCCTTCTGAGCTGGTGCCTCTGCCTCACATCTTTCTTAGCTCAACGTTGTGGAAACCAAGAGCTTAAAAATCATTGGTGTCTCGATGAAGCTGAGTGCCGGGACTTCACATCGCAGACATGTCGGTGGTCTCTCTGTCTTCTCGCACCTCCATTCAGGCCTTGCACCCTCTGCCCTTTCTGTGCTCTGCCCTCTCCCCCCCTAACCCCATGTTTCTGCAGGGCACATAAAGTCTGCCAATAACCCCCCTTCTAGTGAAACTCTCGAAAATCCAGAATCAAATGTTCACCTCCACTCATTCATTCATCATTTTCCACACCTGTGGGACCAACTTCCTCAGTCTCTTCAATATCACTCTTCCTTCCAGGGCTTCAAGATGGCTCTTGACCAGCATCTGAGGTCATCCCCTATATACAACCATGATCTTTTCTACCCCCATTACCTCTTCCCCAACCCACCTTTTCGTGGTTTTGAGTTTTTTCTTCCACTTCTGTGATTGAGAGGTTGTTGCTGTATCTTTCTTGTTCACCCCCTGTGTCCAACCCTTTCCAGGTCCCTTGTCCCTTCAAGTCTCCCTCTCTTTTATCCCTCAACCCTGCTGTTGATGTGTGCCACCACCTACTCTTCCAACTGTTCTTTTTGTTTTATTAGGCAGGAGGAGGCCCATTATGACAATCAAAGCCTTTGATATTATGACCAATTTTTGGATGCTGGTGCTCTCATTACCAAAAAGGATTGGTCTTCAGACTCAAACAAAGGAGTCTATAAAATAGATCTATCATAAAATCATGCAAACATAGTTTGTATAGTGATTTCCTTGCTGTCATAATTGAATGGTATGTTTTATGTCCTATCTCAAGTAATGAGCTTGACACGACATGAAGATATATCATGCAGTCAAAGTCCCTTAATATGAATACGTTTTTAAATGGGAAAATGTTGGTATAAGTGGCTGTTGATATAATCTCTCGTGACTATATAATCAGCCAACTGGGTGGAGAAGCAAGCATCAGGTGTTGATGTTCGGCAGCTGTCATTACTAACCGTGTTGATTTTTAGCAGGTTCAATTGTTTCTTTTACACTAGATATAGATATTCTTAGGAAGTTATGGCGGGAATGCTTGATAAATCAAGTACGTTGTAAACTCATCAAGGTCAGCTAATTGTTATCATGACACATCACAGGTGATGAAAGTCGATATATTGTTTGTCCACTTGATTGAGTCCTGCAGTTAAAATCTGGTTGCATGACCTGCTTTGATTGCATCCTCAACACATCCATTTGCTTGCATCCATTTACTCCACAAGTTTATGAAAGTGCCTGAAAGCTTTTCAATCCATCAGGGCAGCATCACTATTGCCATGGAAATGCAAACTTTAATCTACATTTAATGGTTCAACAAGCCAATGGCTCTGACTTTTTTACAGTAAGAACTAGAACTGCACTCGGTTTTGCGCATACCTCCTTTCTCCACCAAGCTGAACAGTTTTGAACGTTTTGTAGCCCACTGATAGGCCGAATCTGAATTCGAACCTGAACCAAAAATCTAATCGGCTTGTTCTTGTCACTTACCCAACTCGTCCACAATTTTTTGAGATATCGTGTTATATATCGTTTTGGCCCTTTCTCTCAATGGCGAATAATCACTTTTAAAAATATATATTAAAAAATTCTCGTATCCGGATCCGGATCTTCACCAAAATCGAGTCAAGTCGTCATTGTCACACATCCAACCTGCCCACCAAGTTTCTTCTGAATACGTCCATAACTCCATGAGATGTCCTGATTACAGACAAACAAACAGACAACCATGGGTGAAAACATAACCTCTGTCCACCTTTGTTGGTGCAGGTAACTAGAACGTCACTCGGTCGAGCACATACCTCCGTCAGGCTGAACAGTTTAAGTTTTATATCCCACTAATGATCTGGATCTACATCTGGATCATAACCAACAACGAATCAGCTTGTTCTTGAGACCTGACCAACTTCTTCACCAAGTTTTGTTCAAATTCGTCTAAAACTTTTTGAGATATCATGCTATATATCCTTTTTGACCCTATCTCTCAATGGTGAAGAATCGCTTAAAAATTCTAGTAGCCGAATCCGGATCTTCACTAAAGTCGAATCAATTCGTCCTTGTCACACATCCAACTTGTGCACCAAAATTTCTCCAAATCCGTCCATAACTTCTTGAGATATCCTGCACACACACACACACACAAACATTCAGATGGACAGAGAGGGGTTAAATATAACCTCCAACCACCTTGGACAGCACAGATAACAAAGTCATTCCTGAAAATAACGTTTTGGCTCTGGGATGGCCGAAATAAAAAATAACAAGAAAATGACGTCGTGCAGAGCACGATACTTGAAAAATCTACCGACCCCCCCCCCCTTTCCAAAGGTTGCCTTGGATACATCAAATTGTCCAGTTCAATAAGATTAAAATTGACAATCTTAATCAAAGCTCAGGTGAATCAGATGAAAATTGATTATTTTTCAGAGTGAAATTGATGATTTTAGAAGTTTGACCTTGAGTTGATCTTTGACCTCAAAAAGAGTTAGTTTCTAAGTTCAGTGATGCAATTCCTGCTTAATTTTCAGGTTCATCAAATGAAAATTGATGATTTTTCAGATTAAATTTGATGATTATTTTGAAGTTTGACCCTGAGGTGACCTTTGACCTTTTGACCTCAAAAATAGTTGTTTTCTCAAGTCATTGATGAACAATGCAAATCCTGTTCAACTTTAAAGTTAATGGGATGTAAATTGATGATTTTTCAGATAAAAATTGATGATTTTAGACGTTTGACCTTGAGTTGACCTTTGACCTGTTGACTTCAAAATAGTTAGTTTCCCAATCCATTGACACAATATGGTAATGTTGTTTAAATTTCAAGTCAATTGAATGAAAAATGACGATTTTAGAAATTTGACCTCAAGATTACTTTTTGACCTTTGACCTCAAAACAATAGGCTTCTCTGTTGAAACAACCTGGACAACGTGCTAAAGTTTCATGACAATCGGTTTGGAATTGTGACCTGTAGGTGATAAACAGACAGACAGACAGACAGACAGACAGAAAGACATGCGGGTAGGCGGTGATGGGTCGCCGAGCATGGAAACTATAAGATATAGAGCAAAATGGATGTCATAAAGCGGATAGGGAATCACCTTAAGATTATGCATACCAAATCTCATCCAGTTCCATCTACTGATAACTACTCGGTATCCATTTGAATGAAAAGTACCGAAAATGCGGTTTGAAATCGGAAATCCCCAAAGTTCGAGGGGGTGCTGTGGGTGAACAAAGATCTAAATCGAAAATCCGGCTCGATCCTTTGTGCACAATGTATTCCAGACGATTAGTGTGAATTTTCATGACCATCCGACCATAACCCTAGGAGGAGTAGCATTTGGCGCGAAGGCACCTCCAGCTCTCGCACATTATCGATTTTTGCATTACTAAGTGCGACTAACCTTTGACCCCTGACCTAAGCGAAATCGGTCAATATGTCCTGAGGCAAAGTTGTAGTACTCATCGAGTACCATGAACCTGCAAAGTTTCATTTGTATCGATGCAATCACCTGGTCGCTAGGGGGCCTTCAATTTTCGCCAATTTTCGCGCATACCCTAATTGTAGGGGGCTCTGCGGGTAAAGTATTCCATATATCACAAAAACCGGAATATATTTGAAAGAGCATCACCGGTAGATCATTCGTGCCAAATTTTATAACCCTACGTGGAATAATGGCTTTCGGAATTGATTTCGCGTGAACGGTACCGATTTTGAAGGTTTTTGGGTTGTTGCTTGGGAACCAAAGCATCCCTAGCAACCATCACAATTTCCAAAGCACTAGGTCATAATATGTACATACCACTCGAGTTTGGTCAAAATCCGCCCACGTTTACTACCAATTATGCTGATGACAAACGAACAAACATCCAAACAAACAGACAGAATTACTGACAATAAGGGTCACTTATTTTGGTGAGCCAACAAACAGAATAACAAAATCGACTGACTAATATACAGTACTTGAAAAATCTTTGATTTTGCAAGTAATAAGGTTCGGTTTCTTATCCTTGAGATGGTTTGTTATGACTTTCTTTGCTGCTTTGACAATTATTTGATACCGCTATCTTGCCTCTTTTGAATATTGTAATGGTATGACTCCTCTCTGTGAGTATTCACAGCTTGACCATGTTATGTACTGTACATTCAATAGAAGTACCTCTAAAGAAGTACCCAAAGGGTGGAGGAGCTCCGTGTGAGCCAACGGCCATCCATATCCAGTGCCCAAATGTGTCTGCAGACGTCCTCCTGCAGTTGGGTTACTTTTCTTCTAAGGAGGTTGGTGGCAGGATTTGCACTCTGGCCAACGTAAAAACCTTCACTACACAAAACACGAGAAAAACACAAAGAAAATTGAAAACCCACTCCGTGGGAATACCTCATGTGCAGCTGCCCTTCGCAGGGCAGCTCACGAGATGAGGGGACTGGGGCAAAGCCTTCGGGACCCCCTCTCTTTGATGATAGGACCCCCACACCCCCCACTCTTTGATGATAACCACGGAATAACCTTCCTGGGTCAGATTGCAGTCGTGCATGTTGGGGTGATGCTGAGGTGTCGTCCACCTTGGGTTAACCTGAGGCAATCCCTTCGGGTGGGTACCTGGAATGTCCTATCTCAAAGAAATGAATGATCACCTGTCTCTGATATCATCTGAGCCAAAGCATTTGAACATCGGTATTGCAGCATTCCCTGATGTTCTGAGACTGGATAGTGGTGAGATCATGGTGGGTGGTTACACCTACTATTGGTCTGGTCACTCTGATGGTTACCATGCCCAAGGAGTTGCTGTAGCTGTGTCCAATAAGCTGACCCCAATGATAATTGAGGTAACACAGGTCAACGAGCATATTATGAGACGAAGGGTTTATCATTCCTTAGGTGTCGTTTCCCTGGTCTTTGTGTATGCTACGACTGAGGCGAGTGATCTCACCGTGAAGGATGCATTCTATGCCACCCTCGAGTGTTTTTGATCAGTGCCCCAGGCGAGATACTCTTATCGTCTTGGGGGATTTCAATGCATCGACTGGAACTGATAGGGACGGTTATGAGGTGTGCGTTGGTCCCCATGGGTCAGGAACTGTGAACTAGAATAGCACTAAGTTCCTTGACTTTGTAAGAAGTCATGGACTTCGGGTGGCTGGTTCATGGTTTCAGCGCCCACAAGCTCATCGCTGGACTTGGTATTCCAACGCTGGCGGTGCGGCAAAGGAGATTCACCAAGTACTCGTTGATGATTGCCTGACGATGATCCAGAACTGCAGAGTTGACAGGAGTGCTCAGTTCCTCAATACTGACCACAGGCTTATGGTAACAGCTATGAAGTTGCAGCATAAATCCGGGAGAATGGTACCATCCCAGCTTAGGCTGGATGTTGGCAAGCTCAAGGATGAGAGGGTCGCTGATGAGTTTGCAAACAGGTTGAGGGGGATTTGAGGGTGTGGAGTGCTCTGGGAAATCCTGAAGAGTTGTGGAGTGTCTTGGAACATGCCATAGGGTGAAGAAGAATTTTGTTTTTCAAGGGTCACTTGATACCGTTGACCAGGGATGCAGTCCAGGCTGAAAGGCAGACCTGAGCTGTTCAGGGAGCTGAGGAGTAAAACTGTACGTGGGCTGAGGGTGGAGAAAGAGGAAAATGTGCGAGGAATCTGTACGGGTGTAGAGCATCACATGTGGTCAAGTGATTGTCGTCCTGCTTGCAGGGGAATTCACGCATTGCGTTCCTCCAAGCCCATGGCTCGGTGTACTGCAGTTGGAGAGGAGGGTGATGGGCTCTTGGCAGAGGAGTCCGAAGTGAAGGCCTTCTGGGCCGGTTACTTTGAGCGGCTGCACCAGACTGATCTACCAACTGTTGAATTGGATGTCAGGGGTGTTACTATCCCTATTCTGACCATCCAATCAACTGTGATCCACCTTCACTTGGGGAGATACGGGCTGCGGTGAACCGGTTGAAATGGGGTAAAGCTCCAGGGATCTGTGGCATCCATGCTGAACTTCTCAAGACTGGTGGAAATGCTGCACTCATGTCGTTGCATGCAGTTTTATGCTCTGCTTGGAACACAGGCATCATCCCAACTGACTGGAAAAGGGACCTTGTTGTCCCTCTCTGGAAAAGAAGGGTGATCGCCTGGACTGCAACAACTACCAAGGGGTGACACTGTTCTGAGGCTTGTGGTTGCAACTCTGAAGTGGTCATACTGCTCTCAGGCATGGCAGAAACTCTGAGGGGTGGTACCGCTGTGGTCACAACTCTGAAGCATTGTCACCGATGGGTGATGCTGCTCTCAGGCTTGTGGTTGCAACCTTACTTGGCAAGGACTTTTCTCGAATAATTATTGATGGGGTTCGCTACGATCTGCTTAAGCTCCAGCACACAGAGGAGTCAGGCTCTACCCTCAAAGAGGTCAACGATTGACAATATCCTTGCCCTTCGGGTCCTCACCGAATGTAGATGAGAGTTTTCACAGGGGCTGCTGGCAGCCTTCGTTGATCTCTGCAAAGCGTTCGATTCAATGAATCCGGATGCCCTCTGGAGGATTCTTGGTCTTCAGGGGTGCCACTAAAACTGATCAATCTGATGTCTGAACTATACTCTGGTACTGAGAGTGCTGTGAAGTGTGGTGGTACCATCTCCGACATATTTCCAGTTGTTACTGGAGTTCATCAGGGGTGTGAACTGGTCCCCACACATTTCACCACTTGTATGGACTGGATTCTGGGGAGGATGTTGGACAGCTCAAGCTGCGGTGCTTCATTTGGGAATATCAAGATCTCTGACCTTGATTTCGCAGATGATGCAGTCATCTTTGCGGAGACTCTAGATATCCTTTTTGGGGCACTCGAGGTGCTGAATGAGGAGTCGGAGAAACTGGGATTTTGGGTTTCCTGGGTCAAAGCAAAGATCCAGTTTTTCAATGACATCTTGGATGCTGCTTTCTTGTCTCTACATGTTTGTGGTGAGGATGTTGAGGTCACGGAAAGATTCACTTAGCTTGGCAGTGATATTCATGTCTCTGCTGGCTGTGAGTCAGAGGTCAATAGACGTCTGGGTCTTGCCTGGGGAGTCTTGGATTCACTGGATCATGGGGTGTGGCGCTGCCGATACCTGTGCAGGAGGCAAAAGTTCAAGTCTTCAGGTCCTTGGTGCTTCCAGTCTTGCTCTGTGGATGTGAGACTTGGATTCTGACCAGGGATCTGAGATGGAGGCTTAATTCCTTTGGAACCAAGTCTCTTCGGAGAATCCTTGGCCATTGCTGGTCGGACTTTTGTGTCCAACAAGCGATTGCTGAGAGTCTCGAATGAGATTTGTTTCCTGCAAAGTCCGTGACCGTTAGCTGCACCTTATGGACATGTGGCTCGTTTTCCTGATGCTGATCCTGCTCACCAGATTCTCTCAGCAAGGGACCTTCATGACTGCAGGAGGTCAATCACATGCCTCATGGTTGCAACAGGTTATGCAGCATCTCAATGAGATGGGGATAGGCTAGGCATCTGCCTGAGTGATGGCCAGACAGAGGCCCGTGGAGTACCGGCGGAAGTGGACGCAGCGACGCGCTGCTCTGGCACAATCTTCCATACCTGACCTGACCTGACTTGGTTTTTAGTGACTAACTCACTGACCTCACTATCCCTAACAAGCTTGGTTTGTCTCATAGAGCTTTGTTTGGTGTTGGGTTTCTGAACAGACATGTTCAAAGATCGAGGTTTACTCAACTATAATAACTTCCTTGGAACTACCCAAGGGCAGCGATGGCTGTTCAAAGGAAAACAGCACTGGTCATGGAGATTCTGGAGATGTCACTTTCTCAGAAAAAAGGTATGAAACACTACAACAAAATGTTGATGAAATAAGACACTTCATGGATGTTGATACTTTATTTTTAGCTCACCTGGAACGTAGATCCGGAGAGCTTATGGGATGGCGTGTTGTCCGTCCATCCTTCCGTCTGTCCACCAATATTTGCAATTTCTTCTCTGAAACTACACATATGATTTCAATCTAACTTTACCACAATGTTCCTCACTGTGTATGCACCAAAGTGTGCTCAGGGCATTAAAAAATCTTGCCCTAAGGTGGTCTACAGGGGGTTGCACCCCAAAGTAGCTGTTTGCTTTCTTCTCAGAAACCACAAATGCAATTCTGCTTAAACTTGACCATAACCTCCTTCTCCCGTGATATACCAAAGTTTGTTCATGCCATTAAAAGCATTGGGGTCGAAGTGGAGTACGGGGGGGGGGGTTGCCCCCCAAAATATGTATTTGCTTTCTTCTCCAAAACCACACACACAATTCGATGAAACTTGACGACAACCTTCATCGCCTGTGATGTGTACCAAGGTAGGTTCCCGGAATTAAAAAAATAATCCATTGGTATTTGCTTCTTTCTTGGTTACATATTTTGTGGGTCATCCATGCCTACAAGTGATTCCCTGGTTATCTTATCCAGACGCTCCCAGGTGAATGCCCAGAGGTATTGCCCCGATGTTTTGAATGTTCACTGGGCTGATAGGATAGATCATAGGTAGCACTTGAGCTTCACAACCTTTAACCTGTCACCTCTGGGTTTCATTTATGATCGCACGATTTTTTCTTTTAGTGTACGAAGTCGAGGCTCATGGAAGAGCGAGCGCAAACAACAGAGCAGAATATAACACAACAAGGAGAACATAGTGAAAATGATGGAAATACACCAACAGCATGGTGGAGAAACACAACAGAGCGACACTTGAATGAAGAATAGGCAAGGCGAGGAATAGGATCACATGGAGTGGGAAGAGGACTCATGGGGTGAAGAAGCTGGATACAAGCTTCTTGTATCCTTCTACAAGCACTGCATCCATCAATAGCTGTGCATCCTCAAATAAATCAGAGGCAGCCAGGTGCTGTGTACACAAGAAATGTCGACAAGTGGCTGGTAAAACGAGTACACGAGGTACCTCATATCTTGCAAACAAAATGCTTTGAATGTTCCAACTCTTTGTCGACAAAATATTTTGTTCATTTTTTGGTCTTCCTCGAGAGGAGTTTCCCTCTCAAAAATCTTTCTTGCATTTTTTTTTTATTAATCAAACTCGGTGGCATAAATAGTTCGAGCCAGGCAGACTCCGGCCAAGTCTGGGAAGTCAGGGGATTGAATCCAACCCCAGCCCAGTCAATACCAAAGACTTTTAACAAAGTACGAGTAGCTTCCTTGCTTTATGGTCAGCATTCAAAAAAGGATACAGCATGGACAAACAACAATAGGTTGGCAACCATTGTACAGGTTTGATGGGCATAATGACCTCCTCCTGTGTTAAAGATCCTCATCCTCACATGGGTGAATTAATAAATCCTCACCAAGAAAACAAAGTCCCACCCCTTTCAGCTCCCCCCCTTGTTCCACCCCTCTCAGCTTTCTCCTCGCTCCTCCCTTCTCAGCTTCTCCCCCCCCCCAATTCCACCTTCTCTTACCCCCCCCCAATCCTGCACTTGAACAATGCCTCCTCCCCTGTCCCTCACTGTGTAGACCTAAAACATCTGAGACCTGAGTTCCAACCTGACAGAGCGCTCGATCCAGGCCACTGCTCATAAACCAGACATTATTTGTTTGACAGAATCCTTCCACCCACAGGACATCCATGACTCCTTAGTGTCTCTCTCTCTGCCTATTGTCTCCTCTGATTTGATAGGCCCAAACCCTGCCCTTTCTTAATAATCCTCTTGAGGAAGTTTAGTCACTTAAATTCCTGGGTATCACGATCAGCCATTATCTTTCTTGGAAAGACACCATTTCAAAGTTGGCCTCCAAAGCTAATCGGTGATTTTGCATCCTCAGTCAAACAAAGCCCTTCCTTGGCACACCTGAACTCCTATTCACCTTGAAGGGCTTCATCCACAGCTTTATGGAGTACTGCTCTTCCCTCTGCACTGGTGCTTCCACCGAACACCTTTCTCAGCTTGACGCCATGGAAATCAAGGCCTTCAATATTATTGGAATATCCCGCGTTGAAGCTGAGTCCATGGGTCTATCACTTTCCCATCACAAATAGGTCAGTGGTCTCTCTCTTCTCCTGCCTCCTTTCTGGTTTGTGCCCCCTCCTCTTTGGGTGCCCCAATCCATCATTACTCACCTCCACTCATATGTTCCTCTCCCCCCCCCTCCTACCCCTGTGGAATAAACTTTCACCTTCTCTGCAATCTCATCCTTCACTCCAGATCTTCAAAACAGCTGTTCACCACAATTTAGAGTCATCACCCATCCAAAACTATGATTTCCACTTCCAACCACCATTAACCCCCACCCAAATCCCTAAGCCCACCAACTTCTGAATTTCAAGTTTTTCCTTCCTGAGAGTTTGTTTCGGTATCCATTTTGTTCAACCCATGCATCCTCTGCTGCCCCTCTTTCGTTGCCACATCCATTATTTGTCCAAGTCTCCCTCCATTTTGTCCATCAACCCTGCTGTTGTCCCCACCTTCTTTCTGCTCTTCCTTTTGCTTTGTTGCATTCTGATGCTTTCAATGTTCTATTTCTTCCAAGAGCCTTGACTTTGTGTGAAAAGATGACTATTTGACCCTGTTATTCCCACATCACAAACAGGATGGTGGCCTCTATTTTCTACCACCTCCTTTCTAGTCTTGGACCCTCTACCGTGTCCATACTTTGCCTGCTTCCCCACACCCACCAGATTATCTAGGGTGCATGTATTCTGCCAGTAACCCACTGCAGACGAAAAACCCAAAATCCAGGTCCACTGTTCACCTCCACTCATTTGCCACTCTTTTCTGAAGCATGTGAAACCAACATCCTCAGTCTGTTCAATCTCATTCTTTCCCACAGAGTTCCAAAATGGTTGTTTACCTCCTTCTCCGGTCATCCCCCATCCAGAGACAGAGTCTTTTCTAGCCTCACTGCCACCCCCAAACCCACCCATTACTTTCCAAGTTATTGTTTTCTCCCCTCTTCCCCATCCTCCTTATCATATTTTATTCCATCACTGTTTCATCTCCGGTTTTCTAATACTTGAGTAACTGAAGTACTGCAAAGTACTACAGTTTAAATATTATGGTATTACAGCGGTGCATTTTGTAGTTGTACGAGAGTAACTCTAAAGTACTAAAGTCAGAACTATAGTTGTAATGCAGTACAATACTGCACGCCATTGGTTATACACTGATGTCTGGCGCTAGCTTAATGCTTCGGGTGGTGGGCTTGGGTTCATAGGATCCTGAGTTCTAAATCCCACTTGGTTGTTGAATTAATACCAGGTGGGGTTGACTCTGCCTATCATCCTTCTCAGGTTGGCAAAATGAGTGCCAGCATGCTGGTACCCTGTGTTGGAGTGGGGACCTGTCCAAGATTGTGCCCAATAGCCAAGGAGACTGCTTCGGCAACACTCTGCACAGAGTATGGTCCTGATGGATGGATGGTTCTACACTGGTAAATTGGAAAACTTCAGTTGGGCTTCTTTTCTACTACAGTATACTTGATGTAAAAGGAAACACACTTCACTATAATGCAACTTCAGATCACTGCATTACCACTGTACTTTTACTTTAGTTTTACTTGACGAACCGTCAACCCGTTGGATTCCCGTTGTGACAGCGGTTGATGAAAAAAATCATTTCAAGAAAAAAAAGATAGCTCCAGTGAACTATACCTCTGAAGTTGTTTGCATTGATCAAATACTCCCAAAGAGTACTTGACTGAATCGGGAATTGATTTTTTAAATATTTTTTTTGTTGCCCGATTTGAATGAAACTTGATACTGCACACCAAAGACGAATGGTGAGTAAGATGGCCCTAAATTTTTCGCGCTATCCTGTACCGTTTTGGTTGTATTTCGGGAACATACATACAGAATGAGAGTTTTAGTAATATACGAGACGACCCGTGAACCCGTTGAGTTCCCTTATGACAGCGGTTGATAAAAAAAATAATTTCAAAAAAAAAATTAGCTCCAGCGAACTGTACCGCTGAGGTTGTTTGCATTGATCAAATAATCCCAAAGAGTACTTCACTGAATCGGGAATTAATTTTTTAATAATTTTTTTTCATTGCCCGATTTGAACGAAACTTGATATTGCGCATCAATGTGAAAAAGAAAACGGAGAAAAGAAAGTCGAAGAAATTAATATGGAATAGGCAAAGCCGAGAAGCGAACGTAGAATTCTTTTTACATTCGATGCCGCAATTTCTGGTTACTTCGGCCTGGATTCGAGATCAGCGATCAAATAATGTAAATCACGATTAAAAATTATTTTTTGATGATGCGGGAGATATCTTTATTAAAATCAGTGGAGGAAATATACACCAGATATTATTTGGGTATTTCATGTCTCCGACGATGCCTTTATCTCCAGGGACGCATCATTCCCCATGACAAAAACCGGAAGCAAAAGGGTCATAGCCGACGACACGGATTCCAAATTGCCAGAGTATTGTGTTGTTGTTGTTGTTTCTGCTTCTCTAATGTGCACGCGTTGAGTATGAAGCTCAATGTTTGGGATTATGCGTAATCTTCTAAACACAATTTTATTTATTAATGAACACGGAAATATTATATCAAAATGGCGATGTTTATTTTATGCTTAAAAATAAATCATTCTTTGCCTATATGAAATGTTTGAGATTTTAAAATAAATCATTTTAAGAAAAAAAAACAGATAGCTCCAGCGAACTATACCGCTGAGGTTGTTTGCATTGATCAAATTTTCCCGAAGAGTACTTGACTAAATCAGGAATTGATTTTTTAAATAATTTTTTCGTTGCCCGATTTTAACAAAACTTGATACTGCACATGCAGGTGAATGGTGAGTAAGGTGGGTCGAAATTTTTTGTGCTATCGTGTACGTTTTGGCTGTATTTCAGGAACATACATACATACATACATACATACATACATACATACATACATACATACATACAAGATGAGAGTTTTAGTAATATATAGAAGATAGATAGATAGATAGATGAACACGGAAGTATTACATCAAAATGGCGATGTTTATTTTATGCTCAAAAATAAATCGTTCTTTGTCTGTACTAAATGTTTGAGGTTTTTTAATATGTAATTTCAAGAAAAACAAAACAGATAGCTCCAGTGAACTATACCGCTGAGGTTGTTTGCATTGATCAAATTCTCCTGAAGAGTACTTGACGAAATCAGGAATTGATTTTTAAAATAATTTTTTCGTTGCCCGATTTTAACAAAACTTGATACTGCAGCTCGCAGGGGAATGGTGAGTAAGGTGGGTCAAAATTTTTTGCGCTATCATGTACGTTTTGGCTGTATTTCAGGACCATACATATATACATACATAGAACATGAGAGTTTTCATAATATATAGATAGATGAACATGGAAGTATTCGATCAAAATGGCGGTTTATTTTATACTTAAAAATAAATTGTTCTTTGTCTCTACTAAATGTTTGAGATTTTAAAATAAATCATTTCAAGAAAATAAAAAGGTATCTCCAGCGAACTATACCGCTGAGGTTGTTTGCATTGATCAAATTCTCCTGAAGAGTACTTCACTGAATTGGGAATTGATTTTTTAATAATTTTTTTGTTGCCCGATTTTAACAAAACTTGATACTGCACACCTCAGGCGAATGGTAAGGTGGGCCGAAAATTTTTGTGCTATCGTGTACTGTTTTGGCTGTATTTCAGAAATATACATACAAACACACATATGTACAAGATGAGAGTTTTAGTAATATATATAGATAGATAGATATCGAGTTCCCTTACAAGGAACTTCAATGTTGGAGGAGGCCAATAGGCAGCTCAAATCCTGCACTGTTATTATGATTATTTGTCTGTCTCTACAACTTTACTCTCTCCTTTTTAAATGCTGAGCATTAAGCAAGGAAGTGGCACATACCATTAAAAAAATATTTGGAATGACAGCCACGTTTGAACCATTGACCGCCCAGACTCACAATGAATGCTCTTTACCATCACACCACCAAGTGAAGCAAGCAAAACTGCAGTGGTATTGTAGTTGACTACTGTACCACTATATAATATAATGTAGAGTAGAGTGTTATTTCACCTCACTAGAGTATCACTGCAATATCACTCACCTCACTGCAGTATTTCTTTACCATCTAGTACCAGCCCCCCTCCCCCCTCCCCCTATCCCAGGCACACCCACAGTTCAACAACCATGTTTCAACTCATTCTATCCAGCGGTTTAGCAGTGCAAACAAGTCAAACCACAAACAAACAAAGCCACAAGCCAAATTATATACACTGCAGTGTGATACTATAGTTAATGTATTCTTGCTGCAGTCAACTGTCTTACTAGAGTACCACAAAAATTGTACACCACAGCATTACTACGAGGAAGCTAAGTTGACTTCATCAGATCATGCAAACGGTCTTCTCCTTTGTTAAAAAAAAAAAAGGACAGACATGATTCTCCCTCAATCTGCAACACCATGTAATTAAAACCTGATTGTAAAATGCAGTCCCAAATAGTCTTCTTTTATATGCAGCACAAGTCTGTGGGGTAGCAACATTGGCTGAGGGCTGTGCTGCTGATGCAATGCCCTCTGTAGGTTCGGGCAGGAATTTTGAATTTGGCCAGGGTGACGGCGATAGCTTGCATACTTGTTAACACCATGGGATCTTTAATGTCCACCAACCAATGCCCATAGATGGGACACCCAGTTTAACATCCATCCGATGGATGGCACACACATTGATCAATCACCCTGCCTGTGAAAGGCCAGGATGACAGTTTATAGCTGAGTCTGGATTCGAACCCAGGCTAGGGAGCTTAGAGTGTGTGCACCTCCATGCCAACCTCTCTACTCCGAGTCCCAAATCAAAAGGATATGATGTGTAAATTACGACAGAGTGCTCCTTTCAAGGTTAACGTATTAATGACAACTTGTTTCGTCAGGCCAAGGATCAAAGGTGTGCAAGCTTGAGGTTTGTGGTGATGCTGTCAATTGATTGAGCGCAGCTGAGTGAGTATAAGGTTAGACCAGTTGTGCGGTGAGTACAATGATATATAAGGGGTGGGAACTTTTGTTTTACTATTATTATTATCATTATTATTATTATTATTATTATTGTTAATCCATCCATCGATTGGGATTATATACTCTTTGCAGAGCGTTGGTGCGACCTATGCAGTCTCCTTGTCTATTGGACACAATCCTGGACGGGTCGCCACTCCGACACAGGATACCAGCATGCTGGCACTCATTTTGCCGACCTCGGAAGGATGACAGGCAGAGTCAACTCCACCTGATATTATTGTTAATGAGAAAACATGAATTGGCGTAACAATCGCCAACTCTTTGCAAAAGATCCCCACACAGTGGGATCTTTAATGTAATCAATACGAGCAGATGGGTCCCCGGCTTATCATGATAGCATGAATAATAATAATAATAATAACAATAATAACATTAATAGTAAATAGAAAGCATCTCAAAATGCAAAATGCAAAAGCATCCCATCCGCATCCACTTTGTACTCGAACTAAACTTGATGAAAAAGACAGTTTAAAAAAAATTGTACATTTTATTAATTCGTATTCTCCGCAATCTCATAATACAGGTTTGTTGAAGATTTGATGATTTGAAGATTTGATGACTGAACTATCCCGACAACTCTTTAATATAATTGACTGAGCTTCTCTGGCCTTTCCACCTCATTCACGTTTTCAAATTTGATCTCTACCGGCCATTATTAACCTCCGCCATCTTCGAAGATGGATGGAGGTTACTGTTTTCACCCCTTTCTGTTTGTTTGTTTGTTTGTGAACAGTATTACGGAGAAACTCCTCGACGGATTTCGACGAAACTTGGTGGGGGGGGGGGTTAGGTATGGTCCAAGGATCATGCCATGAAATTATGGACTTGGTCCAAAATCCAATATGGCCGCTATGGCGGCCATTTTGAAAAAGATATTTGAATTTTTTTTTGCATTTATAAATGTTTTGAGTGATTTCCAACCCCCCCCCCCCCCAAAAAAAAAATTGTTAGAGAAAAGAAAAAAAAATTTCAACTTTTTTTTCAACAAAATTTCGATTTCTTTTTTCTGCATTTCTGCATGTTTTAAGTGATTTCCAACCCCCCCCCCCCCAAAAAAAAAATGGTGGAGAAAAGAACTATATCTGTCAGCACTGTTGACGTCATATTCAATGAATAAGATATAAGGTTTACTTGAGTGACCGAGCAGTATTGGCAGCGGAGGTTTTGCACTCCACCGAGTGCTCCCCCTCCAGTTCCTCTTGTTGCAGTTTCTGCTTCCTCAATGTTATGTTCATTTTCCGATAGGAGGGGCAATGATATTATAAAGAAATTCGAAACAACTGACCTCTTAATTTTGACCCAATCGAAGAATACAGTCACGATATTGAATGGAATGTCAGATAATTGTTTCAAGTTGAATATTTTCAAAGCTTAGAACATGAGAAACAACACATTGGTGAGAAAGGAAAATGGAAATGTGAAGATGGGCAAAGGTACAATGATAAAGCAAACAATTGAAATTGGTCAAAGGAACCATGATGGGAAGGAAGAAGACGACGGAGAGGATGTGTTTGAAGAGAGGGAGTGATGGAGACTGAAAGGCATGGAAAGAGAAAGTGAAGGAACTGCTCGAGGCAATTTATGTAAGTCTCGAGTGCATTCACAAAAACAAGGTATTCTCTAATTAAAAGTACATTGTTTAACAATCTCTCTTCCTCTACTTCTCCATCATGCTGCCTTTGCTTTCGTCTTGCTGATGAATCCTGAAGTAAGAAACATGTCACTCCATGAGTGATGTTTAAAATACTGAGTCGCACACACTTCCTCTTGTGCTTGTTGGCTTTGTTAATCCATGGAAGAATATTTCAGGAATTGTTAGGAATTCAGGAGTTGTTAGGAGTTCAGGAATTGTTAGGAATTCAGGAACAGGAATTCAATTGTTAGGAGTTCAGGAATTCAGGAATCAATTTTCAACTCGAACGGTACTCGGTAGAGCACGTACCTCCACAAGGTTGATCAGTTTACCTTTTGTATCCCACTGATAGGCTGGATCTGGATTCCGATCTTCACCAAAATCTCATCAATTGGTCCTTGTCACACTCCCAATCTGTCCACCAAGTTTCGTTCGAATCCGTCTTCAACTTTTTGAGGTATTGTGCTCGCAGACAAGCAATCAGACAAACAGCAGGTGAAAACATGGCCTCCGATCACCTGAGGTGGCAGAACCGGCGTCGGTAATAAGTTTATCACACAAACGATTCAAATTGTCATTCATTCGTCAATCGAATGTGAAGACATTGATGAAAGGTTTGCTTCTTATTCTTCGTCGTCTTCTTTCATATGCAGCACTTGGCTGTGAGCAGCAACATTGGACTGAGCGTGCAGCTGTGCCTCCGATACAAAACCCCCTGTAAGTTGCGGCAGGAATTTTGGAATCTGTTCAGGGTACCGGTGATGGCTCACCTACTCTCATGAAGGGCACCATGGGATCTTTATCATCCACCAACTGATGCTGGTAGATGGGACTCCCAGTTTGAGGTCCATCTGAGGGATGGCACACACATTGTTGTCTCGCCCTGCCTGCTGGCCAGAGATTCAAACCCAGGCTGGGTGGCTCAGAGGAGAGTGTGCGTACCTCGAAACCATCCTGCCAGTTGAGTGGTTGGATTATTGAGAGATTTATTTTTGGATGAAGAATGCTTTGTTTTTCCATGCTCAGTACAAAGGTAAATCACATTTGTGGGGACATTTCTAGTAAGCTAAAGCTTGTGACGAAATGCCTTAAACAACAAACTATCAACTACCAGACAAGAACTATAAGCAAATGACTAACGACTATGAATAAAAGCAAACACAAGAATGGACAAAATACTGAAACACAAGAATTGTTTCAACATAATCAGGGGAATATTTGATGCTCCAGATCTACATATTGGGAAATGGGAAAGTTATTGGAGGAAGATTTGAATTTGTTCACAGGGAGCTTTAAATGCTCCATCAATTGTGCTCCAAAGACGAGGAACATAAAATCTTATTGTATTCATGGAGTATGACTTGCTAGTGTAAGGTGTGTGTGTGTGTGTGTGTGTGTGTGTGTGTGTGTGTGTGTGTGTGTGTGTGTGTGTGTGTGTGTGTGTGTGTGTGTGTGTGTGTGTGTGTGTGTGTGTGTGTGTGTGTGTGTGTGTGTGTGTGTGTCAGTCATGTATTAAGGTGAAGTCAGAATAAAAAGCACAGCGAAGAAGATTATGGACAAACTTATACATAAATATCCCTGCGTGCAAAATTATTAATTGTCCAGAGAAAAAGGAATAACTTCTACCTGCTGGTATTCTACACATTTATTTTCCTTACTTCGTGTTTGGTTAGGTTGGGGGAATGTTGGCTGGGTATAGAGGGCACTGAAGGTGTATTGTGCAAAAGGTCGGGCAGCAGCAGCTTGACCATATAAAGGTAAATGACGAGGAAGAAGAAGTGTTTGGTATTCCAGTTTCTGCTTCCATCTGTATTTAAAAAAAACTTTAAACAATAATTTATGAAGGACCTTGAACATCTAACTAAAACAAGACAATGACTGTGGACCTGTATGACCATTCCTTATGGAATTGCAAATGTCTTGAGCTGACCGACACCAGATTTTGCATTCTTGCTTGATGTACCCAGGGTCAGGTCATGGGCAGTAAATAAATCTCTCCTCTCTCTCCCCCCCCCCACCCCTACTCTCCCCCACTCCTGTGAGTATGGGGATACAACTTAAGATGTTCGCCCAAAGACTTCAGTGAATATTTACATGAATTACAAAGACAATGGATACATCAATAAAGTACACTGGCGGATTTGAACCTGAGATCACAAAACTATCTTTTCCTGCTATGGTGAACTTTTTCAAAATTGACACAGCTTTTGTAAATCCATCATTTGATGGACTTGAGTTAGTAAAGAATATCTGAGTAAAACCGGGGCCTTAGATTTTATGGGCTTTTAGTTTACACTCCATTTACTAATCTGCAAAAGTGTGAGTTCGTTCCACTTTTGTGGTGCTATTCCCCATTAAACGTTTGTGGCAAGTTGGAAGTGTGCAATATGGGTAGATAATTCAAATTTTCAGTGAAAGTCAATTTAATATCACAGTTACATTCAAATATATAAAATAAATTAGGAAATGGAAAAAAGTTTTATTTTTGATTTACATATATAACATGGAGTGGGGTTGGGGGTCCACAGCTAGACTGTGGTAAGTTTAACTGTGGTAAGTTTCATGACTTCCGGTTCCGGTTTTGGATCGGAAAGAGGTCTCCTTCGGGGCTCCCTGCTGACGTTCTCAAAGTTAAGTTTCCGGTTGTTATTTGTCCCGTTTTAACTGTTTAATTTTCTCACCTACATGTTACTGTGTGTTCCTAGTTCGGTTTTGTTTCAAAAATCGTGCTATTTTGTGAGTATTTTTGTCGATGTTCTTACCTGGTGTTTGAAGCCTAGGCCTCGGCTTGAGGCCTACCGGTTTCACTCGGTGTTCGATCGTTTTTTTTTTGTTTGTTTGTTTGTTTTATCTCCCCATTACCTTCAATTTCTATCCTCCCCATTACCTTCAATTTTCATCCTCCCCACTTTCCAAACAACCCCCATTCTCCCAATTAATCTCTTTCTTATCTCAAAAAAAAAAAAAAAATATATATATATATATATATATATATATATATATATATATATATATATACCCAACAACAACAACAACAACATGCTCACCTTCTCCCGATTCTGCTTCTTCTTCTTCCACTTAACTTCCTCCTCGTCTTCTTCCTCGATTTTTTTTTACACTTCCATGACCTAATCTGTTGAACTCTCTCAAACATTAATATTCACAACAAAAACGATCTTATAATGCTTCATCTTCCTCTCTCACACATGTGGTACTCTTTACTGTTTCACAATGCACTACTCTTCTGCTATTTTAACAGACTGCTCTCATTTCGACCTCTCCTTCATTCCTTGCCTAAAAAATCGAACTATTACAGCGCTTCTTCTCTCCATGCTCTGAATTCGCCTTCATTGCATCCATCAAGAATTGTGTTAAATCGCATCTCTGACCTAAAACTTTTAAAAACCACTGTTTGCCATGGATGCTCGCTTTCCATCAACCATTCTTTTTTTCCAACTTCAGTGCCAACTCACCCCCCTCACCCCTCACTCTCACTCTCAAAGCAACCATCCCACTCTTCTCCCTCCAAGCCTCCCTCTCACCTCTCTCAAAAATTCCCCCCTCACCTTTCTCCCACCTTTCATCCTTCTCACTCTTCCTTCTCTAAGTTGCCCCCCCTCTCATCCACCAACCTGCCTCCCTCCACTGCCCTCTCACCTCCATCTCTTCACTCCACCTCCTCAAATCCTCAACTGCCTTCTTCCTTGTCTCTTGTCCCCCCTCTCCCCCAGCACCACAGAGCCTTTTCTCCTCCTCATTCGGCCCCCTCCCCTCGCTATTCTGCAATACCCCACACTCTTTCAGCAACCCTCCTTCCCTCCACCCCTCGTCCCTTGTCCTACCCTCCCCCTCCCCCTCCACCTCCTGCACCCAAAGCCTCCTACCCTACCTCCATTAAAAGTGTGGACCTCAAATATCCGGAGCCTTCGCTCAAACCTTTCAGATCTTTCCATACAGGTTGCCACTGACAAACCAGACATTATCTGCCTAACAGAAACTTTCCTCTCCCAAGACGTGTCTGACTCCCAAGTATCTCTCCCTGGCTACTCCCTCTTACGGTATGACAGACCTGAGCCTCGTCCTGGTGGAGGTGTTGCTCTCTTCATCAAAGACTCTATTCCTCACTCTCCATGCACTGCTCTCACTCCCCCGCACCCCCAGGAATACCTCTGGCTTCGGCTTCCCCTCCACTCTCACCTCATGTTTATATGTGTACTGTACCGTCCACCGAACAGTGATGACTCCATCTACACCTCACTATCCGAAAACATGGACCATCTTCTATCTTCTCATCCAAACTCTCTCTTCCTCTTATGTGGTGACTTCAATTGTCATCACGCCAGTTGGCTAGGTGTGGGTACCTCTCTCACCTGCCATGGCACCTCAGCAAAAGCTTTCTGCGACTCATTGGGACTGACTCAATCGGTCAACTTCCCGACCCGGATCTCAACCAATGGTACTCCATCTCTTCTGGATCTGATTTTGACAAATTTCCCTGACAATATCTGCTGCTCTTCCTTCGCTCCATTGGTTCTTCTGACCACGTCCTTGTTAAAGTGGACATCTCTCTGGCTGTTATCAGAGAACCACCTCACCGCCGTCGAGTCTGGCATTTCACTCAAGCCGACTGGCAGGGTCTCCAAGCAGCCATCAAACTTACAGACTGGTCTCCTATCACTACTTTCTCAATCATCAACTCATCCTGGGAATTCTTTCAAAGAAACTTGCTCTCCCTCATGCACAGATTTATCCACTCTCGTGTTCAGTTGTCTTACCCTTCCTCCCGCCCTTGGTTTACTGAAGCTTGTGGCGAGGCAGTTGTCCTGAAACAACTTGCCTTTGCCTCATGGAAAGCAAACCCAACTGAGGGCAATCTCAGTTCTTTCCACAAAGCTCGGAACAAGTGTGTATCTACCCTCAGGAGAGCCAGAAAACAACATCTTTCTCATCTCAAGTCTGAACTCTCAAACCTCTCTCCCTCCTCAAAATCCTGGTGGCATTTAATCAAATCTGTTTCTGGTGTATGTTCCCCCTCCATCCCCTCCCTTACCTCAAATGGCCGCACTGCTGATTCCACACGTGATAAAGCTGAATGTCTAAACTCGGTGTTTGCAGCTAAATCTTGTGTCCTAAACCCATCACTATCTCTACCCACTTTACCCAGTCGCACCCAACTGTCCCTGGACTCTGTATCCTTTTCTCCTGACAAGGTGGAGAGCTTGCTTTCAAACCTCGAGTCAGATTCTGCAACCGGTCCAGACGGCATCAGCCCACGTGTCCTCAAAGCCTGCTCTTCTGCTCTTGCTCACCCTCTCTCTGTTCTATTCACCCTCTCATTTGCCCAAGGTCATCTGCCATCTGCTTGGAAATCTGCTAACATCATTGCCCTGCATAAAAAAGGTGCAAAAACAGATCCCTGTAACTACAGACCAATCAGCCTTCTCCCAATCATCAGCAAGGTGATGGAATCCATCATCACTTCAGACATGAAATCCTTCCTCTTCTCCAATGGCTTGATTTCCAATCATCAATTTGGTTTCAGACCAGGTCACTCTACCCTGGATATGCTGCTTCTGCTCTCCCATCAATGGATGGAGGTCCTCAATGCCAGACAGGAAATCCGAGCCGTATCCCTGGACATATCACGTGCTTTTGACACAGTCTGGCACCCTGCCCTACTCACCAAACTCTCTTCCCATGGTATTCAAGGCCATCTCCACTCATGGCTCGCAGACTTCCTCTCCTGTCGCAGTCAACGTGTGGCCCTAAATGGAGTTCTTTCATCCCCTCTTCCTGTGCAGGCTGGAGTTCCTCAAGGTAGCGTTCTGGGCCCTGTTCTTTTTCTGGTTTTCATCAATGATCTCTCGGACTCTCTGGAAAATCCTCTATTTCTCTTTGCCGACGACTCCACCCTCTGCCGTACCATCTGTCATCCCTCAGACCGGCAAGCAGCAGCTTCTTCGCTCACTGCAGATCTGGATAAAATCACAAACTGGTCCAACACGTGGAACATGTCTTTCAATCCAGACAAATCTCACACTCTCACTATGTCTCTTCGAAAGGACCGTTTACAAAACCCCCCCATCCACTTTCTCAACAATCCTCTGGAAGAAGTCTTTTCTTTCAAGCTTCTAGGTCTCACTATCTGCCATGACCTTTCCTGGGAAAGTCACATTTCCAACCTCGCCTCAAAAGCCAGTCGCCGACTGGGAATCCTCCGTCGTGCAAAGTCCTTCCTCAGCCTTCTTGAGCTCCTGACCACTTACAAAGCTTTTGTCCGTAGCCTGATGGAGTACTGCTCTCCCCTCTGGGCTGGTGCTCCTGCCTCCCACCTTTCTCGGTTTCACGCTGTCGAAACCAGGGCATTTAAGATCATCGGCATCTCCCGCAATTAAGCTGAGTCTTTGGGCCTCTCACTCAATCACCGCAGGTTGGTCGGTGGTCTTTCTGTCTTCTACCGACTCCTCTCCAGCCTTGCCCTCCCTGCTCTCTCTGCGATTTGTCCCCACCACATTTCCACAGGGCGCTCAAGGTCCGCCAACAACCCCCTTCTGGTAAAACTACCAAAATCACGAATCACTGCTTATCTTCACTCTTTCATTCCTCTTTTTTCCCGCCTTTGGAATAAACTTCCTCACTCTATTCTTTCCCATTCTTCCCTCCAGGCTTTCAAAACAGCTGTTCACCACCACCTCTTATCTTCCCCCATCCAAATCCTCGATCTTTTCTACCCCCGATAATCCACCCAAGCCCACTTCCTTCAATTCTCCTGCTTTCCTTCCTGAAAGTCCCTGTAATGTCCATCTTCTCTTCGCCATTTTCCCCGTCCCATCCCCATCCCTCTCCCTTCCACAGTTCACCTAATGTGTCTGTTCCCCAATGTTTTGTCCCTTCCACTCCCGCCCCTCTTGTCTCATGCCTCCTTGCTGAGTGGTGTGTTAGCTCTCATACGAGCCTCGACCAAGGTATGCAAAAAAAAAAATATATGGTCTGTTTGTTTCAGGTAGATTACTTTGCCATGTAATGTAACAGGGTGTCAGAGCAAGTCGTTTGTTACACGTGACGCTGAGGAGGCAGTGGATGTAATTTATAGGGTGGACAGATTAATGATGTATGCATAAATACCTCTTGTTTGTAGGTGGGGCGAGGTTAGGACTTCCCATTGCAGAGACACACGTGTCACAGATGTACAACTTGGCCGATTACGATCTCTGGCCAGTGTGTGCCAGCAATGGTGGCGCAGCGTGCTCTGAAGCTGTAAGTGGCGATGTACATTTATTACCTCCGCCACTGAAGGTGAAGGAGTTTGTTTTCACCCCTTTCTGTGCCTGTCTTTGTTACTTGCACAACGTGTATTGGTAAGTCGATTTTGTTATTGTCTGTCACCTGCAGGTCGCAATTTCCAAACCAATCTTCACAAAACTTCACCACATGGTAGAGTTTGTCATAAGGAAGAAGCTTATTGTTTTTGAGGTCAAAAGGTCAACAACATAGGCTGAAGGTTAACAACTAAGGTGGTATTTCTAAAATCCTCAATTATAATCCGATTGACTTGAAATTTGAAGAGGATTTATATTTCAGGACACTGAATTCAACGAGGCAATTTTTTTTTTTAGGTCAACATACACCAAAAGGTCAACAACTTCAGTGAGATTTCTAAAATCCTGAATTTTCATCAGATTGACTTGAAATTTGAACAGATTTATATTTCAGATCACTGAATTCAACCAACCAATTATTTTTGAGGTCAACATGGAACAAAAGGTCAGCATAGGCACAAGGTCAACGATGAGGGTGGTATTTCTAAAATCCTCAATTTTCATCTCATTGACTTCAAATTTGAAGAGGATTTGCCAATCAGGTACTCTGTTCAACCACCAATTATTTTTGAGGTCAATTATATGCCAAAAGGTTAACACAGGCCAAATTTCTAAAATTGTCAATTTTCATCTGATTGACTTGAAATTTGAGGAGTCACACATTTGGTCATTGAATTCAACCACCAATTATTTTTGAGGTCAAATTTGTTTTATGGATTTTGCAAGTATCGTACTCTGCACGACATCGTCTTCTTGTTTGTCTGCCTGTTTGTGTACAGGATATCTCAAAAAGTTGAGGACGGATCCTGATGAAATTTTGCGGACAGCTTGGGTGTGTGAAAAGGCCGAACTGATTAGATTTGGTGAAGATCCGGACCCGGATCTGGCGACTAGAATTTTTTAAGTGACTCTTCACCATTGAGAGATCGGGCCAAAAACGATATATAGCATGATATCTCAAAAAGTTGCAGACGGATTTGGATGAAACTTGGTGGACATATTGGGTGTGTGACGAGGAATAAATGATTCAATATTGGTGAAAAGCAGTGTCCGGATCTGGATGCGAGAATTATTTAATTTCAAAAGTGATTCTTCACCATTGAGAGATAGGACCAAAAACGACATAGTACTGTTTTGCATTATATTTCAAAAATGTATTGGGCTCGATATGTTCTCGTGGATCAGGCATTAAGTGGTGGAGGTATACCAAGTGCACTTCAAGTTTTCATTGGGGCTGCCCCCATGGCGGGACCCCACAGGAAGACTCTGCCCAGGAGGAAGAAGAGAACTGCTTGCCACCAAGAAGAGAATGAAGAGAGGCTCACGTGGAAGAAGATCGAGCAAGTGGTCCATGGAGGAGCTTGTGAGGCAGAGATTATTTTCGGTCTCTCTGAAGAAGTTTGTGGATAGACCCAAGTTGGCATCACCCTGCCTTTGGAGAGGGGAAGGAGCCAAGTTGCCTTTTGAGAACAGAAGAAAGAACTCAGCACTTTGAGGAGGAAGAAGTGCTGACCAGGAGGCCTTATGTTGGGGAAATGGACAAAGATGACCACGTGGCCTGTTTGAAGATCTACTCATTGCTGGCCCTGCTTGTGGCTGTTTGATTTCATCTTTGAACGCCATCGTCACTGGCTCTCGTCTTGCTTCTGGTTTCTAAAGCGGATTGCATTGAGTCCGACGTCCACCCTATGCATCATTGAGACAAAGGGAAGTCCTGCCTGCATTATTGTATTGTTGTATGAGTGTGATCTCTGGTGCCCAGTGGGTTAGGTTTTGCATTTTATTTTTCCTTCTTGTATATAAGTTTGCATGTTCCCATTCTCCTCTTTGTGTTGTTTGACTCACTTGGTTTGTTCTGTTTATTAGTGGCTTGTCGACCCTCCTCCCTGTACTTTGCTTTTCAAATAAACCCTTTAAAAGGTAAGAAAACATGTTTCAGCCATTTGCTTTACATGTGCGTTTGCCGTCGATTTTGGCTCATTTGGGTGGCTTTGGGGCATGGTAAAGTAGAGTAATTACTGAATGCAGTGCCATGTAAGATTGTTTGGACCATCTCTCAGGATGAAATGTTCTGGCTCTGAGGAATCCTGTGTTAACAGGTACTCGGACGCGACAATATTATCACGTGTAAGTAATATCCACTTCCCTCAAAGAAAATTCATGCAGGAAACAGTTTGTGGATTTTTATACAGTAAACAATAGCAAATTATTGAAGTAATAAACACCAATTGCATTAATGTGCATTAAAAGAAACTACTATAAAAGTTGGAAATGAATGAATGTGTGAAATTTGTTTTAATCAGCTCGTTGCCTTGCCTGAAAGTCGATGATTGTGTTCAGAATGGTGCCAAGGAAGCAACTTTCAGCAGAACAGCGTGTGAAGATCCAAACTCTGTAAGAAGAAGGGTACACTGCAAAAGAAAATAATAGCAGAAAAGCTGAACATCTCCTACAATGCTGTGACATACCCTTTGCAATGCTTGATTGCGTAACTTCATCCAGCACTGTGCGCAGAAGGCCGATTGCATAGCAGACCTCCATTGGAGAGTTGTAGCAAAGAAACCACTGCTCAGACTCCATAATTTGGTGAAAAGACTGGAATTTGCAAGCAAAAACCAAGAATGTGAGACTGAACAATGGAATTGGGTGTTCTGGTATGATGAATCGAAGATTGAAATATTTGGATCGAAAAGACGCCAGTTCCTGCAGCGAAAGCATGGACAACGTTACAACACACAATGTTTACAGCCTACTGATAAACAAGGGGGAGGTTCTGTGACTGATTATCTGGGATTGTAGCTCAGCTTTTGGTGTAGGAAAAATTGGTAAAATCAATTGGACACAAGCAAAAGAGAGGTACAAGCAGATACTGCAGCACCATGCAGTTCCTTGTGGAAATCGTTTAAGTGAAAGAGGATTCATTGTCCAACATATTAATAATTCAAAACACACTTTGAATAGAGTAAAACGGTATTTGGAGAAGAATGTTACAGCTGAAGTGCTCCAAGTGTTGGAGTTATCACCTCAAAGTCTGGACATGAATCTCATCAAAGTCATATGGGATTACCTGTATTGGAAACAGAAGAACAAGAGGAACCTAACTAACCTTACATTGTGCAATGTACTACATGATATTTGGCATTGTATTCCTGTAAGAGTGATTCAATAGTATAAAAGAAGCATGGGTAAAGGAGTAGAAGCAAAAACACTGATGACCCAGCACAACACTGAGCAACTACACACAGCTGCCATGACAGGTCAGGTCAGGTATGGGAGCATGTGCCGGAGAAGAGCGTTGCTGTGTCCATTTTCCACTGCCGGTACTCCAGGGGCCTCCATCTGGCCATCCCCCAAGCAGATGCCTGGCCCATCTCCATCTTCCTGAGATGTCATGACACCACACCTGCAAAACGAATGACGACTATGGTGCGAGAGAGAGAGAGAGAGAGAGAGAGAGAGAGAGAGAGAGAGAGAGAGAGAGAGAGAGAGAGAGAGAGAGAGAGAGAGAGGGGGTGAGGGAGAGAGAGTTTAGGAGGAGGAGAGTGAGAGGGAGAGAGAGAACTGTGAAGCCCTCTCATTAAAGGAGGAGGAGATTGGGACCATAATCTGTGCAGAGCGTTGGTGCTGCCTAAGCAGTCTCCTTGGCCATTGGGTACAATCCTGGACAGGTCGCCACTCCGTGTCATTAAAGGTGTCTGGTTATGTTGGATTAATGGGGGTAAATGATCATGGGTATGGATGGGGGCTGACATGAGATGGTAGTCTGCTACTTGTTGAAGCACTGGAAGACTGCATTTGAATAATCTTTGGAAGGTGGTTCTATAATCGGGAGAAAAGAGGAACAAAGGAGTGGAGGTGTTTAATTTTGGAATTTAATGAGGTTTCTGGAGGAATAGGTGCATCCTGCAAAAGCTCGGGTGAGTCGAACTCAAAGGGCAATCAGGGCAAAGGTAATTAGATCAGAGGAGAGTCAGTAAAAACAGAGAGGCCACCATCCTGTCTGAAATGTGAGAACACCAGGTCTTGTGGTTTGGCCTCATCATTTGAGCTGTCAATAATATTTAGAGCTTTAGATTCCACAGAATTCAGAAGAGACAGGTGTGATGCTGGGGCACCAGCCCATAGGGGTGAGCAGTACTCTGTTGCATTTTGGAGAAAGGCTTTCGTGGTTGAACTTGTGGATATCCAACATATAAGGTCAGTTTTATTCGTGTATCCCCAGAGGGGCGAGCAATGCTGCATTCATCTACAGAAAAGGGACTTATACTTCTAATTTTCCAAGAAAAGACTTGGAATAGAAGAGGATACCCAGTCTGAAGTTGGTTTTTGAGGCAGTCGTTGATACTTAGTTGGCCGAGAAGAGGTTATGGCATCATGGTTCCTTTTTGAACTGTGTAACAAGTACAAATCTCTGTAAGGAGAGAATTTAATAGGGAGGCATACAGGTTGGAGAGGGGATTGGCAGGATGGCATAGGGATACACACACTCGCCTCTAAGCTATCTAGCCTGGGCTTGAATCCTGACACAGCTATAAACTGTCATCCCCGTGATTCATCAATGTGCGTCCTGTCCCTCGGATCGACATTAAACTGCTGTCCCATCTGCCAGCATTCATTGGTGGACGTTATAAATCCCGCATTGTCCTTTACAAAGAGTAAGCAAGCTCTCGTCGGCACCATGGCCAAATTCCAAATTCCTGCCGTAACTATTTCATCGAGCATCAGGCCTAGCCAGCAGGTTCGTGAAAGACTTGGACCAAAAACTTCCCCCGACCAACCTCACAATAACCTGGAAATAATTATGGTCAGAGACGAAGAGGAGGGATGAGGAGGTTCAATAGACTGAACCGCTTCTCGTAGCTCAATATGGAAATACATACGAGTTTTTTTGACGATACTTGTGGAGCAACAGGATGAGACTGAGTTCTTCCAGGATTGACATAGATGATAGACGATTTGTTAGTTTCTGCAGACTACCATAAAGGGTGGGCAAGAAATATCTGACACATTTATATTTCATGGAGAAATAGCAATTTAATAGGAATTTTTAATATTCATACATCATACAAAATAGCAGTTTCGGGAGAATACATCAGCTTATTATAAGACATAGGTCTTGAAAATGACACCATTTAAGTGACCACCATTTTTATGTACGCATTGACACAAACGAATAACTACGTTTAGCATCTTTCCTTCAGGTTTCAAGTGTAATACGTGCTATTTTCTGTTCAATTTGCTTCTGTAAGTCTTGAATAGTCCACCGTCTTGTCTGGTAGACAATTGATTTGAGGCACCCCCACAAGTAGAAAATGGGCGCTGTTAAATCCGGACTTCTGGCTGGCCATGGGACATCTCCAAATCGTGAAATTAGATGATCTGGGAAAAGGCTCTTGAGGAGTGACATTGATGCACGAGCAGTATGGGCAGTTTCCCATCTTGTTAGAATCAGGTTTGACCATCAAATTCTATGTTACTTAGTTTTTGGAGCAAGAAAATCGCGAATCATTTCTTGTTATATTGCTCAGATGTCACTGTAACAGTTACTCCATTGGCAGCAGGGGGGAAAATATGGCTCAGCGACTCCAGCACAAGAAATGCCACACTGTGACACATCCACTGTGTACGTGTCATTGGTGGAACTGCTCAGGATATTCTTCCATCCAAAATTGTGTGTTCTACCTGTTCACATAATCTGTAAGCTCGAAATGAGCTTCATCTGACGTGATTAGTCTTTTCAGTAAACCTGTCATCTTGCTCGAACATCTGAAGAAATGCGTTACAAAATTCCATCCTTCTTTGTTTGTCATCTTCACCAAGTTATTGAAGCATTTGGATTTTGTAGGGAAAGATCCACTCCTCCATCTTAGTAAATCTTGCAAGAGTCCTTTAAAATCTGAAATTAAAAGACTATAAACATGAACATTTTTTTTTTTAGAGCTTTGCACAAGTTTAAAATGTGTCAGATATTTATTGCTCACCCAGTATAATCAATTCCAGATCAGCAGAATGTGATGTGCCTGACATCTGCCCATCATTGAGATGGGGGTGCTGCTTGACACAATGTAGAGTCATCTGCATAATGGAACAATGAAGTTTCTAAGCATCAATGAGGTCGTTTACATCGATGTGGAACAAGGCCGGGTCACAGATACTGCCTTGAGGCACTCCAGCCTCACCGGGAGAGGATTATATTGACAGCAATGCATTGACTGCACAAGTGGAAGAAGTCAGAAAGCTTGGTATGAAGGCAGTGTTGTATGTTACTTGAGCTTGACAAGCAGTGAAGGGTGCCACAGTATGTCAAATACCTGTGAAATGTCAGGAGAGATTGTCTTGATGACCTGTTGTTTAAGATTTACAGCATTCGCCCATTGTTGAGGGAAGGGCAGCAGCAGCATGTCCAGTGTTGAATGACCAGGACAGGATGCAAACTGATGATCTGAGATCAGGCTGTTTGAAAAGAGGAAAATCTTGACATTGATAGCAATGGTGGATTCCATGACTTTGCTTGTAATGGGAAGTAAACTTACTGATGTAAGCTTGAAGCTGGATATGCAAATATGTTGATGTAAGTTAAGTATGTTGAACAGCTAATTTTGGCCAATCGCCAGATTAGTGGAATTGAAATTCGAGAGGAATTGAATATCAAGTGTTGAAAGGAAGAAAAGTTAGTAAAAGATGTGCATCAAAAGGATCTTGCATTTCATAAAATGGCAAGTCAGAGCTCCTGGATTTTTACCAGATGAAGGAAGATGATTTCTTAAGGAATATCGAGGCATCTGATGAGATATGGCTCCCTCATTTATCACCTTAGTAAAAGCGAGTCAATAGACAGTGGAGATATTCTTGGCCACCCCATCAAAAAAAAAAAATCACGATTCAACCAAATTGGTCATAAAGCTTGTGACAATAACGTATTGGGACCTTAATGGTTTAAATCACAAAGAATTTCACGGACGTTGGCAAAACCTCAGTGGTACGACAGTCACTTGTAATGCAATAAAGTCAACCAAGCGATACATATGGTAGATGAAAGTCAGGTATGTGGACTCAGGACATCACTGAACCACACATTATTGCTCACTTTCACATTGAAAATGTGGCCAAAGCCACTCCATTAGAGATGGATTTGGAAGATCACTAGTAGACAATGAATAAATCCATGTGAGATATGGAATTTGAATCTCAGATAATCTCAGAATAAGGCAGTTACTCAGATCTATCCTTACCAACCTTCCTCGACCTCTTCCCCAATATACTCAAAGCAGGCTGCTATGTTCCCTTCCCTCTTCTCTCTCCTCCTCCTGTTTGTTCATTAACTTGTTGCATCAACTGTCCTATCGCCTTTCGCATCTCTGTCACCTTGCTTGGACCTAGATTTTGCAGACAAAACATGTCCAGATACAAATGCCAAACAGAGGCTGACAGAATATTTAAAAGTTTGATAATATTTTACAAGTTGAACATTTTGTTTCGATACTGCCCATTATATTAGCATCCAAAATGACCAAAGCAAACAGGCCAACAAGACCAAGCTGAACAACAAGCTTCGACTTACTCATTTAGATGCCCCAATGAGGTTGTTCACAGGCGGTTTGACACTGAAACAGATGATGTAGGATGCAACATGGCAAATATTCAAGCCGCGAAGCGTCGATCGACGTCGGGGGACATTTTGAATTCTAGGTTTTAACAACTAAAGGTTGACAAAGGTATGCTATCCGTCATGGGAAGAAAAGTGAAGCTGATGTTTTTGGCATGATCCCTTCATCGGAGAAACCTCTTGCTCAAATCGAGGGCTAATGCCCAAAATGCCAGTTTTACTTTTCCCGACTCTAAGCAGACGTGTGCACACGACCAACGAGATATCCCTCAATCCCAAAACAAATTAGTTATGAAACACACTGGGCATGTGATAAAGTTCCAAACAAAACTTACAATGCCAGAAGTCTTGCAAACTCATAAACAACTTCATAATTCAAGAAGATGCTGCTTGTGACACTGGCAAGTAGGCTACACACGACAAAGTAAACAATCCATAAAGTTTTAACATCACTTGACCAACTTTTTAAGAGCTGTGTTTGAGGGACAAGTAAGTTTTAATTCCGAAGGCGATGAGGCCAGAATTTTCTGAGTGATGGTTCTAAAGTAATGTGACATGGGTCCTGTGTTCAGTCATTCAATCCCTGGAGTTTATGGTGCTGTAAAGCATTGTGTGGGCTTACACATGCTCAGCGTTGCCAAAAGTTTTACCAAAGAATGCTTATTACCATGTTGCCAAAAGTTTAGGTGACCATTTGTACTGGAGGATGAGACAAATGCTATTTATTCAGCAACCATGGTGAACCCGATGACATTTTCCCCAATCTGGTCTCAATAATTGGGCTATGTAGGTTTGGATGAAAAAATAACTACCATACATTCCTTTTTAGTCTTCAGCATCAGGAAGACAACTTCAAAACATCCATCATCAATAGTCCTATTGACGATGGATGTTTTTGAGTTTTGATGTTGCGAATGGCCATATATTGGATGACTTATTAAAAGAAAAACCAACGACGAGTGTGTGTGTGTGTGTGTGTGTGTGTGTGTGTGTGTGTGTGTGTGTGTGTGTGTGTGTGTGTGTGTGTGTGTGTGTGTGTGTGTGTGTGTGTGTGTGTGTGTGTGTGTGTGTGTTTCATTGTTATCTCCATATGCAGGTTTCAGAAGATGGAACAGAGCCCTCCCAGATCTCAAAGTATCCACCTCCGTAAGATTGTGTAGATATCTAATGTATAAAGCTCTTTCTAACCACTGACTCACTGACTGAATCACTGACTGATACGAAAGATCGTTACCTTCCGGGTGACGTAGAAAGCTGAAATGTTGCATACCGATGGACATCGAAGCTGGTACACTGGAAAAATCACAGAATCGTCAGACAACATCTGTAAATGAAAATATAAACAAGAAAAGAATCAATCAGAGATTGCAGACCCTCACCAGGACTTGTGTTGTGTGGTGTTTGTGTCGTTTTGTGTGGCGTTTTTCTACTGGTTTGTTGTGAAATTAATAACAGACATAATTAGAACTACCACTTTATAACTGCTGGCAGTGATGACTGGGTACGAAGACATCCTACGTTGATGCAACCCCGCTTTGAATGGACGCTTCACCCTGACCCATGATGTTTATTATTCTTCAATTGAATTCAGAATGGGATTAAATTCAATTCAATTCAAGTCAAATGGAAGACCAAACTCTTTAGGCACAGTCCTGCATTGGAGTCACCAGAAGGAACCCGAACAGGCAAAAAGCAAAGATGAAGTCATCAGGAGGAACCTGGATAGGACCCACATTTCAGCTGCTACTCCTCGACCCTCAAAACCCATCCAGACACAGACAGCTAAGTGAGCTTTATTCAAAAAAAGAAAAGAAAAAAAAGAACCCAGATTAAAAAAACCCTAACTACCAGACCATGCGTCCATTCAAGTTGCAATTTAAAATATATATTCCCCATCACTACTAGGTTATAGTTTTTAAGTTTCACATCGATTGATGAAGCGGTTCAAGCGTAATTTTTTTTGAAGCTTTTCCACTTAATCCAATATGGCTGTCAGACTATGTGACTGATCAATTATTTATGAACACCCTGGTATCCGCAAGGTGTGTGGAACATTTGTGTGAAGTTTCTCCTCGATCTGTCCAGCCATTCTGGAGAAGAAGATTTTTTATTGGGGTGAATCAAATCTGGCTGCCAAACCAAGTGACCTATGACATCATATATGTGAACGTTTTGTTTCTCTTGGATAGGTGGCGGTTTCACCTCAATCTGTTCAGCCACTTCAGAGAAGATTTTTTGAAGGTTTACAAGAAACAAACTAGAGGGGGAGCACTCGGGAGAGTGCAAAACCTCCGCCGCCAATACTGCTGGGTCACTCAAGTGAACCTTATATCTTATTCATTAAATATGTCAACAGTGCTGACAGAGTTAGAGTTCTTTTCTCCAACATTTTTTTTTTGGGGGGGGGGGGTTGGAAATCACTTAAAACATGTAAAAATGCAAAAAAAAAATCGAAATTTTGTTGAAAAAAAAGTTGCAAAATTTTTTTTTCTCTAACAAGTTTTTTTAGGGGGGGTTGAAAATCACTTAAAACATGTAGAAATGCAAAAAAAAATTTCCCCTTTTTTTTTGGGGGGGGGGGTAGGAAATCACAAAACATGTAAAAATGCAAAAAAATATAAAAAATTCTCAATTTATTTTTGGAGGGGGGGTTGGAAATCACTTAAAATATGTAGAAATGCAAAAAAAATCGAAATTTTGTTGAAAAAAAAGTTGCAAAAATTTTTTTTCTCTAACAATTTTTTTAGGGGGGGTTGGAAATCACTTTAAACATGTAGAAATGCAAAAAAATTTTCCCCCTTTTTTGGGGGGTAACAATTTTTTGGGGGGGGTTGGAAATCACTTAAAACATGTAAAAATGCAAAAAAATTTTTAAATTCTCAATTTTTTTGGGCTGGCTTGGAAACCACTTAAAACATGTAGAAATGCAAAAAAAAATTCCTCTAACAATTTTTTTGGGGGGGGTTGGAAATCACTTAAAATATGTAGAAATGCAAAAAAAAAATTCTCTAACAATTTTTTGGGGGGTAAAAAAAATTTGGGGGGTTGGAAATCACTTAAAACATGTAGAAATGCAAAAAAAAATTCTTTTTGGGGGGAGGGAGGTAAAAAAAAAAATTGGGGGGGTTGGAAATCACTGAAAACATGTAGAAATGCAAAAAAAAAATTTTTTTTTCTCAAACAATTTTTTTTTTGGGGGGGGGGGACCAAGTCCAAAATTTAATGGCATGATCCTTGGACCATACCTACCCCCCCCCCCCCACCAAGTTTCGTCAAAATCCGTCGAGGAGTTTTTCCGTAATACTGTTCACAAACAAACAAACAAACAAACAGAAAGGGGTGAAAACAGTTACCTCCATCCATCTTCAAATATGGCGGAGGTTAACAAAAGAAAACAATATGGTTGCCAAATCACGTGAATGGTGATGTCATAAAAAAATTCTGTGGACCAATTTAGCCCGAGATGACCCTCAAAAATTTTTCATACTGATCAGATGTAGCGTTCTACATATGCAATTATGACATCATAATGAAGGCACGTACCCCATCATAAAAATCACACTTATTCCCCGTGACGAGCACTTTCCACGTGCTAAGTTTCAATTTTTTCCTTGGTGTGGTTTCAGAGATACAGAGATCCGAAGTTTTACCGTTTTCCAACATGGCTGACACACCACGTGACCTATGACATGATAATTATAATAAAACATTATGCATGACTGCATACTCATCTGGTGTAAATTTAATTTCAATAAGATAAGCGGTTGTGTAGAAAAACACGAAAGTTCTGTGCGGACAAACAAACAAACAAGCAAACAAGAAAAAGAGCAATTAGAGATTGCAGACCCTTGCCAGGACTGGTGTGTTTTTTTTGTGGGTTTTTTTGTTTGTTTAGATTCAATGTCCAGGCTCATGTAAGAGCTAACACACAGAACGTATAACAAGGGGAGCAGGAGAGAGGAAGGATGGGAGAGGAAATAAAAGAACAGTGTGGAATAGACACATGAGGAGATCTGTGGAAGGGAGCGGGATGGGGCAGGATACACAGGGTAAACAAGATGGACACTACAGGAACTTACAGGAAGGAAAGCAGGGAATTTGAAGAAGGTGGCTTTGAGGTTGGATAAACGGGGATAGAAAAGATCATGGTTTTGGATGGGGGAAGATCAGAGATGGTGGTGAACAGCTGTTTTGAATGCCTGGAGGGAAGAGTGGAATTGAAGAGAGTGTGGGAGTTTGTTCTAAAGACGGGGGGAAAAGAGGAATAAAAGAATGAAGGTAAGCAGTGATTCTTGATTCTGGTAGTTTTACCAGAAATGGGGTTGCTGGTGGACCTTGAGCGCCCAGCGGAAATATGTGCGGGACAGATAGCAAACAGAGTATGGTGGGGGTGGGGGGGGTAGGGGCAACGCCAGAGAGGAGACGGTAGAAGACAGAAAGACCACCAACCTGCCTGTGGTGCAGAGAGTGAAAGATCGAAAGACTCAGCTTCATCGTGGGAGATATCAATGATCTTAAATGCCTTGGTTTCCACAGCGTGAAGCCGATTAAGATGAGAGGCAGAAGCACCAGCCCAGAGGGGAGAGCAGTACTCCATCAGGCTGCAGACACAAGCTTTGTACGTGGCCAGGAGCTCAGGTGTGCCAAGGATGGACTTTACACAATGGAAGATGCCCAGTCGGCAACGGGCTTTGCAGGCCAGCTTGGAAATGTGGCTTTCCCAGGAAAGATCACATCAGATAGTGAGGCCCAAAAGTTTGAATGAAAGGATGTCTTCTAGAGGATTGTTGAGAAAGTATATGGGGGGGTGGGGGTTCAGAAGACCCTTTCGGAGAGGCAGAGCGCGAGTTGTATTTGTCAGCATTGAAAGACATGTTCCACCTGTTGGAACAATTTGTGATTTTATCCAGATCTTCAGAGGGTGGAGAGGCTGCTGCTTTGTGATCTGAGGGATGACGGATGGTACGGGGGAGGGTGAAGTCATCAGCAAAGAGATAAAGAGGATTTTCCAGAGAGCCGGTGAGATCATTGATGAAAACAACAAAAAGCACTGGGCCCAGAACGCTGCCTTGAGGAACTCCAGCCTGGACAGAAAGTGCGGATGAGGGAATTCCATGAAGGGCCACACATTGACAGCGACAGGAGAAGTCTGCGAGTCATGAGTGGAGATTGCCTTGGATACCATCAGAAGAGAGTTTGGTGAGCAGAGTAGTGTGCCAGACCATATCGAAAGCACACACTATGTCTAGGGAAATGCCTCTGATATCATGTCTGTCATTGGTATTGAAAAAGTTATTGAACTTTGGCCTATGATGACCGTTTGTCCTTTAAACCTAAAAAATATATCAGATTCTGTCGGACCACCAACTCCACCATGTGGTGAAATTTCGTGAAGATCAGTTTATTATGGCCTGGAGGCGATTATAGGTGAGCGGACAGATAAACAAACGGAAGCAATCAACATACTCGTCAAAAATTTTTTTTTATGTGCTAACAAACGGACCCAAATGCAATGCAATCTCGCCATGCAGCATAATGAGATGGATTTAGAGTGAGCGGTGTGCCATAATTCATTGATTACTTGCATAAATAAAGTAAATAATAGTCATAAAATAATTGATTTCCCAATCAATTGCCTAATAGCATACCTAAACCACCACTGTCTCATCCAAATCTGTAACGCTTTAAAAATTAAGTAATTCATTGAAAAACTAGAGGGGGAGCACTCGGTAGAGTGCAAAACCTCCGCCGCCAATACTGCTTGGTCACTCAAGTGAACCTGATATCCTATTCATTCAATTTGATGTCAACAGTGCTCACAGAGTTATAGTTTGCAACTTTCCTTTTTACATACTCAATTCATTCGTCATAACTTCCTGGAGACAGAAATTGATTTTACATGGGTATATCCACCTGAAGTTCCAAAATCAGCCACAATTATAATTTTGGCATGTTTTTTGTTGGAAATCACTTATAACATGTAGAAATGCAAAAAAAAAAAATCGAAATTTTGTTGAAAAAAAAGTTTCAATTTTTTTTTTCTAACAATTTTTTTTGGGGGGGGGGAGGGTGGGGAGGTTGGAAATCACTTAAAACATGTAGAAATGCAAAAAAAATTTTTTTCAAAATGGCCGCCATAGCGGCCATATTGGATTTTGGACAAAGTCCAAAATCTAAAGGCATGATCCTTGGACCATGCCTAATCCCCCCGCCAAGTTTTGTCGAAATCTGTCGAGAAGTTTTTCCGTAATAATGTTCACAAACAAACAAACAAACAAACAGACAAACAGAAAAGGGTGAAAACAGTAACCTCCAATCTTCAATGGCATAGGTTAATGAATAATTAATCGATTAATTGATAAATCAATAAATCAAAAAAATTCTTTATAGCCAAATCACTTCTTCACTGTCATGTACGAATCTCACCTTCCGAGCTCAAAAGGTGCCCGAAATATTGCCCAGATGAGAAAGAAAATAAATAAGGAGTTAATAATTCGATCATAATTAATTAATTGATTAATCAAAAAATAAAAAATGTTTTTGGCAAAGCACATCTTCACTTTTGTCCCCAAATTTCAGCTTCCAAGATCAAAGGATGGCTGAGATATCGCCCAGCCAAACAAACGAACAAACAAACAAGCAGTCATCGACTGGTACTTACGAAATCGTCAACTTGATCTCTGCCTTGTCAAATAAAAGCTGTCTCTAGAGAAGGTAGCGACGCAAACCAGAAGTTTCTACGATGATTCTGTACCAAACCATCATAAATCGAATGTTTGACCTTAATGTGACCTTGACCTTTGACCGATTTTGACCAACATCTAATCAGCGCTAACCATCACCCTCCTAAATCACGTGGTGTAATTTGACATTGGTAGCTTCTTCCGTTCTCGAATTATAACTTTTTTTGGATGTTTGACCTCACTGTGACCTTGACCTTTGACCGATGTTGACCAAAATCTAATCAGCACTCGCCAGCAACCTCTTGAATCACGTGGTGTAATTTGACATTGGTAGCTTCTTCCGTTCTCGAGTTATCGTGCCTTCAAACAAACAAACAGAAACGGAAGTCATCAATATACTTACGAAATCTTTAGATTTCGGAAGTAACAAGCAGTCATAGACTGGTACTTATGAAATCGTCAACTTGACATCTGACCTTGTCTAATAAAAGCTGTCTCTGGAGAAGGTAGCGACGCAAACCAGAAGTTTCTTGGATGATTCTGTACCAAACCATCATAAATCGAATGTTTGACCTCACTGTGACCTTGACCTTTGACCGATTTTGACCAAAATCTAATCACCGCAAGCCATCACCCTCCTGAATCTCGTGGTGTAATTTGACATTGGTAGCTTCTTCCGTTCGCGAGTTATATTTTTTTTGATGTTTGACCTCACTGTGACCTTGACCTTTGACAAATTTTGACCAAAATCTAATCAGCACGAGCCATCAGCCTCCTGAATCACGTGGTCTATTTTGACATTGGTAGCTTCTTCCGTTCTCGAGTTATAACTTTTTTTTGGATGTTTGACCTCACTGTGACCTTGACCTTTGAACGATTTTGAACAAAATCTAATCAGCACGAGCCATCAGCCTCCTGAATCACGTGGTGTAATTTGACATTGGTAGCTTCTTCCATTCTCGAGTTATCGTTCCTACAAACAAACAAACGAGCAGTCATAGACTGGTACTTATGAAATCGTCAACTTGACCTCTGACCTTGTCTAATAAAAGCTGTCTCGAGAGAAGGTAGCAACGCAAACCAGAATTTTTTACGATGATTCTGTACCAAACCATCAAGAATCGAATGTTTTGGATGTTTGACCTTACTGTGACCTTGACCTTTGCCGGATTTTGACCAACATCTAATCAGTGCTAGCCACCACCTTCCTGAAGCACGTGGTCTAATTTGACATTGGAAGCTTCTTCCGTTCTCGAGTTATCATTTTTTGGATGTTTGACCTCACTGTGACCTTGACCTTTGACTGATTTTGAGCAAAATCTAATCAGTACGAGCCATCAGCCTCCTGAATCACGTGGGGTAATTTGACATTGGTTGATTCTTCCGTTCTTGAGTTACCTGTACCAAACCATCAAAAATCGAATATTTGACCTCACCATGACCTTGACCTTTGACCAATTTTGACCAAAATCTAATCAGCACTAGCCATCACCCTCCTGAATCACGTGGTGTAATTTGACATTGGTAGCTTCTTCCGTTCTCGAGTTATCGTGCCTACAAACAAACAAACAAACAAGCAGTCAGAGACTGGTACTTACGAAATCGTCAACTTGACCTCTGACCTTATCAAATAAAAGCTGTCTCTGGAGAAGGGAGCGATGCAAACCACAAGTTTCTACGATGATTCTGCACCAAACTTCTCATAAAACATCCGATTTTTACCAGAATTTTGACAACCGAGTGTTAAGCATACTTAACCGTTACCAAAATTGAAAACAGGATTGAAATTGACTTTAAAAAATACCCCCGAGCGGGAGTACCGGTCATCTCTGCCAGAGGTCGAAAGTAAGTAACTCTCTGCCAGACTGGAATAGGGGCAGTTCATAAAGTACGTACGCTCTACTTCCGGGTTTCAAAACCACCCACCCCCCTCTGTATGTAGGCGAGTGACCACCCACCTACCCCCCCCTCATACATCTCTAATCGCTTGCAAAGCCAGCAGTTCCTAATGAACCGATGTTTGTAAGCCATGACAATGCAGTCCCTAGCGGTGTAATTTACCTTTTTCTTTTAATATCACAGCACGTCATTTATGAAAATAAAAGTACAAATTGACATTCGAGACAATGTTAATGTCATAAATGAGAGTAAGTGTTCATATAAACTTGGGTTCCATTGATTTAGTTAAATCTGACAAAAGCTTCAAATGTAATATTTGTCTCGGAGAGTTCCGGTTCTTAATTTAATACTTTTTTTTTGTATGTACTTTATGAACGGCCCATACGGGGAATCAGAGCGAAGTTTGAAGGGCCATAAAATCGGAACAAGAGCAAATTTCAAAAAAATGGCTCATGTTGTTCTTGATCTTGGTTTTTCAACCCCGGGGGCGCGACCCCAAGTGGGGTCGCCGAGCAAATTTTGTGGGGTCGTGGGCATCCGCTTGCAGTGAAAAAAAATTGTTTATTTTCGATCGGTGTTCGCTTTTACGGGATGTAATAATATGGAATAGGCAAAGCCGAGAAGCGAACGTATAATTCTTCTTACATTTGCTTCTTAAATATATCAAATTTAAGTCTTTTAAACATGAAAAAAATAAATATTACCTCAACATTACCTTCACAACAACAACTACACTGCCTAGAACAGGATCTCATCTGAAAAAAAAAATCCTCAACATTACCTTCACAATGACAACTACACCGCCGAGAACAGGATCTCATCTCAAAAAGATAAATACTTGAAGTGAACGTAGAATTCTTCTTACATTCGCTTCTGACTTTACCTATAACTTGTTCACAACTGTATACGCAATTTCCGGTTACTTCGGCCTGGATTCGGGATCAGCGATCAAATAATGTAAATCACGATGAAAAATTATTTTTTGATGATGCGGGAGATATCTTTATTAAAATCAGTGGAGGAAATATACACCATGTCTGATATTATTTGGGTCTTTCATGTCTCCGACGATGCCTTTATCTCCCGGCATGCATCATTCCCCATGACAAAAACCGGAAACAAAAAAAAAACTAGAAACAAAAAAAAACGGAAGCAAAATGGTCATAGCCAACGACACGGATTCACAATTGCCAGGGTATTGTGTTGTTTTTGTTGTTTCCTATTCTCTCATGTACACACGTTAAGTAATATTCACAAGATAGAAATAAAACCCAATCGTGTTTTTACACCGCACAGCGTTTAACAACAACCGGAAGCAAAAGGTCATAGCTAACGACACGGAATCCAAATAGCCAGGGGTATTGTGTTGTTGTTGTTGTTGTTGTTGTTGCTGTTGCTGTTGCTGTTGCTGTTGCTGTTGCTGTTGCTGTTGCTGTTGCTGTTGCTGTTGCTGTTGCTGTTGCTGTTGTTGTTGTTGTTGTTTCTTATTCTCTCACGTGCACGCGTTAAGTATGAAGCTCACTGCGTTCGCTATAAACGGTTCGTTCAAAGTATGGGAACCGGCGCAACATGACGCTTGGAATGGGATCCAGCCGATGCTCGGGCTCGTTGAAGGGCGGTTCATTTTGGCGGGAAATTAGTGGTTTGACCCACGGCCTCTCAGACTCAGACTCTGACTCTATCATTAACGTCTATTCACGTCTCCACGTAGGACTCGAGACCTTATTTGTGATGGCAGCACCGGCCTCCAGCAAATCTCGAGAACGTTCTCACCAGGATAAATTTCTGCACCTTGTATTTTACTACGTGGTTGATAAAAGTGGGGCACGGAGGCCTCAGTGTGTGATTTGTTTCGAAGTGCTTTCTCCGGAGTCTATGAAACAAAATAAGTTGCAGAGGAATTTGACTACAAAACATGCGCCTTATCAGGATAAGGAGAGAGAGCGTTCTTTGAGAGGAAACTTCTTGCACTCAACAATATGCGTCTTGACAGAGAGGGTACATGCCATCAGACCAATTCTCGGGCATTAGAAGCCTCATATCGAGTGTCGCTCCATGTTGCCAAGACTAAAAAGCCTCACTCCATTGCGGAAGAACTCGTGCTGCCATGTGCAAAGGACATGGTATCTCTGATGGTTGGGGAGGAAGCGGCGAAGAAACTGACAGTTATACCCCTCTCTGACAACACCATCCAACGCAGAATTGAAGATATGAGTCTGGACGTAACGGCTCAGGTCGTACAGAAGATCAAGGAATCGCCGTGGCACGCCATACAGTTGGACGAGTCCACTGATATCGCATCGTACGCGCAACTCATCGTCTGTGTCCGCTTCATTAAGGCTGATAACTTTGTCGATGAGCCTCTGCTCATCAAACCATTGGAGGCCACCACCAAAGGCAAGGACATTTTTGGGAAAGTAGAGCAGTTTTATCGTGACCATGATCTGGACTTCGGAAAGTTGCTCGGTTCTACAACAGACGGCACGCCAGCAATGTTAGGAGTGCGTTCTGGATTCAAGGCTAAATTGCTTGAGGTGGCTCCTCAGACCTCCATGGTACACTGCATGATTCACCGAGAAGTGCTCGCCTCTCGTACTTTGCCAGAAACCTTGCAGAGCGTGCTCTCAGAAGTCGTAAAAATGGTGAATCATATCAAATTGAGCGCCCTCAACACTAGGTTATTCAGGCTATTCTGCCAAGAGATGGATGCCGACCATAAGAATTTACTATTCTATACTCAAGTCAGATGGTTATCTCGAAGAAACCTTCTTCTGCGCGTTTACAAGCTCAAAGAGGAACTGAAGGAGTTCCTACGCACACAAGGGAAAACGGCATGGGTAGCGTTGCTTGAGTCGGACTCTTGGCTGTCAGAACTGTGCTATCTCATTGACATCTTTGAACATCTCAATGTCCTCAACCGCTCCCTCCAAGGCAAAGACGCAAACCTCATGATTTTTCACAACAAAATGAGCGGATTTCTGGCGACTCTAACATTACTGGCAGACAAAGCAGCTGTTAAGTGCTTCAACATTTTCCCCCGTCTGGTGGAGCATCTAATGACCTGCCAGTACGATGATACTGAGCTCGACAGTCTTTCTGGGGAGATAGCATGTCGCCTTCGGTCGCTCATTGAACAGTTCGAGCACTATTTCCCTGAGCTGGATGTGCAGTCCTTTTCTGTGGTTCGGGACCCTTTCACGGCTCCACTGGACTCGATTGCTGATGATGATACAGCACATGAAGAGCTTGTACAGTTCCAGCAGGATTCAGGAGCGCAGGCTCTTGCGCGGACAAATTCGTTGTCGACATTCTGGTGCAAAATGCTGTCGTCATACCCGACCCTGTCACGGCGCACCATTAAAGTTCTCATGCCATATCCTTCATCATATTTTTGTAAGCAGTCGTTCTCCACCATGGTGGTGATTAAAACAAAGCAAAGAAATCACCTAGAAATTGAGCATGATATGATCCTGGCATTGTCATCTACTTCTCCATGAATAGAGAAGTTGGTTTCTGAAAAATAGGCTCATCCTTCTCACTGATATATCTAAATGTCATTTGGAGTAAACTTCTGAAACATTCAACTGAACTATTTGGATACTGTCGGCTATTCTCCATTTACTCGTCTATGAAAACATGACGATGGTGAATAAAGTAAACAGTCAATGTTCTTGTGTCATGAAATCTTATCTTATATATTTATGAATTGGGGTTTGAATGTTTTGGGTCGCGCGATGTAGAGAGGTTCTGAAATTGGGTCGCCACTAAAAAAAGTTTGAAAACCACTGTTCTAGATAATAGTCCATAGTATCTGAATCACTACTAACATTTGATCTCTCTTGATAAATGAGGGAGGAGATACGATTTGAAATCGACAATTTTCGCAACTTTGACAGCCTCGTGACGTTGACCTCGACCTTGTACGACCTTGAAAGTTATATCGTTGTGCATGTCTCATCGACCTCTATCCATTCCACTATTGGTTATTTGTCTCCACTCGGTTTGATTATGGACAGACGGACATACGTACGGACGGACGTACGGACTTACGTACGTACGGACAGGCAGACAGACTTTGAGAGTTATTATTAGGTCATCTCTACTGAGATGATAGAGATGACCTAACGAGCACGTAATGTCGTGTGTTACAATCCCCCTCATTAGCATAATCTTCAGTACAGAATACCTCAGATACGACACCTTAACATAAATATCATAAAACATCCGATTTTTACCAGAATTTTGAAAACCGAGTATTAAGCATACTTAACCGTTACCAAAAGTGAAAACAGAATTGCGATCCGAGTCAAAACAAACTCGTAACGTCGACAGAAGCAAAAATCTCCATTTCTCCACGCAATTATTTAATATTATTTTATCAAAGTCACAAAACCGTAATATTCAGCCATCCACCAACAATCTTTACATAATCCGGTGGCGTAGCGAGTCAGGCATGCGACGATAACCTTTATTGGGAGAAAAAAATGACTTTTAAACACCATCTTTATCGAAAACACCATCAGCGCGAACACGGAAAACCTTTATGTGATCAACGACGCCTCTGCTCGAGCGCGCTGCACCACATGACGAGCCGTGATGCGGCGAGTGAAATATTTTTTATACAATCTAAAAACGTCTCCAAAACATCCGATTTTTACCAGAATTTCAACAAGCGAGTTTTAAGCGTCATAAGCGATCGCAAAAACCGAAGACAAAATTAAAATCGAAGTCAAAACGAACTCGTAACGTCGACCGAAGCAAAAATACTCCATTTCTCCACATTAATTTACGGAATTATGTTTGACGTCACTCTGACCTTGACCCTTCACCGATTTTGATCAAAATCTAATCAGCGCGAGCCATTAACCTCCTCAATCACGTGATGTAATTTGACATTGGTAGCTTCTTCCGTTCTCGAGTTATCGTGCCTACAAACAAACACACAAACACACACACAAACAAACAGTCATAGACTGGTACTTCCGAAATCATCAACTTGTCCTCTGACCTCGTCTAATAAAAGCTGTCTCTAGAGAAGGTAGCGACGCAAACCAGAAGTTTCTACAATGAATCTGTACCAAACCATCAAAAATCGAATGTTTTGGATGTTTGACCTCACTGTGACCTTGACCTTTGACCGATTTTGACCAAAATCTAATCATCGCTAGCCACCACCCTCCTGAATCACGTGGTGTAATTTGACATTGGTAGCTTCTTCCGTTCTCGAGTTATCATTTTTTGGATGTTTGACCTCATTGTGACCTTGACCTTTGACCGATTTTGACCAAAATCTAATCAGCACTAGCCATCACCCTCCTGAATCATGTGGTGTAATTTGACATTGGTAGCTTCTTCTGTTCGAGTTATCGTGCCTACAAACAAACACACAAACACACAAACAAACACACAAACAAACAAACAAACAAACAAACACACAAACAGAGGACGGAAGTCATCAATATACTTACGAAATCTTTAGATTTCGTAAGTAACAAGCAGTCATAGACTGGTACTTACGAAATCGTCAACTTGACCTCTGACCTTGTCTAATAAAAGCTGTCTCTCGAGAAGGTAGTGACGCAAACCAGAAGTTTCTACGATGATTCTGCACCAAACCATCAAAAATCGAATGGTTGACCTCACTGTGACCTTGATCTTTGACCGATTTTGACCAACATCTAATCTGCGCTTGCCATCACCTTCCTGAATCATGTGGTGTAATTTGACATTGGTAGCTTCTTCTGTTCGAGTTATCGTGCCTACAAACAAACACACAAACACACAAACAAACACACAAACAAACAAACAAACACACAAACAGAGGACGGAAGTCATCAATATACTTACGGAATCTTTAGATTTCGTAAGTAACAAGCAGTCATAGACTGGTACTTACGAAATCGTCAACTTGACCTCTGACCTTGTCTAATAAAAGCTATCTCTCGAGAAGGTAGCGACGCAAACCAGAAGTTTCTACGATGATTCTGCACCAAACCATCAAAAATCGAATGGTTGACCTCACTGTGACCTTGATCTTTGACCGATTTTGACCAACATCTAATCTGCGCTTGCCATCACCTCCTGCATCACGTGGTGTAATTTGACATTGGCAGCTTCTTCTGTTCTCGAGTTATAACTTTTTTTTGGATGTTTCACATCACTGTGACCTTGACCTTTGACCGATTTTGACCAAAATCTAATCAGCACCAGCCATCACCCTCCTGAATCACCTGGTCTAATTTGACATTGGTAGCTTCTTCCATTCTTGAGTTATCTGTACCAAACCATCAAAAATCGAATATTTGACCTCACTGTGACCTTGACCTTTGACCGATTTTGACCAAAATCTAATCAGCACTAGCCATCACCCTCCTGAATCACGTGATGTAATTTGACATGGTAGCTTCTTCCGTTCTCGACTTATCGTGCCTACAAACAAACAAACAAACAAACACACACACAAACAAACACACAAACAGAGGACAGAAGTCATCAATATACTTACGAAATCTTTAGATTTCGTAAGTAACAAACAAATAGAAAGAAAATGGAGTAAAAAGTGAGTACGCCCTTCCTTCGGTGCCCAGTGATGATGTCATGCATCACCAAGATGTGGAAATGGGAAGGAGCAGTGTACAATAAATGAAAATATAAACAAACGAAAATAGATAAATGAAAAATCAAATGCAGGGGAGCGACCCGAGACAATGTCGAAGCAATGTGTATGCACACCCAACTAGTGTTTTTCATATTTGTGAAATATGACAGCACGAAATCAGCGACAGCGCGGACAGAAATGCAAACCAATGAGGCTCTAAAGCATGTACCATGTGTAAACGTCAAGGAGCAGTCAAAATATAAATGAAAAACGAAGACCCACCCACATCTCTCACCTTTGAATTGAGCGAATCACCAATCAGCTCTCACTTTATCACTTAAACTCAAGTAAACTCATGGGTATGAATTTCTGTCTGTGCTGTTGCTGATGATTCTCCAACAAGCAATGAAACTGGTTTGGCGGCTGAGGTGGTGTTTAGCATTGGGATTCTCATGTGTGTACGATTTGTGAACATCTTTATAGCTGTCGAGGAACTCCAGGAAGAGTTTGAAACAGCAAAGGTATTATGTTGGGTAGCCTTTCGTGGTTGCTTTATGCAGCTTCTTCCGCTGGAAGAGTATGGGAGAAGTCAATTTACACATATATACATATACTCTTATTTTTAAGAAGAAGAAGGTGCTTCCAACCAAAAGTAAAAAAACTAGATCGAAGATCGACTCCGCTAATTTGAGCAAAAACAAAATAGCAGACCCGGTCTCAGGCAACATTTCACCAGCTTCACAGCCGGCTTACTCAGGCACAATAGACTCTCAAGCATGTACCCAAGGTAAGCCCTCAAGCATGTACCCAAAGTATGTCTGTTGTGCCTGTGGAAGCCGGCTGTGAAGCTGGTGAAATGTTGCCTGAGACCGGGTCTGCTATTGTGTTTTTGCTCAAATTAGCGGAGTCAGTTGAGTTTTTTTACTTTTGGTTTAAGCGCCCTCTTCTTCTTTAAAAATGTGTAATCCCAAATGCTCCAATCTTACAATGTATATATATATATATATATATATATATATATATATATATATATATATATATATATATATATATATATATATATATATATATATATATATGTGTGTGTGTGTGTGTGTGTGTGTGTGTGTGTGTGTGTGTGTGTGTGTGTGTGTGTGTGTGTGTGTGTGTGTGTGTGTGTGTTTTGAAGAGATATAAGGCTCATGGAGGATCTTACATGTAAATCACGTGCAAAACGAAGACACTAGTCGACATCAGTGGAGTTTTACATTAATTCTAAGTTCATTAGTAGGCAATGGACAAAGACATGGTATAAAAGGTTTGAAGCCGGGTTCCCTGCATCATGAGCCAGACATTCAGAGGAGACCACTGTCAGGCCAACAGGACAAATACGATAGCTACGTGGTAGCATGTTCACCCTAAAGTTGTATCTTCTGGGTTACAAGATCTCATTACAAATGATATGGCATACTTTAATCTTCTTAAAATTGGTTTGGCAGATTTGGGTGTCATTAACATTTACAAGGAAATATTATAAACAAATCCTTATTAATATTGCTGTCTCCAGCCGGATGTGAACCCACAATATGTGCGATACCACAACTCAGATTCTGCAACTGGTCCAGACGGCATCAGCCCACGTGTCCTCAAAGCCTGCTCTTCTGCTCTTGCTCACCCTCTCTCTGTTCTATTCACCCTCTCATTTGCTTAAGGCCATCTGCCATCTGCTTGGAAATCAGCAAACATTACTGCCCTGCACAAAAAAGGTGCAAAAACAGATCCCTGCAACTACAAACCAATCAGCCTTCTCCCAATCATCAGCAAGGTTATGGAATCCATCATCGTTTCAGACATCAAATCCTTCCTCTTCTCCAATGGCTTGATTTCTGATCATCAATTTGGTTTCAGACCAGGTCACTCTACCCTGGATATGCTGCTTCTGCTCTCCCAACAATCGATGGAGGTCCTCAATGCCAGACAGGAAATCCGAGCCGTATCCCTGGACATATCACGTGCTTTTGACACAGTCTGGCACCCTGCCCTACTCACCAAACTCTCTTCCTATGGTATTCAAGGCCATCTCCACTCATGGCTCGCAGACTTCCTCTCCTGTCACAGTCAACGTGTGGCCCTAAATGGAGTTCTTTCATCCCCTCTTCCTGTGCAGGCTGGAGTTCCTCAAGGTAGCGTTCTGGGCCCTGTTCTCTTTCTGGTTTTCATCAATGATCTCTCCGACTCTCTGGAAAATCCTCTATATCTCTTTGCTGATGACTCCACCCTCTGCCGTACCATCGGTCATCCCTCAGACCGGCAAGCAGCAGCTTCTTCGCTCACTGCAGATCTGGATAAAATCACACACTGGTCCAACACGTGGAACATGTCTTTCAATCCGGACAAATCTCACACTCTCACGATGTCTCTTCGAAAGGACCGTTTAGAAACCCCGCCCCCCCATCCACCCCATCCACTTTCTCAACAATCCTCTGGAAGAAGTCCTTTCTTTCAAGCTTCTGGGTCTCACTATCTGCCATGACCTTTCCTGGGAAAGCCACATTTCAAACCTCGCCTCCAAAGCCAGTCGCAGACTGGGAATCCTCCATCGTGCAAAGTCCTTCCTCGGCACACCTGAGCTCCTGACCACTTACAAAGCCTTTGTCTGCAGCCTGATGGAGTACTGCTCTCCCCTCTGGGCTGGTGCTCTTGCCTCCCACCTTTCTCGGCTTCACGCTGTCGAAACCAGGGCATTTCGGATCATTGGCATCTCCCGCAATGAGGCTGAGTCTTTGGGCCTCTCATTCAATCACCGCAGGTTGGTCGGTGGTCTTTGTCTTCTACCGTCTCCTCTCCAGTCTCGCCCCCCCCCCTGCTCTCTCTGCGATTTGTCCCCACCACATTTCCGCAGGGCGCTCAAGGTCCGCCAACAACCCCCTTCTGGTAAAACTTCCAAAATCACGAATCACTGCTCACCTTCTCTCTTTCATTCCTCTTTTTCCCCGCCTTTGGAATAAACTCCCACACTGTCTTCAATCCCATTCTTCCCTCCAGGCCTTCAAAACTGCTGTTCACCACCACCTCTTATCATCCCCATCCAAATCCTCGATCTTTTCTACCCCTGATAATCCACCCAAACTCACCTCCAAATTCCCTGCTTTCCTTCTTGAAAGTCCCTGTAATGTCCATCTTGTATTGCCCATGTTCCCCGTCCCATCCCTCTCCCTTCCACAGATCTCCTAATGTCTCTTTTCCCCACTGTTTTGTCCTTCCCACTCCCGCCCCTCTTGTCGCATGCCCCCCTTGATGTGCATTGTGTGTTAGCTCTCATACGAGCCTCGACAAGGTATACAAAAAACAAACAAAAAAATACCAGTGTCCTTTCCTCACCACTCAGCCACTGTGGCCACACCATTCCTCAAAGGAGGAGTTATGTCAGCTGTCCTATTGGCTGGCACATTTTGGAGATGAACAAGATACCATGGTGTCCTTTGGAAAGGGCAAGCCAGTTTTTTTTGAAAAGAACAAGAGTGCTGGCTCACTGACTAAATCCCAAATTCTTCCGTCATGCTCTTCAGCATAATTCATCATTTGTCATCTCTTTTAGCCATATGAGCTGGTTGAGTGATAGAGATGGAAAGGTGTCGTTGATTTGACTGCGAGTCACCTAAAAATAATCGCACAAATGTCAAATACCGTCCTTTGGGAGGAATGTTTCCCCATAGGTCACTTCGACAAAATACACCAGCAACCCAGTAGATGAGGTAAAGGAAGATGGTTTCATGGTCAATGCAATAGTCTGGTATCAGTCAAGTATTAATTAATTAATTATTTCGAATTAGAGGCAGGTTTTCCTTTACCCCTGGCATCAGCCCGATGGTTAATTTAATATATGACAGGAACTGTGCATGTGTATTAACGCAGAGGAGGCATTTAGTTTGCATAGTGAAGGAAAGCATGATTCAGGATGCTGGAGCTGCCTGTGCAGCACTATGACTACAAACTGTCCTTGTACATTGGTGTTGCATTTGTCCGCACAGCACTACAATGATATTTTGTAATCAGATTTTATTCCCTGGTGCACTGAACCTTGACGACACAACTCTGAGGTGGGTCAAGCTAATAATTCATTCTTTTTAGATGGCTGCTGGGTTGCAGAGGTGAGAGCAGGAATTTCGAATTGGGCCAGGGTGCCGGCAATAGCTCGCCTACTCTTAGCAAAGCTAATTGTGAACTACCCTGCCCCTCCTCACAACTTCATGTGCTTGTTACCGGTACAATACACATCGACAGAAAAGCTCAATAGAGGTTTGGAATATCACCTGTTACACTTCTTCTTCTTCTGCGTCTTGCATGTGGCACCTTTGCTGCCAAGTAGCTATCATTTTGTTGGGGTGCAACTATGTCGCTGATGCTGTCCCCTATACCAGTTCACTGGTACTCAATTTCGTCGACCTCAGAAGGATGACAGGCTGTGTCAACCCCACCTGGTGTTAATTTCATTAGCAAAAGGGGCTTGAACTCAGGACCCTAAGATACCAAGCCAGCTACCCTAACCACTAAGCCAACACCGGGCTTATCTGTTACACTTGGAAGAGAGCACACCAGTGTGAACGTGAATTCCATCCCACATTTAGTCTCTTGCTTTCATAATTTATTGAACTGCTATATCCCCACTGCAAAATCATTATCAGCCTCCACCAATTCAAATTTGAATTGCAAAACTTTCTCTACCCATTTAGGCCAGGAAGTGGTTCCAAAGTGACATCTCCATGACTTGGTTTGAGGGATTATCTGGAATCAGGACCCCTAAGTGTGGACTGGACCACATCCTCTTGCCAGGAGACCCAGGTGAATTATAACAACTTTAACCATGGGCCTCAGAAGGGTGATCCTTAATCTTGACTTCAATTTTCGTATTGATATTTTCTTGTTGAGTCAAGAACTGCTTCCTGGGAAGAGAATCTCTTTGGAATATGACTCACCACTACAGTGTTTTTTTCCGCTGTGCCTCTTCATGTCCAGAACCCATGGGTGCTCTGGTTCTCCATTTAGGACAAATGTCTTGGGGTAGCCTTTTGAGGAACTAGAAATTCTACTTGCTGTTTGGCTTGATTCCAGCAGCTTAAAGGTCATGAGGGAATATGATGCACATTGAAAGCTTTGGTTGCAAAACAGGTCACAAGAGATGCCAAATGTTTATGGGAAAGAGGAACAAACCAACATCAGCCTTGGGAAAGAGACTGCATTGAAAAGAGTGAGAAGACCCAAATATAGGTCATTTTCACTCCTATTTTGTGAATTGTATACCACCAAAATACAATGTTGTTTGAGTGAAACTTGTTTACTTAATTATTTAATGGATTCAGAGTAGAAGATCCAACCTTAGTGAAGACTTACCCCCTATACCAAGCCTGTTGTTGGCTTAACGGATAAGTTGGCTAGCTTAAGATCTAAAGATCTTGAGTTCAAGCTCCTGTTGGGCCATTGAATTAACAGCAAGTGGGTTTGACTCATCCTATCATCCCTCTGTGTTTGGTAAAATGAGTACCAGCTTGCTGGTAACAGGGACATTGCATCAGCAGCACAGCTGCACCCCCAGAAAATGATGCAGCCAAGCAGCTATACACTGCATATGATTATATAAAGTAAAACAAAATAAAACCCCATATACCAAAAAAAGCAAAATCAAATTAGATAGGATCACCATATTCTAACTTTCAAAAAAGAGGACACTCTGGAGAGGGACACTTTTCAAGAGTTTCCTTTACGTATTAAGTAATCGTATTGGCAGATGGGTTCCAGACCTCGGTTAATTTTAACTGCAAACCACAATTCGTCCTTTCGAAATACTGAATTATTACTGGAAATATTGTGCTTGTCTGAGTTCACATGAGATTGTCAATCAATAACACCCATATTAGCCACAGACGTACAGTACCAGCTCTACATACCAAGCACACGACTTCCCATTCTTCTCGACCACTTTAAAAACAAGCTCTTGATGAAAATCAAACAAGTGTGTACGGTATGGACTCAGAAAAGATACTGAATCGTGGACTGAGCATGCCACTGGACTCTGTCTCTGTCTCTCTGTCTCTCTGTCTCTCTGTCTCTCTGTCTCTCTGTCTCTCTGTCTCTCTGTCTCTCTCTCTCTCTCTCTCTCTCTCTCTCTCTCTCTCTCTCTCTCTCTCTCTCTCTCTCTCTCTCTCTCTCTCTCTCTCTCTCTCTCTCTCTCTCTCTCTGGTTGGACAGGAAGTGGATGTGTGAGTGTCGATGTTCGAACATGTCCATTAAGCCTTGACGGAGCAGTACAGACTTGTACCAAACTGTCCTGGTCCAAACATTACGCAACCACATTTTATCACCGTCAGCAAATGTATAAAATGGATTAACCGTTTAAATAGGGTAAAAAAAGGTATCCCAAATCTTAAAATTTATCCCATTGAAAATTCAAAAGCAAAAATAAATGGCAAAATCCCGGATTTATAAAGATGTTTCAAAAACCCGGCAGGGCGGAGATTTAAGGACCGAGAAAGAGGACATGTCCTTGAAAAACCGGACGTATGACAACCATAAATTAGAGAGTTCATTGAACACCTTTCCTCATGCTGTCTTGCTGTCTTGAGAAACAAAGGCATGGGCAGGGTCTACAACCTCTAAATTTGATGTCATGATAATGTAAAATGCCATCAGATTTTCTCTAGGTATTACTAAACGGAAAGTTTGAAAGTGCCAAAAATGGTTATTTGTGTTCTACAGTGTACAAGTATATAATTAAATTGAAATAAAATGAAGATTTTAACTGTAGTAGAAAAAAAGTTTTTTTTGTAAGTTTACACTGTTAATGCAGCATCTTTCACACCGCCTTATTTAACATGTTACATTAGTTATTTGTGTCTGTTGTTTGTGTCCTTTATGACATCTTTAAAAACAGTAAATTTCCTTTTGTAATATTTTCAATTTTGCTTGACTGCGAGACAGGCAGAGGGAGTAAAAAAAAGTGTTTTTCACTCCTGTCTGTGCTTGTGTGATCAGGATGAATTCAGAGAAAAAAAAAACTACAGGTTTGTTTTCTGATTAGTGTTCAAAATATAACATTAAAATGAAACTAAGTTGTTCCTCGATCATAAGCTGACGTTTCTAGACAGACAGACAGAAAGACAGATAAAGTGAACCAACTGCTTAACCCCACTTTTTGCTTCATGGGGTAAAAAGACTAATACTCACTGAGTATTAGTCAGGTCAGGTTCGATCTGTGACCTGCTACAGGTACCATGTAAACCTGTACTAACCTGTTCCATGGTCGGGTTGTCGGCGACTAAACCGTCTCCCCCACCAGGCTTTCTGGTGAGGAGGGTGTTTGGATATGGACACCCAGCAGGATTAAAAACAAAACCTGTCAAAGGGCGGAGGAGCTCCTTGTGAGCCAACGGCCATCCATATCTAGTGCCCAACTGTGTCTGCGGACGTCCTCCTGCAGTTGGGTTACTTCTTATTAGGAGGTTGGTGGCAGGATTTGCACTCCAGCCACCGTAAAACCCTTCATTCCGCAAAACGCAAAAACGCAAAAAAATCTGAAAACCCACTCCGTGGGAGTACCTCCTGTGCAGCTTCCCTTCGCAGGGCAGCTCACCGGATGATGGGATTGGGGCAAAGCCTTCGGGACCCCCAATCTTTGATAGGAGGGAAACCACGGGGTAACATCCCTGGGTCAGATTGCGGGAGAGTGTGTCGGAGTGGTGCTGAGGTGTCGTCCACCAGACGGCGGTCTCCTTGGGTTAACCTGAGGCGTTCCCTTCGGGTGGGTGCCTGGAATGTCCTATCCCTAAGAGAGGATGATCACCTGTCTCTGTTATCATCTGAGCTCAAGCGTTTGGACATCGGGATTGCAGCTCTCTCTGAGGTTCGGAGAACGGATTGCGGCGAGATAATGGTGGGTGGTTACACCTACTATTGGTCTGGTCGCTCTGATGGTTACCATACCCAAGGAGTTGCTGTAGCTGTGTCCAATAAGCTGACCCCAATGATAATTGAGGTAACACCGGTCAACGAGCGTATTATGAGATTAAGGATTCGTCACTCCTTAGGTGTCATTTCCCTGGTCTCTGTTTATGCTCCGACTGAGGCGAGTGATCTTACCGTGAAGGACACATTCTACGCCACACTCGAGTCTGTGGTTGATCAGTGCCCCAGACGAGATACACTTCTAGTCTTGGGGGATTTCAATGCATCGACTGGAACTGATAGGGATGGTTATGAGGTGTGTGTTGGTCCCCATGGGTCAGGAACTATGAACCAGAATGGCACTAAGTTCCTTGACTTTGCAAAAAGTCATGGACTTAGGGTGGCTGGTTCATGGTTTCAGCGCCCGCAAGCTCATCGCTGGACTTGGTATTCCAACGCTGGCGGTGTGGCAAAGGAGATTGACCATGTCCTCATTGACGGTCGTTGGAGGATGATCCAGAACTGCAGGGTCTACCGGAGTGCTCAGTTCCTCAATACTGACCACAGGCTCGTTGTAGCAACTCTAAAGCTGCACCTTAAATCCTGGAGAATGGTACCATCCCAGCCGAGGCTGGATGTTGCCAAGCTCAGGGATGAGAGAGTAGCTGAGGAGTTTGCGAACAGGCTGAGTGGACACTTGGGGGGTCTGGGTGCTTTGGGGGGTCCTGAAGAGTTGTGGTGCACCTTCAAGACCACCGTCCTTGATGTTGCCGGTGGATGCCTTGGAGTTCACCGCAGGGCAAAGAAGAATTTTGTCTCTCAAGGGACACTGGATACCATTGACCAGAGTCGCAGGGCCAGGCTGAATGGCAGAGCTGAGCTGTTCAGGGAGCTGAGGCGTAAAACTGTACGTGCACTGAGGGTGGACAAGGAGGCCTATGTGCGAGGAATCTGTGAGGGGGTAGAGCATCACCTGTGGACAGGTGATTCTCGTCCCGCTTACAGGGAATTCGCGCATTACGTTCATCCAAGCCCATCCCTCGGAGCACTGCAGTTCGAGCAGAGAGTGGTAGGCTCTTGACAGAGGAGTCTGAAGTGAAGGCCCGCTGGGCCGGTTACTTTGAGCGGTTGTACCAGGCTGATCCCCCAGCTGTCGAGTTGGACGTCAAGGGTGTTACAATCCCTGTTGCTGACCCTCAGATCAACTGTGGTCCACCATCGCTTGTGGAAACACGGGCTGCGGTGAACCAGTTGAAACGGGGCAAAGCTCCAGGGATCTGTGGCATCCATGCCGAACTTCTCAAGGCTGGTGGAAATGCTGCACTCGCGTCGTTGCATGCAGTTTTGTGCTCTGCCTGGAACACAGGCATCATCCCAACTGACTGGAAGAGGGGCCTTGTTGTCCCTCTCTGGAAAGGGAAGGGTGATCGCCAAGACTGCAACAACTACCGAGGGGTGACGCTGCTCTCAGTGCCGGGCAAGGTCTTTGCTCGGATAATTCTTGATAGGGTTCGCCACCATCTGCTTGAGCACCAGCGTCCAGAGCAGTCAGGCTTTACACCAAAGAGGTCAACGATTGACCGTATCCTTGCACTTCGTGTCCTCACCGAACGCAGACGAGAGTTTCGGCAGGGGCTGCTTGCAGCCTATGTTGATCTCTGTAAAGCGTTCCATTCAGTGAATCGGGATGTCCTCTGGAGGATTCTTGGTCTTCGTGGGGTGCCACCAAAACTGATCGATCTGATGTCTGAACTCTACTCTGGTACTGAGAGTGCTGTGAAGTGTGGTGGTACCATCTCTGACTTATTTCCAGTTGTTACTGGAGTTCGTCAGGGGTGTGTACTTGCCCCCACACTTTTCAGCACTTGTATGGACTGGATTCTAGGGAGGATGTCGGAGAGATCAAGTTGCGGTGCATTGTTTGGCCCTCGAGGTGCTGAATGAGGAGTCGGAGCCGTTGGGATTACGGATTTCTTGGGTCAAAACAAAGATCCAGGCTTTCGGTGACATCTTGGATGCTGCTGTCCTGTCTGTGTCTGTTTGTGGTGAGGATGTTGAGGTCGTGGATAGATTCACTTACCTTGGCAGTGATATTCATGTCTCCGCAGGTTGTGAGCCGGAGGTCAATAGACGTCTGGGTCGGGCCTGGGGAGTCATGGATTCACTGGATCATGGGGTGTGGCGCTGCCGGTACCTGTGCGGGAGGACGAAAATCCGAGTCTTCAGGTCCTTGGTACTTCCAGTCTTGCTCTATGGGTGCGAGACTTGGACTTTGACCAAGGATCTGAGACGGAGACTTAATTCCTTTGGTACCAGGTCTCTTCGGAGAATCCTTGGCTATCGCTGGTCGGATTTTGTGTCCAACGAGCGGTTGCTGAGAGAGACTCGGATGAGATTTGTTACCTGCATAGTCCGTGAGCGTCAGCTGCGGCTGTATGGACATGTGGCTCGTTTTCCTGACGCTGATCCTGCTCACCAGATTCTCTCAGCGAGGGAGTCTCATGAGTGGAGGAGGCCAGTGGGCCGACCACGTGCCTCATGGTTGCAGCAGGTTGACCATCATCTCAAGGAGATGGGGATGGGCCTGGCATCTGCCTGGGGGATGGCCAGTCGGAGGCCCCTGGAGTACCGGCGGAAAGTGGACGCAGCGACGCGCTGTTCTGGCACATGCTCCCATACCTGACCTGACTCACTGAGAGTAAATAACTTTCAATGGAAAATGCAAATTTGTTTATTTAAATTATACTCACAAATGCAACAGAATTCAGGATTACCCATAATACAGAGACTTTCCTCAAGAGCAGAAAGATTTGCAGAAATGCCGACTTAAAAATCGTACAAAAGTTAGACATCATACTTTGAACTCAAAGCAGTATACATATTGGGAAGGATTACCTTGTGTGGTTTGCCATTGCCTTCACATGGTCAGGTCAGGTGTTTAGAATTTGGCAAGGGTGCCTGCACACAGTGGTGTCGCCTTTGCAAAAGCCATCTTGTGGATCTCTAAAGTCCACCAACAAGAATAAATGGTGTGAGGTGGGACCACAGGTTAATGTCTCATCTGATGGATGGACAGTGCACTCATTGATGCAAGAACATGCCTGTGAAATACCGTCATACTCAGACTAGACAGCTCAAAGACAAGTACATTGCCTCTCAGCTAATTTGTCAGCCTACATGTCTATTATTTTATTTATTATATTACTATTATTAGCTCACCTGGACTTTACTCAGGTGAGCTTATGAGATCGAGCAGTGTCTGTCGGTGAGTGAATCAGTCAGTCAGTCCGTAAATAATTCAGTCATTATCGCTGAAACCAAACACACGATTTTGATGAAACTTGGCCCTAAACTTCATATCTGAGGTCTAACGAAGATTTATTGACTGCATCAAAATCTGCGCTACGAAAGGGGGTCTATGGGGGGAGGGGAGGGAGGGTTGGCCCCCAAAATATGTAATTGCTGTCTTCTCTGAAACTACACAAACAATTTTAATTAATTTGACCATAACCTTCATCACCATGGTGTTCCAAAGTTTGTCATGCCATTAAAAAAAAAAATCAGGGTCAAAGGGAGTCTGCAGGGTGTTTGAGTGACTGTTGCTCTTGATGCAAGTGAGCTTCACAATGCACAGTCCTATTTTTAGTATTACTGTGTGTATTATCATGGTTTGCTTTGTATTATATTTCGGGTATGTACTTTAATATAAAGTCAAAAAATTTGCCATGACCAAGAAGATCTCTACTGTCGACAAGGAGGCTGTCTTTTGTTCAGCTTAACTGAACATACTTTGAACTGAATGGTGAAGGACAGATATATTGACATGAAACAAACACGTGACAGGTAGGGAACGGGCAGACATAATGGAGAACAGGCAGACAATGTGGACAAGTGCGTAAAAAGATCACGGATATGCAGAGATGAGGGACAACATGAGATTTTGATAACTCACCATGCACAGTGACCGGCAGGAAAGACGGACAGACTCAGAGCAGGTATTTCTAGATGTGAGAGTAAAGACAAGACAAAATAAAAAGGTGAATGCAAAATTTAGACCTAGTAACAATGGACAAAATGGATTTTTTTCTCCCAGATATATCGCAGGAAAGGTGAAATCAACCTTGAGAAAAAGACTCCCAAGTTACAATGAAAGATGACAACAATTTGATGATGGTGTAATATTGTGGTTCGAGTACATGGGATATTTTGTCTGCAACTTTGGAACAGCTATTGAAAAACGATTCATCCTCTGAGCACATTGTTATGCAATTGACATTCACATTTGGTTAAAGGGATTTTTGGACTATGGCCAAAGATAGCTTTATCATTGGGAGCATTTTAGTGCCCATTCAAAGTTGCCTTGGGAGCATCAACAACGTGTGGATTCATGTCACATGCAGAACAGATCATGTGAGACAGGCAGATCATCCCATCCAAAAATATCATTATTGAGCCAGCTAGATTTTTACTGACATTCCAAAAGCGACACTTTCATTCTCTCGACATCGGTCTCCACTGTTACCTTTAGCTTTAGTTAAAATTATTGAAAACATCCTGTGGGTAAGCAGTCCTATATCATCACTATTAGACCACCAACTAAATAGACAAACAGGGAAGTTGAGTCCTTGTTCGCAAAATTAACCACTCAAATTTGAGTTCCCATTTATTGGCTTAACTTGTGTGATGGCTTCCCAACCTCACCATTTCCCCCCATTGAATTAGGTGATGAAAATGATGAATTAGGTAATGGAAATGGTTGATTGGGTAATCACAGAACCTATTTTAAAATGAAAGACCAAGGTGGGGAGAATACCATTTTTAGCAAACAACTATGCTCTCACAAGTCCAGTATATGTTGTGCAGTCCGCTTAGAAGATGAAACATTGGAATTAACAACTGATGCTTTTTCCAAAGCAGACATGTTTCTCAAGCATGAAGGTCATTCCAAGGTATGATGCAGTCACCACCATACCATAACGATGGCATCTGTGACTTGGCTATCAATGAGAAGTAACTGGAGTTACACACAATTATATGGAGCTTTCTCATCCACGTAGGCTGGTGACGTCAACACCTGTTGGGTCCGCCATTTTGTAGGTCATCCAGATTATCAACAATCCAGTTTTGGATCACTCAAAATATATGGAGAAATATCTGCAACTGGAAATGGCTCGAGCTTATCGAATGTTGTTAGTCATTGAGATAAGCATAGCAGGCACCAGTATATGCAGAAGTTAGAAGTCTCTGGGGCAAGGGTGTTTGAGGTGGGGATCAGGGGGTGGGGTGGGGGCAAATGCCCCCCCCAAAAGCCAGCTCAGCTTTTGTAATTCGGGCATAAAAATATCATGATGACAAAATATCGTGAGATGATAAAATATTGAGAAATGACAGAATGGTTGCCTGTGATGCAAAAACTCGCATGAATTGTCATATATTTGGCCATTTTTGCAATTATCAATCATAATCCTTTTGGGGTTAAAATAGTAACAAAAAGAAAACCAAGAAAAAATACATAAAATGTCATAGCCCTGTTGCTTTAGTAATTCTGCTGTATGGAGTTAAAGGGCTAGCCCATATTTATTTACAAATAAAATGGCTGCCAATCTTTCAGTGGGACATCTTTGATCAGATCGCAAAATAAAGTGAGGTGCAGGTGTATACCATCATGTACTTTACTTCTGCTAAGTTTGAACAAAATTGGACCATGCATGTCTGAGAAATGGTTGGGGACACATTTAAGTAACAAAATGGCCGCCAGTCGGCCATCTTACATCTGACCTCAAAAAACAGACATGCATATGTAAGCAATCATTCTTTATCTGTGTGTCATGTTTAAACAACATCGGTAAATGCATGTCCGATAAATGGTTGAAGACTTGTTCGATACTGGGGGCTTTTTACAACTAAAATGGCCACCAGTCGGCCATCTTTGATTGCATCATGAAACAAAATGATATGCATATGTACACCATCTTGTCTTGTCTTTACTCCAAGTATGAATAAAATTGGTCAACACCTGTTTGAGATATGGTTGCGGATGCACAGCCACAAAAATTGAGACCAAATCCAGAAGCCCACAAAGTCCAGCGGGAGTAGTAATTAATTCATTACACATCTGGCAAGTGTCAGATTTTCCCGATTCCAGAGGCTTCGCCTGCCCTCAAACACTTTTGAAATAACGTATTTCCATCCTTCAATGCATGTCGCGCAATCACGCATATGCAGAAACACAAATGGCTGATGGGAGGACAATTGACAGCATGTTATGGTGGGGATAAGAAGTCTTGCAGGATTCTGGGCCTGGTGGTCACAGATCCATACAACTTGCCGGGAAACTTGCTAACCTACTGTGCAGTAGCTGTACCGGACATTGACTCGACAGTACCCGTACCCTGATATCTGCATTTATCGAGTAAACACTTCATCCTATGACACAAAAGAGGCTATGAGAGATTTTAAGAGTTTGGACTGCTTCAAATATTTTGTGGCTGGCTAGAAACAGATGGTGTTGATGATGTCCAAAGTAACAACCAATATTAATCAGCAATGTATGCTTGTAAACACACTAGCTTATTGTTATAAAACTCTGTGGGGCTGACTGGCTGTTGTGATAGTGCTGTGTCATGCTGTGAACAAAAGAACGTCAATCAACTAGTTATCCAATATGTGACTTTCCAAATGACGTATGAATGCTAAATGAGGCCATTTGTGCATGCCGTGTGTGTGTGTGTGTGTGTGTGTGTGTGTGTGTGTGTGTGTGTGTGTGTGTGTGTGTGTGTGTGTGTGTGTGTGTGTGTGTGTGTGTGTGTGTGTGTGTGTGTGTGTGTGTGTGTGTGTGTGTGTGTACATTAATTCGGTTTGGCTCGCCAGGTCTTCAATAAAAATTTGTATTGGTGTCAAAGCCAGTGGCCAATTGCAAATGAATAGTCGGATTTCACATAAATTAATGAAAGACTTTGATTTAAAAAATAATTTAGTGACAATAATTCAGTGAATCTGATTGAAATTGTTAACCTGAAAGAAAACGTGAAAGCGAATTAACCTGAAAGCTTTATACACACGTCACACAGGTGGTCGACATAGTTACAAATGAAGAATGAGTTACAGGCCTCATCGTTAAGTCAGAAGATGTTCTCTTTACAAATATTGTCGTGTCCAGGGGGGTTTTAACCCATACCTGGACGGATGGCCAAACCTCTCCCTTGGAGCCATACAGCCGAGACTTTCGGTGATGAATGCACGCGTGTGGGAAAACAGTTAAGCGCTGCACCAGAACGGCGCAAATACACAAGCAAATTGAATTAACTAAATAATAATTTAATAACAATAATAAAATATGTACAATGTCGATAATTCAAATTATAATGATGAAAGAAAAACGTGAAGTAAACTAGATCTAAATCTAATTGAGGCACCTCCACACAGACTTAAATACAGACAAGGGGAAAATAAACCAAAAGAAAATCCCTCCTTTGTCCCGGCACTTAGCTATGTGCCAGATATGGTCTTGAGGGAGCTTTGAATCAAGGCGCGCCCAACAAAATGGCGCCAAGCTGCCTTCTCACCGTGGGAAGAACGCACGTCAGGCAATTTGTGAGTGGTAATTAACACCAAGGCTCAGACACTCCGTGCAGCTTCTTTTCACGAGCAAATATGTCGACTGTTCCTCTCTTGCACCTGGTCTGTTCACAAGGATGGCTCACACGACGAAACGATTTTGAGGCTCTGTAATGAGGCCACGAGGCACGCTCTCCTTCCCTCCTCAGAAACATACACAGTTCATGACCCAGACGAACCGTCAATGGTCAACGTCCTACTCAGCATGTGAGCCAATTCACACAGCATGAACATGAGAAGCGTGCAGCCTTCGTCGTGCCGAGAGCAAAAGCGATATCCTCCATGTCCTCTGACTAACATCCTCTCCCGATCCCGTGCGGCCTTTCACTATCACTCAGCAACCACTCCCTCTCGGGCATGACTTGCTCTCCCAAAAACATGGGGCTTCTGCCCACTTGGAGTTGTTTTCGTGATATGTTCCCCACCTTTATTGCCGATCTTGGAATACAAAACATAGGGAAAAGTGACATGGGGGCAATTACATACTGGGGGAATTATTCCTAATCCCTATCTAATTAACAGGGCACCACCCCCCATGTGGTGACACATAACACTTAAGCTCACAGTTTCCTTACTTAGTTACATTGAGATGTCTCCTACACGTCCACGGGCCAAGCAACGCTATACAATCTTATCTCTCCGATGAAATCCCTTCATCTACCCCACAAATATTACAATATGTAGAAATTAAAGTGATATTTCAAATAAGTTAAATTTGTAAATCACGACTCAATAAGCCATTGTAACAAAAATCAGCCATTTGTGTCCATTCTCACATAATTACATTCATTTAACCTTTTCAAGATATGTTTCTAAATTTACTGTGTGGCAAAGCTGAGATCAATTATCGAGAAAAAATAAGTGATCTCATGACGAGAGAGGGTCACATATAAAAAGAAAAAAAATAGGGACAATACCCCTGGGCTCACTTGGTTGAACCAGGGAACCCCCTGGTAGGTGTGGATGACCCATAAGTATATAACGAAGAAGAAAGTAAACACCTATTTTGGGGGGAAAACCCCTGATTTTTTTTTGTAATGTCATGAACAAATGTGAGAACATCATGGGTGATGAAGGTTGTGGTCAAGTTTCATCGAAATCGTGACAATACCTTTTTTGGGGGGAGGGGGGTTAAACCTGAACCCACTTTGACCCCCGAACACTCCTTTGGATGCTGATTTTTTTGTGCCATAGACAAACTTTAGTACATTACGGCTGATGAAGGTTGTGGTCAAGTTTCCTCGAAATTGTGTGTGTGGTTTCAGAGAAGAAAGCAAATACCTATTTTGGGGGGTAAAGAACCCCCCCCCTTACAATCCCATAGACCTTGATTTTTGTTTTTTAATGCCGTGAACAAACATCATGGGTGATGAAGGCTGTGGTCAAGTTTCATGGAAATCGTGAAATACCTATTTTGGGGGTAAAACCTTGACCCACTTTGACCCACGGTAGACCCCCTTAGACCATGATTTCATTTTTAATGTAGTGGACAAACTTTAGTAGATCACAGGTGATGAAGGTTGTGGTCAAGTTTCATCGAAATTGTGTGTGTAGTTTCAGAGACGAAGATCCGAGTGTTTACATACTGCCTGGCAGACACCGCGCATGATGCAAATACCTCACCTGAAGGATTTTTGTTCCAGGTGAGCTAAAAACAAGTCAGGACAAGGTACCTTGATTATTCATCAAAATTTTTTGTAAAATTACAACCAATTTAATTTGTCATGGAAGAAGGAATCGTTTTCATTGGCGGTTTTCTGAAGACAATTTACGTAACAATGGAATATTATATTTTATCATGAACTATGGAGACTCACCCTTCCTGGATGATGGGATGTGCAGGAAGAATAATAATCCCATGACGGCTGTGGTTGAAGCATCACCATCCAGAATCCCATGACATACAAGGAAATATAAAAAAAACTTTTACACAGGAGGTGGCCATTAGGCCAATCATGTTCATATATTGGATGAAATGTATAGACATGATGGGCCTGATGGCCACGTCCTCTGTCCCCAATGGTTATACATACCTAACAAATTCGAGTTTAAAAAAAAAAACATCAGAATTACAAAACTTTTTTCTATTTTGACTCCCACATTCCAGTACAAAATAAGATAATTTTACCCTTAATTGGAATTCTGCATCTTATAATAATAATGGAGGCCCATACTCTTGACCGAGCTTCAAGGTATTCACGACAAGGTGACAAACGTTTCTCGACTAGAACCAATCCTGGATACCGTTACTCCATGGAATTGCTCTCGGGATCTGACAGAGATGTTTAAAATAAGTTTCACTCAGAAACAGGAAAGGTTGTTTCACTCAGAGTACTTAATGCATGGAATTAATGGTGAAAAGAGTGAAAGGGTTAAACATGAAAGATGTTCAAAAGTGGAAAAAAAATTGAAGATGTAAATTTGATAATTTGAAAGTATGTATATGAGGTTGGCGAGGCATCGTCCAACAGATGTACGTACCTTTAACGGGTCACCACTCATCGGCACACTATCCATATTCAAATTCCTGCCCTGAATGACTGTGGGGAAAGCATTGACAAACTACCCAGCATAACCCGTGTCAAGAAACTACTTCAGTGCTAAGTAAGGTAAATCTCATCTCATCTCATATCATGGTGGATCAAGAGTAACGGCACTTTTTCTTTCTTTTCTTAGTATTATTATATTCCCGATGCAGCCTGTGGCTACTGGTTGCATCATTGCTGGGAGCACAGCTGTGCCAATGATCCAGTGCCTCCTGTTTCCAGCAAACTGGTACTCATTTTGCCGACCTCGGAAGAATGATAGGCTAAATCAACCCACCTGGTGATAATTAACGGAACGACTGGTGCTCAAACTCAATACCCTAAGATCTTAAGCCAGCTACCCTAACCGTAAAGCCAACTCCAGGCTTTCTTCTTCACAAAGACTGCACGAGTGAAATTAAGGAGCTTAGAAGAATGGCTTTTAATTATTATATCATCCGAGTCGTGTTGCATCCATTAAATGTGGAAATTCATACAGGCTGAAAGCATTGCTCTTTTCTGTTAAAATATAACATACCTTCCACTCAATCGATAAATTTCTCAAATAGCACTTCTCAATTTGAAACAAAATATCAAAGTGCTTTACAAAGGAGGAAGTAGTAAGAAAAGTGAAAATGAAGGAAAAGCAGCGAGAGCAAGAATACAAGTCCTCATTGAGGACACAGCCCCCAACGACAGCTTAAAAATAGGACCACTAGTCCTGAACCTCACCTGGATCAAGTGCAACAGTCAATGTCGTCATCAAATATCGAAATTTTGTTCATGCGCAGAATCTGGTCACGTGATTGATTGAATGGAAGCCCTCTCAATGCTGATTACAGTGATACATGTTTACACGTCATATTTTTACAGGTTGCAGGTTATGTTTTTGGCTGAGAGCATGGCTGTGCTGCTGATGCAACGCCTCCTGTAGGTTATTGCAGGATTGTGTTTTTTTTTAAGCGTTTTAGACCTGATTTCAACCCGTTAATGAGCGCAGATTTTGATGCGGTCAATACACCTTCGTTAAGCATCAGATATGAAGCTTTTGGCCAAGTTTCATCAAAACTGCGTGTTTTGTTCAAATGATAATGATTGAAGTGTTTGCAAACTCACTCACTGACTCACGGACTTAAGGCCCTGTCACACCTTGACGATTTAGCCAACGTATGCCGACGTATGAAAAATTTGTCTAAAACGCTGGCACACGTCGAATACGTATGGGTAAGTTTTGTATACGTTAAGAGCACGCTGGCATACGTCGTAGTACGCTGGCATACGTCGTAGTACGCCGAACTATTAAACAAATTTTCCATGCTTGAAATTTTTCGACGTATGCCAGCGTATGACTCACACGTTCCGCATATGCTGGCCATAAGTTGTAGGCACGTTACGCGATCGTTGACACACGTCGACACATGTTACTTGTAAATTACTCATAAGTCGAAACACGTCGAGGTAATTTTTAGCATACCCGAAACTTATTTCTAACCGATGAGTAACATGTTGTAGGCACGTTACATGATCGTTGACACACGTTACTTGTAAGTTACTAATAAGTCGAAACACGTCGAGGTAATGGTTAGCATCAGTGTTCCAGACTCCCTGGTTTTTTTTTTTTCTTCTTCGGTATGGCGGTGATGTTGACACTTCGATTTCTAGTGCGGTTAAAATATAATATAATTAATAGGCTGCCGCTCCACTATTTAAATCATAACCGCACTAGAAATCGAAGTGTCAACATCACCGTCATTCCGAAGAAGAAAAATAAATAAATAAATAAATAAATAAATAAAACCAGGGAGTCTGGAACACTGACGCTAACCATTACCTCAACGTGTTTCGACTTTTGAGTAACTTACAAGTAACGTGTGTCGACGTGTGTCAACGATCGCGTAACGTGCCTACCACTTATGGCCAGCGTATGCAGAACGTGTGTCATATGCTGGCATATGTCGAAAAATTTTCAACATGCTGAAAATTTGTCAACGTACTCGGCGTACTACGATGTATGCCAGCGTGCTTTAGCGTGCTCTTAACGTATACAAAACTTACCCATAAGGTATTCGACGTGTGCCAGCATATTCGGCAAATTTTTCATACGTCGGCATACGCTGGCGAAAACATCAAGGTGTGACAGCGGCTTGACACTTCGATGTCTAGTGCGGTTATGATTTGAATCGTCGAGCCGCAGCCTTTTAATTGGCTATGCCACGTGATCGTCGGCGATATGCTGCCACGCGCTATGCATAAGTTAGACTATCGTTGGGCATAGGTTGTGAACGCCGACAACATGCTCAGCATTCGTTGATATAAGTTATCTATATGTTATCGAAACGTTCTGTGTACGTTACTAATACGTTATGCATACGACCAACTCATTATGAATACGTCCAAAACTGGAAAAAAAAACCATCAATAGTTCAGCATACGCCAGCGTTTTACAGACATTTTGATACCTTGCCATACGCTGTCTAAAACGTCAAGGTGTGACAGGCCCTTTACCAAAGGACACTGTTCGCTCACATAAGCTCATCGGACTAAAATCCAGGTGAGCTAAAAATTGGATTTGCGTCAATTTTACGTTCAAATAAAAAATAAATAAATAAATAAAGGTTGAAGAAAGGTAAAATGTATATAAATAAATAAGTAACTCAACGTGAAATATAGACAGTAAAATGCTAAAAGGCATACAAATAAATATATAATGCAAAGTTGTGTGTTGGAATTGAAAATGGTTGTGTCTATCAGTAAAGAACTAATTCACAATAAAATGTCGTAAAGTGGAACTTTAAAAAGTATATAAATAAACAAATAAAAAAATAATTCAAGGTGGTCTGTATCGGCAGTGCAATAATTGTTAAGTGTATGTAAATAAATAAATAAATATTTCAAATTGTGTGTTGGTCATGCAGATGGCAAGGTGTACAGAAATAAATAAATAACTCAAGGTGGTAGGTCAATAGTGGAGATGGTAAAGTGTACATAAATAAATAAATAATTCAAGGTGGGAGGTAGGTCGACATTTCATTGAAAAATGAATAATTAATCGATTAATTGATTTCACGTGTATTTGAGGTGCGAGGTAAGTCGTGGTGGTGGTAAAATGTATATAAATAAATAAATAATTCAAGGTGGGAGGTAGGTCGTGGTGGTGGTAAAATGTATATAAATAAATAAATAATTCAAGGAGGGCGGTAGGTCGTGGTGGTGGTAAAATGTATATAAATAAATAAATAATTCAAGGAGGAAGGTAGGTCGTGGTGGTGGTAAAATGTATATAAATAAATAAATAATTCAAGGTGGTAGGTAAGTAGTGGTGGTGGTAAAATGTATATGAATAAATAAATAATTCAAGGTAGGAGGTAAGTCATGGTGGTGGTAAAATGTATATAAATAAATAATTCAAGGTGGGAGGTAGGTAGTGGTGGTGGTAAAATGTATATAAATAAATAAATAATTCAAGGTGGGAGGTACTGTAGGTAGTAGTGGTGGTAAAATGTATATAAATAAATAAAAAATTCAAGGTGGGAGGTACTGTAGGTAGTGGTGGTGGTAAAATGTATTAAAATATACAATCGTTCCCAGCAGCATATACAATCCTGGACTATTCTCCATAATTTTTTTGATTCCCCAAATTCAAAACTGGCTTCGACCCCAAAATGATTTGACCTGTCTCCTGCCCAGGTATTATTTCATCCATGCGCCGAATATGAAAGAAACGCGTCGTTATTTTTGAGTAGAGAAGCTCTGGATGGACAAACGGAGAGATGAACAGACGGATGGATGTATGGAAACAAAACTTGAGTTCCCAGTCGGGCAGACGCCCAGTTGGGTGCTGAAATATGGGATTTTAAAAGAGATTTCTAATCTATAATTAGTGAGGTGCAGAAACTTCTTGAAAGGAAAAGAGTTCCACAGTTGCAGAGGATATCTGAAGAAAGTTTGATCACTAAAAGAGTTCATCCTCGTGTGAACTTCTACCTGGAAACTCCCAGTGTATGATCGCAGAATTCTTCGAGGAGTGTAAGGTGTGATTAGGTCAGAAATGTAGGAGGAACCCATTTGTGTTTGGGTTTTAAGGTTATCAGCAATATTTTAAAGTTATATGTTTGTGTAATCGGAGCCAGCGAAGTGTTTTAAGGATAGGAGGGATGTAATCAAACGTACGAGCATGAACTAGGAGGCTGGCAGCCATATTATGAATGAGTTTTAAATGTTTTAGCGAAGAAGCAGGTGAGCTTGCTGACAGTGAGTTCCAAGCACGACCTTGTGAAAGCATGAACTAGAGTGGCGGTCATCATCTGCATTGAGCATGAGCAGATTTGGGCAAAATTGTGCAGATGGAAGAAAATTTATTTACAGATTTTACCAATGTGTGGTATGTCGGAAAGTATTAGATCCATAGTGGCACCCAGCTTATATACTGTGAAAGTAGAGGTCAGCTGGTGATCCTCAAGTTCCACTTTCTAAGAATGTATGAGAGGCAAAGAATCTGCATGTCGATCTTCACAGCATCAAAACAGGGGAATACCAAACTTTGTCAAGACTAATGTTGGTCTGCTTCAGCGGACAAATTGAATGATAGGTTTTATCAACAGGCAGTTGATAAAGATCTGTTGACCACCATTTGAAACAAAGTAAAGCTGACAATTTGGCCATTTGCTCCTCATCGGAGCCATCCCCTCTTGCTCTCAACACCATCCTGTGCCAACGAAGGGCTAATGCCACAAGCAACAATTTCACTTTGCTTCACATGACAGTTAGCATTATGCCTTTGTCAACTTCCACTCTATACAACTTATTGTTTGCAGCACTGAGTTTGAGAAAGTTCAAAGACATCCATGTATAAATTTCAGAGAGACATGAAGTCAGAATTGCAGAAGAGAGCACATCATCAGATTCCATGCAAAGGTTCTCGTACATCCAGGTATCATCAGTGTCGCAGCGAAATCTAATATTGAATTTCCACAAAATTGCACCAAGTGGATGCATATAAATAGAAAACAATAGCAGATCAAGAACAGACCCTTGGGAACACTGAAAGGGAGATGAAGTGGGTGGGTCTAATGAATACCCTGCAATGTTTATCAGTATGTGTATCATCTGTAAGATATGACTCAAACCACAAAATCCACAAACATTTCATTAGCTCATTCTTAAATAAAAGAAACATAATGACTGAAAGTTATTTGGAACAACAAAATGAAAAGACAATAAAACGTTGATTTGTATTGTAGCATCTTTGCACTTGATCCTAAAAACATGATGGATCATCCTTAGCCTATATGTTTGATCGTTGAGAGGATTTGAGAAATAATATTCAATCAAAAAAAGACATATCAAGTGGAACTTCTCAGCACTAGTTCAATTTATGAATGGATTGTTCAGTGGCTCCTTTCTATTAATGAATAATCATCTCAACCAAGATAGTACATTTACTTATTTACCATTTTTACATGGGATAAGAAAAAGCACATGGAATGTATCTCATAAAATTCACATAGATGATTATAATGCTGCAAAATGAAAAACTCTTACTTGCAAGAATCATGAATATGGAGAAGGAGATCAGGATATAAATATATAGCCTTTCCCCAAACAGACTTTAGCCTGTCTGTCCTTGCAGCAATGGCACAGAGGAGCAGTAATAGATGCTCTTTTGATGCCTTCAATCCATATGCAGATGTCTCTCACTCTGCCAGTAACATCTTGGTCAGCATCTTTTCCAGTTTTATTGGCATTGTCAACCTGATCCAGTCATTACCCCACCATGAACTTGGCAAATCCCTCTTAAAAGGTCCCAGCAAGGCCATGTTTGCACAGGAACTTTCAGTGCTGCACAATGATGTACATTCTGTTCAGCCTGCTTGTTGATAACATCTGAGAATCTAGTCGTTAACATTTGGGAATATTGTCGGAATATTGTAGAGTGTAATTATAATTATGGATATTCCATCGATGAGTAAATTAATCAAAATTTGTTATACTGAAACTCTCCCCATCCTCTACAAAGGACACCAATGAAGGGCCCTTGCAAGCATACAATTATGATATTTTGCTGTCACACTGCCACCCACACCCCCTCCCCCCCCAAAAGAAAAGAAAACTCCAAAATACAGGGTGATTTTTTTATTATTACTCAAGAACCCTAAATAATTCCCATAAAATAAAAACACTATATCTGTTAGGAATCTCATATTTTGCATAAATGCAGCCTAATGTTACAAAAAGACGTAACATGATCCTGAGAGTTATCAGGTATCACGTGATTTAACACGTGACCCGGCACTGACGTTTAACGGTTTTCACTTCATCACACCATGATGCTCACTGTGGAAGAACGCGTGTTTCTTGTCGAACATCACATCAAGAATGCATCCTTTAAGGAATGTCAAATTGCATTTAAAAGTCACTTTGGTGGTCGGTCGTATGAAACCTTCAAAATCAGTGATATGGAAACTGGTAAAGCAGTTCAGAGAAAGAGGCTGCGTGAAAGTTAAAAAGCACATGTGCCAGCCAAGTGTTGTTACGCCAGAGAAAGTGGATGAATTGCGGGAAAGAGTGGAATCAAGCCCGAAGAAATATCTAAGACATGTAGCACAACAAGCTCATTGTTTATATTCCAGTGGAAGGAAGCTGGTCAAGCCAGTCAAACTTTATCCTGACAAAATTCAAGCAGTCCATCAGTTACGGGAGCCAGATAAAGAGAAACGTGTCAACTACTGTGAGTGGCTCCAGAGGATGGTAAGAGAATGAGTTTGTGCTTGCAACGTGGTGGTGGACATTTTCAGCACTTCATTAAAAGTAATCAATTGTGTGGATCATGTTACATCTTTCTGTGACATTTACACAAAATATTAGGTTCCTAACTGATATAGTTTTTATTGTATGGGAATTATTTAGGGTTCTCGAATTAAAAAAAAAAATCACCCTGCACAATAATTCTACATATTTCACGACATATAGTTCAACATAGCTTTAGTCCTGCTTGGCCATAATAGCACTTATTTATGAACTGGCCATAATAGAGTTTTATCTAATTTCTCTGCAATTAGCCCAATGGAAAAAAAAAATGAAAATAAATTCTACATTTTGCCATCGATTATATGGAGTTGAAATTTGCTCATTAAAACGGGAATAACTGCCAACATTCCCAATTGTTATAATCAAAGTCGACATTGCATTGTTTGATCCATTGTCTCCTAATGTCCTTGATATTTGTGTTAACAGTAAACTGATGTCTTCTCATGCAATTTTTTCCTGCACTACATGTACAGGCTTCTCCATGAGCCTTCGGGAAGAGTTCAGAAACCCACATTCATTTTATCAAACCCATCCCAATTAAAGCGGAATGCAGAAGTGCAAATTGTGTCATCAAAATTTTATTATAGGGCGTTTGCTTTGACCCAAAATCAACTGTTTAAGTTTACGGATGTGATGCCCAGTTAAAATAGCACGAAGTGACTCCATCTAGTTAAATTGAACAATAGCTGTTTACCTCCCCCATTGGTGGGAACATCAGGGTCAACTTCATTTAATTGAATGAAGAATTAATAATCATATAATTTAAAAAGAATTCAATAACAAGCAAAACGATGAAAGGCAATAACCGTGTTCTTAATAGACAAAAATATCCTCACTGTGCCCATTACAGTGTATGTATGATGTGCACATCCAGAAATGTTTGGCCTGTGTGGCAATAGCAAGATGGAGTGACCATTCCCATGTTAATTGTACATGTGGCAATAAAAGGGTATGTGACTCTTCTCAGTAAACATAGGTATCGATAATACCGAGACTAAAAATAATCAAATGATCCTCTGCAACATCTTGCTGAAGAGAGGGATGGAGCTTGGACTGCACATGGACATTTCCCCAAAAATTGCTCATACTCTGCACCATCTTGTAGTATTGCAGCATAGCAAACCAATTGTTCGACTTTTCATAAAAGCACCAAAATTGGTAAATATGTTGACTAATGTATTCTGAACAATTCTCGATATGGAGCCAGTCGAGATTTTGCCTTGGTCAGCTTTGGCGGCCATTTTCCAAAATGGCCGCCATTCTACTTTAACAACATGGGATATCTGTCATTGTTATTCTCTTTGTAGGTTTCTCAAAGGTGATAAATACTCCATGTGGTGGGCATTTACAAAAGAAAACAATACAAATTTCATTTGTGTTGATTTATTATATTTCCAACCATTGTATTGGGGAAAAATGGTCGTTTTTATGGGAAAATCTATTTTCGCACACAGCATCAGTGACAGGTTCGAAGTATTTTGTTGTGGTGGTGGTAGTGGTGGAAGTGGTGTTGTAATTGGTAATATTGGTGGAGCTGGTAGTCACTGATGGTAAAGCAGTCATCTGCCTTCCAAGGCAAAGGAGCTGGTAGTAATTGATGGTGAAGCAGTCATCTGCCTTCCAAGGCAGGAAGATGAAAGCTCTCTGGCTCCATGCGGTCAAGAAGAGGCGGACACTCTCATCATGCTACATGTGGCCCACGCTGCAGAATATGACCACCATCGGATTCAAGTTCGAACCGTAGACACCGACGTCGTCGTCTTGGCGGTGATGGTAGCCCAGGCACTACCATGCGTGGATGAACTCTGGATTGCCTTTGGGACGGGCAAGAACTACCGCTACATCCCTGCCCATGAAATAGCTGCCTCCCTCGGTCCACAGAAGGCATGTGCCCTCCTTGTCTTCCATGCCATGACCGGATGTGACATGATATCAGGATTCGTGGGGCATGGGAAGAAAACTGCCTGGGCCACATGGAACTCGTTTCCAGAACTGACAGATTCTCTTGTGACCCTGACCACAACACCAGTCAACATCCAGGATGACACAATGCACTGCATTTAAAGGTTTGTGGTGCTCCTCTATGACCGCACCAGTCCATATACGGATGTCAACGAGGCCAGAAAGAAACTCTTCGCCAAGAGGAACTCCGTCCAGCGCATCCCACCTATCTACGATGCTTTGGAACAGCATGTGAAGAGATCAGTCTTCCAGGGTGGCTATGTCTGGGGGCAGGTCTTGGTCCCTCAACCCGTGCTTCCATCACCAACAAGCTGGGGTTGGTGGCAAACAGAGGATCGGTCCTACGAACCGCTCTGGACCACACTCCCTGAGGCTTCAAAAAGCTGCTTCGAGCTGGTGTCGTGTGGCTGCAAAAAAGGCTGTAGAAACCGCTGCAAATGCAAGAAGGCTAATCTGCAATGCACTGGACTGTGTGCTTGTGAAGGAGAATGCCAGTAGACAGACGCAGTAGACACAGACTGAGATATTGGCCTAGCTTAGAATGTGCAAATGCAAAGTCGCATTGCTTGTAAAAGTGTTGACTTCTTGATCCAGAGCCAGTACACTTGAGCTCAGAAACTCATATTGTACTCGACTGATGTATGCATGTACCATGTGTCCTGGTAGAATGGTAGTATACAGTAAACCGTAGCTGCTTCAAAGTGAAGTGTGCAATAATTTGACGACATTTTCTGAGTTTGTCATTATCACGATTATCAGTTCCCTTTTCAAAGTAGAGTAAAGTATGTAATCTATAATGCAATTTTTGTTGATTCCAAACCCATTGAATGTGATGAATATCATTTGACTCTTGTTCTCCAGGCAATAATGGGTACTTTTCAGTGAAAAATTTCAGGAGAGCAGTAATTTACAAATCAAATAATGGCTTTTTTCCCAAAAATACTGGCTCATAATATTTGAATACGCCTTTTCATGGTCAATTTACTGAATTTTACACTTTCCTTATATCTACCACCAATACAATAAGAAAATAAGAGCATATAGCCAATTTCGATAAAGTAGAATGGCGGCCATTTTGGAAAATGGTCGCCAAAGCTGACCAAGGCACAATCTCGGGTGGCTCCAAATCTAGAATGGTTCAGAATACATTATTCTACATGTGTACCAATTTTGGTGCTTTTATGCAAATTTGAACAATTGATCTGAAATATCAGACTACGCTGCAGGACTATTGGTGTGGAGAGGGATCGAGCTTGCCAAACATACAAGCAAACTCAGTTTGATATGTAGAGATATTTTCTCAGAAGATAGAGTTTGCATGTTCTTTTTCAGAAACAGAGCTTTTATGGAAAAAAAATTCTAAAATCTGTGTCGATGTCCATTTTATCTGAGCTAATGAACAAGCAGCAATGAAATTTGTACCAAAAATAAATAAAGCTAAGAAGAATTATCTTTCTAAAAAAAAAACCAAGCGTTGCAAAGGCAAGGCAAAATGCCAAAGCTTATCAATGTGATACAAAGGAAATCGACTCTCTCAAACACGAACAGGAACAGAAGGCCTTAAGAAAAGCATAGAACGATGCCTAGGATAATGACCTCAGAAAGACAATTGAAGAAGTAGCGAAAGTGCAAATTAACTGCTGGCATGAAAGGACTTGGCCCTTTATAAACAACATTAGCAGAAGGAAGGCTTCACAAAAAGGTCAAACTAAAAGGAAGTGCCATTGTGGAAATGATTAAGATCTGGTACACTCATTATTCAGAATCTTCTTGGCAGCCCACTGACAATAAATGTTGAGGCAGGAAGAAGGTAAAACTGTCTTCTCAGACTTTGCCATCAAGATGGATCAATTTGATATTGAAGAATATAACAAAGCCAAGGCGTCTTTTGCAGAAGGAAAGAGTTGTGGTGAAGAATAGTTTGGTGAAGCTGTGGAAAATGTGAATACCACCAGAACTTTTGAAATGGTGTGATGTTGACGCTATAATTCTACACGTATGTAATCAGCTCTAATGAAATATGATAGGCCTAAACAATGGCCTATCTTAAATATACCAGTCATTCCCATTCCAAAATCAGGAGATCTCACTCTTGGCAGCAACTTCTCAATAGTTGCCAAGATGTACAACCAAATGATTTTGAACTGAATCCCTCCTGCTCTTTATAAACAATGATTGCCAAACCAACATGTATTTTGGGTCAAAATATCAATACTTGGACACATTGTTGTAGTGCAAAGGCTAATTGAAGGCATTTGTGCCCACAACCCTGAAATAATGACATGCATTGACTTTCAGAAAGACTATGACTCCATCCATGGTGGCAAGGTGATGAAGATCCTATCAGCGTAGGTAATCCCTGATCAACTTATGAAGGCGATTTTTACTATAAAAAGGGACACATTAGCCAAGATACTCACACCCGATGGAGAAACACAGCATTTGGAAACTCTAGCTGGAGTACTACAAGGAGACAACCTTTCCCCTCACCTGTTTGTGATAGTACTTGATTATGCATCAGAAATGCTACCAAAGGCAAGGAGGAGTAATTGGGGTTCCAACTGGAATATAGAAAAAGTAGAAGAGTGAAAACCTGAGTTTCCTCGACTTTGGTGATGACATAGCCTTATTGTCAGAAGAAGTTGAGCAAGTAGAATAAATTCTCAAGAGTCGAAACAAGTGCAGGTAAGAAAGGGCTAACAATTAATGCAAATAAAACTGAAATGAAGGCATTCAACCAGTCGAGAGAGAGAGGACTCAATCCTATCACAAGATGGAATAAAATTTGAGACAGTCAATGGCTTCAAGTATATTGGTTCTTGGAATAAGACAACTGCTCAGGATATCAAATCAAGGAAATCTGTCGCATGGAGAGCTTGCAACAAATCTTCAAGAATATGGAAGTTGACACCCTCTCGGCATATCAAGATCTGATTGTTCCTGGCAACAGTTGAATCCGTCCTGCTTTGTGGAACTGAAGCACGGACCCTCACTGCGATCTAGAAGAGATTCAGCTTTCAATGTCCATTGGTCTGGTCTGAACATCGGACAAATAAGGAGCTCTATGGTTCTCTTCCAAAGCTGGTGGTTAAAATTATAAGAAGACGTCTCAGGATTGCTGGGCACCGCTACTGCCACAAAAATAACTTATTTCCACTGTTATCCTCTAGACACTGACACATGGAGGCAAAAGTGGGGGCAGATCAGCACTCAACTACATCAACATGTTGAAGAAGGATACGGCCTGGAGACAGAGGAATTACACACAGCAATGCTTGATCAAGAGGACTGGAAGCTGAGGTTCGATGGCATCTGAGTTCGGCTGAAGAGGTGACTTTAAGAAGAAGAAGAAGAAGAAGAAGAAGAAGAAGAAGAAGAAGAAGAAGAAGAAGAAGAAGAAG